>NW_024039001.1:1155000-1718524 GCF_016077235.1 Cyprinodon tularosa | reverse complement strand
GATTCTAAGGTCATCTGGCTGTCATGAGATAAAGTTTAACAGAATCGATGTGGAATGTTGAGGGCCCCTTTCCTGCCATAAATTTCAAGAACAAACTTAAATTCAGTATTTTGGTTCAGGGAAAGGTTATCTTCACAGCTCAATCTTGCTCTTTTGCACCATTCCACCCCAAAAGATTGAATCCTGCCTTAAACCACATAGAATCAACAGAACATAAAATACAATTCCTTTTTCTCACATATAAAACATAATATTCAATCTAACATATTCAATTACCCCATTAAACCTATATCCTGAGCAATTTTCTAATAGTAAACAAAACATTTTCATTCAAACAATTTCAATTTGATTCTGATATTCACACAGATAGTACAACTTTCAATTAAAAAAACATGATATTAATACTTAGAAAAATGTCTTAAAAACTAAATGTTAATGCTTTAACATTCTACATTTTATTCAGTATTACAGCATCTCAGATGTTTATTCTGGAAGACCTTTGATCTTCTGTAACCCAAGGAGACCTCTCCCCTGAGGCTCAACTGTTATTCACCCCCCAGGAGATACTCATTTTAAGGCCTCCTGTGCTTTGAATACTTACCCATTAGTAGTTTTAAATCATTAACACAGCCTTGTTCAAAATTCAGAAATATGGTCAAAATGAAAGTGTTCAACATACCTTTTACACACGCCATAAGATTAACTGTTTTAAAAACTAAAATAATCATTTTTCTTTAACAGTATCCATGTTAAACGGATCTAACCTAGCAAACATTTGAAGCCTTATATACAAGATTGATTTTGTGGATATTGAGGAGCAACCTAGTTAAGCAACCTGCTTAACTAAGGCCCCGTCCACACGAAGCCAAACCCTGGCCTAAACGCACAAATTTTTCACCAAACCAGCCTCTCATCCATACGAAGCTGGCGTTTTGGGGGTCTATAAACGATCTTTTTTTTATTAAGCCTTTATTAAGATTTTGCAACAGCGTTTTCGCGTTTCCATCTTTAAGCTGTAACCGCATTTTTTTTCTTACACGCATGCGTCATAGCATCGCCTCTAAACACGCATGCGCGACACAGTATCACAACAACAATGGCGCCGTACTGTGTTGAATGGTTGCTGCTCATGCTATTCACCCTGCTGTCGGGCTTACAACAGAATCTTCTTCTTCTGGAATATCTCCAGGAAGAACAGAGCAATATCGACGACATAGTTCAGCACCTGAATTTGACTGAACCACGAAAATGGACCTGCAGGGCAACCATGTATAAATATTAGTGCGCATGCCCAACATTTCGTCGCCTATTTTTGCTTTGGCACCACAGCGCCACTTACAGGCCTGGCATACATTTTGCAGCGTTTTCATGCATTTGCGTGGACGATCACATTTATTTTACGTCTCCGTCTTTACGACAAAACGTTCTGGAAAATATTAGCGTTTCGTGTTCGTTTTGACTTCGTGTGGACGGGGCCTAAGACACCGATGGTATGGCTTGAGGTAAGGTGATAAAAAAAAAAAAAAACTTGTCAAGTACGTGCAAAAGCTACGAAAACCAGCAGAAGAGTCCTACAGTTCAGTGTTTTGGCCACAGATGGCAGTATCATTCGAAAACTCCTTAATGTCTGTTTAAGGTCACTCCTGATTTGTTTCTTTCTTCCTTAGCAATATGTTAAAAAAAATAGCTCAATATCTCCACCCTGGCAAACTGTTAAAATACCTGCCTTGTAAGGATAGTAACATTTGCTGAGTGTAAGTTAATTAAGAGCTTATAATTTACAGCCCCTGGCTGCCGCACATCTATTAAACCCTATTGAAGCCCAGAAGAAATGGCTTTTTTGTTTGTTTTATGTTTTTTTTAAACCATAACTGAACTGACAGTCATCCAAACATTTTATTCTGAATGATTGATCATCCTGTTTGGTATTCCACTATTCAATGACATTCAAACATGCATCTATGTGTAAAATAATCTTACTGGAACAAATATATGAAGCTGATGGGGACACTTCTCATTTTGACATCTAATTTGATGTATGTCAGGTTAAAAATGGCTCTTGGTTGTAAATTGATTGGCAGTCTTATTTTTGTTTTTTATGTGTTGAGATTAAAAATACCAATCATTTAACAAGTCCAACATTACTATCTATGTCTGCAGGCAAGTATGTGCAAAGGCATTTTAATGCAATAAAATCTTTCATAAGCATGTACAGTATCTTTTTGATAAATTTAGAAGACTAGCTTAATGATTCTGTTTGTTTGTTTTTGGTTTTACTTATTCAAGAGCACAATTGAAGCTGATTCTTTTTTTTGTGTGGCCTGACCTGAAAAAGTATAGCTGAGTATCAAACCATATGAATATCTTTTCTATAAAAAAGCAGAGTATTCAAGGACAGCAGCCCATTTTTCTTGCAGATATGCCACATCCACACGCACTGCCCAAACAAATGATCTACAAACATTGATAGAAACCATTTTCAGAACAATCCTTCGCATTTTTCATTTCAAAGAAGAAAAAAAAACCTTTTGAGTTTGCATACCCCCATCCAAGGATGAGATCCCAGGTTTCGTGTTTTTAGACAGTCTGTTGTAATTCTTTACTGAAGGCCGTCTTCACCAGTTATGTTGTTCTGAATGGAAAAAGAAAGCAAGATTTCATGCACATGCATCCAGTCCATGCACAAAAACTTACAGTTAGCTTGCTATTTGACATTTTTCCTTAATTTCTCAACGAAATGTATGCATGAAGTCTTCTAACTGTTTACTTCTAGCTATATACATTAATTGTAGGATTTACAATTATACCAGATTAGACAGGAATGAATGAATAATGGATTAGTGTGGTCATGATAGCCAGCCTTAAGAGTGATCCTTAGGGTTTTATTCTGCAGCGTGCATATCAGATTGAGTGATGTCCTGTAGGTGTTTGCCCAGACGTCTACACAAAAGTTCAGATATGGTAAAATCAATGATCAATGTAGAATGTTTAATTCTTTATGATTCAGGTAATGCTTTGTTTTAAAAAGAATTGTGATGCTTCTACATAATTTAGTGATGTGAGGCTTCCGGCAGATCTTAAAAGTCAGTAATCACACATTTCATATAATTAACACGTATCACCTCTACCCTATTTATTTTGACTTTCACATCTATATCAATCTTTAATTTCCAAATGACATAAACTCAGTTTTTTCCAAATTTAAAGGCATTTCCTTTATTTCAAACCAATTTTTTATGCTTTTTATCTGGTACAGTAAATTGCTGTTCAGCTCTCACCTGTGTAGAAAAGTATAATCTGCAAACAAAACAAAATGGAATACTTTTGAACCTTTGCATTATGTCATATAGATAATAAGCAGTATTGTGATCAGTGTTAGCAATATTACTTAAAGGCACATTGTTAGCTTTGTAACCTACAGAGTTGATGCATAAGAGTTGTCTTAAATGATTCCTCAGGCCAATATAGAGCACTTGACGCTACAAATGCTACTAGTGGGACTTTCCTCTTGAAATAACGACTATGTTAGTTGGGAGATGATGGACCATCGTTGGCCAGGTCATGTGACGTGGAAGAACATATCCCTTTATGGCCACAGGCTCTTATATTGTCATGGAGCTAATGCTTTTGCTCTACTATTTTCCGCCTACCTGACTACTGGTCATGGCTGAGGCAAGGAAAAAAGCTTAAACCTTCTAAGGAGGCTAAAAAGAGAACACGTGAAAGGGATCGTGTCTGAGGACAAACAAGAGTTGATTATGGAAAGGAGTTTGGTCGTAGGCACAGGCTGAAAGAAGAAGCCGGATGTAAAACTAATTATTTTTTTAACTCTATCATTAGACTGGTAAGTTAACACTTTGCTCCTAGTTTACAGTTGTATATATTTGTTATTATTTTTTCCATGTTTACAAAATATGGGCAGTTACAGGTGTAGAACACCTTGTGGCCAAACATTACACTGTGTGCATTTTAAAAAGTAAGGCGCTATAGTTACTTCTCCTAAAAAGTAAAAAGTTAGTAACTCAGTTATTTTAAAATCAAAGTAAGAAATTACCTGCTAAAGTGCACTTATCTTTTATGATTTAGATTATCAAATGTTTTATCTTTCCTTATAATAAAAAAACTTTAAATACCACTAGAGGTTTAATTTGGAATATAAAATGTTTGTTAATAACTAATTAACTACATACCGAAAACACTAAATACTAACCTGTACCATTTGGTGTGTTTGGTTGGACAAGTAAGTTGCAATATATTTAGGAAGATTTTATTGTATATTTGTTTGTAATAGAAGAACAAGAAATATTTTTTAGCATGAAACTGAAATATAATCCTATTCAAGCAATGTAACAGAAATAATATATATATTAAGTTATAGAATTAAATAGGGTTTACACAATTCTAGGAAACAAAACGAAACACAAAGAAAACACAGGACTGTATGTTCAAAGTAGCTCTGTGTGGAAAAAAACGTCAATCATTCAAGTGAATTCAGTGTAACACTGACGAAGTAGCAAACATGTGTTGAGAAAGGCAGCTGTTGTCAGTTTTTGTTTTACATAATAAGAGCAAATTCTTCCAAACATAATTAGGAAATCATAGGAACATTTAGCCTTTGACTTTAATGAGTGTTTTCCTATCTGTGTTTAAGGCTTGATGAACATTTGGCCACATTAAGGCTCCTTGTCCTTGCCATGCCTGTGGTAAAACTCTCTATTTATACAGAGAATAAAAAGTCACTTTGAAAGATCGAGTTCAAGTAAAATTAGATTTCAAATAGAGTTCCTATGACTGATACTTGAAAAGTAATCAGATTACTTTTTAAAATAAAAAATTGACCTGGATTCTAACGCTGTTAATATATAACTCAATTACACTGGTCCTGATCAGTGTAATTGAGTTACACTGATCAGGACCAGTGTAATTGAGGACCAGTGTAACCAGTGTAAAACTCAATAACTCAATTACACTGGTCCTGATCGTTACTTCTTTGGGAAATCACAAGAAATCTCCAAGCATGACGACTGAGGATCACCCATTTTCAAAAAATTGAGCCGTTTACTTAAATAGCTCTTCATTCACTACAGAACCACTAATATTGATTAGTTGTGTCAAAAGTTTTTCGTTTTTTTAAAGTGAACAAGCAGACCAATTGTAAACTTTTTTAATCTCTGGAGCTGGTGATTCCCTCTATTGACTCCATCAAAATGTGTGGATCTCTAAATCCAAACTGGCTTTCAGAAAGTATGCTGATCATTAGTCATCTAGGTCATAGTCATTCCCAAAAAAGTAAAAAAAAAAAAACAATCCACCGGACTTCATTTCAAAGTTTGAAGACGTTTTGCTTCCCATCAAGGAAGTTTTTTCAATTCAAAGCTTTTTCAATTTCAGGAGGTAGTAGTTCGGATGATTTATACACATTTCAGACAAGTACATTCAGCTACTTCATTTAAAAGTACATCAGAAAGCAGTTTCATAAAATTCTATGTTTATCACAAACTGTCTTTGATCAGGATATCAAAATATTATTTTTTGTAGAAAAAAGGCAAAAAAAAGTCTAAAGTGAAGCTGAAACTACAATTATTTTCATCACCCAAATGATGCAACAGGCGATGTGGATCTAATGGAAAATACAGTATAACAAATGTTAGGTTACAATGATTCCTTTTTTCTCTGATCCTCTTTCTTTCATTACTTTCTTTAAAAGCACCAAAGCCACACATGATCCAACTCCAGGACTATAGAGAAAATAATTGTAATGTGGCTATCATCATTCTCTAGCACCACTGGAGGCTGCAGAAGAGTAATGTTTTCATTGTTCCCACTGAAAATAGACAGATCATTAGTTTTCAAATTACCACTCACTGCTAATGTGCAAGCAGATAACAAATCAGCAGCGGAAATGCTGACTAAAGGACTAGAAGTGATGTAAATGAACATGTTACGCCGGAATGCTCAATTCTTTAAGAAATTGTGACTAAACTGGATCTTGTATATGAAATCTGACTTTAAAGGGTTGCTTTGCCACATATTTTGGACTTAACTGATCCGCTTATTTATGTATTAATAAAGATGCAGATTTAGTTTAGGTAGCTCTGCGGGCATCAAACATTACATTAATTTTTAATTCAGGATCCTCTTTATCAACCATACAAATTTTACATTATTTACCAAAGCATGCCAACTGTATCCTAGAAAGAAATTCATCCCAGATAACTCCTCTTGCGGAGATAATACTGATAATATTACCTTGAAGCATGGAGGGTCGAACTATATGAGGACCCAATGCGAAGCATGTGGGATCAGAAAGATACTCTCAACATGATATTGGTTTGACCATGAACCCTACCTCCCTTAAGCCTTTTCCCATTATTAATGTATCTTATTTGACCTTTCTATTTTTTATGAGACCAACACAGTGCTTGGTACACATCATGGTGGGTTTATCTTTGTATCCAGTTACTTTTATTCTTATTCTCTTAGATAGAATGCAGACCAAAAATAGAAACACAAATCAATCTTCTTCCAATTATTCCATCAGGGTCACGCTGGACAGGTCAGCCTGGACAGGTTGCCAGTCTGTTGCAGGGCAATACAGATACCTAATACCATGCACACACACTCACACCCGGAGTGTGTGTGCATGGCAGAGATGGCAAAAGTACTCACTTTCCGTGCTTGAGTAAAAGTACAGATACTTGTGTTAAAAAATACTCTGATAAAAGTGGAAGTACTGATTAAACTTCTTTACTCAAGTAAAAGTAACAAAGTACAGGCTTGTAAATTTACTTAAAGTATAAAAGTAAAAGTAGAAACCACTTTTTCATGCCGTTGCCTACATTTTAAATGGATGTCTGCCAATAGGACTAGATCTCCGTTGTGTTCATTTTCAATCATCTCGTCGTCCATGCTACTATGCTAACGCCACCGCCACCAAGCTGCAATGATTTACCACGAATGAATACCGCCGAATCTGTCGATTCATCTTATAGTGGTGTGTCAAATGCAACATAGATTCCCATCCAATTAGACTGAATTTGGTATTTGTGAGAAAACGGCTCGCCAGCTCCCGTCTCACGTTAGAGGAGGAGTAAGCAGATGACTTGCAAAAAGGTGGTAAGAACCAGTGGACAACACTGCATGAAAAGTGGGATTTTCGTCAATATGCGGCACTGTAGATTGTCGTGGAACTTCAGGTTAGCGGCAGTTTACGGCAATTTGCAGGCTTCGCCGAAAACTCCCGTAAATTGTCAGAAATTGACGTGGAATTTCTTAGGCAGTGTTCCCCCCATGCCTCCCCCCCATGGAATTCTAGGGGAGGCTTTAACATGTAAATGAACATGCTGTGAGCTATACAAATGCAAATCAGGGTTGCAGGGGGAGTTTTACCCAAGTGACATTTTTCTAAAAGGTAAGAAAATCTCTGATATAAAAAGATCAGGCTCAGTATAGCCTCTTACATTTTAGCTTGAATTGATTTATTTAATTAAAGTATAGAGACCAAAACAGATCTTTAGCTGACAGAGCAATACATTTAGAGCAGTAATTATTAAAAAAAAAATTGCATTTAAGATAAAAAATAAAATGTCTGTCAATATGCTCAATTCACAATTACTTAAGTGGAAAAGTTTCAAGAAATGAGTCTAAGATGATTCACTTTATAACATGTGGCATTATCCTGCTGGAAGTAGCCATCAGAAGATTGGTACACTGTGGTCATAAGCAGTGGCGGCTGGTGAAAAATATTTTTGGTGGGGCTGATATAGCCTAGTGTATGTCTCCAACTAATCCAGAATAAGAATTCAAATAAACAATTGGACAATACATACAATTTAACAGTAATGATTTAATTTACTATATAATAACAGTAACAGTGATGATTTGGGTCACTGTGACGGGGTTCTTTGGCCTCCAAGAATCCAGGCTCAGTCGGGTTACCGGTGTTGGTGATTTATTGTGCTCAAAAACTCAAAACAGGGTGCAAAAGAAACTAAACATGTACAAGATACTCTGGGCCTCAGCCTCCCTCCAGTTACCAGCAATGTAACAAAGAAACAGAAAACAAAAATTGCCGCTTTTCTTCCCACAGCCCTCATTAAATAGTTTAAGCCCCTACCCTCAGGCTCTCTTATTTCTGATTTCTTCTCATAAATCAGTTTTGTCCATATATTACCTCCACAAACAATTGATGTACAAAAACAAATAATTTTTACAACTTAATTCTTTTACACAGATTCATTGACTTATTCAATTACACCAAACTGGGTTTGAACCCAGCAAAGATGCAGCCAGACTGAAGATGACAAGTCCCCGTAGCATAAACACGTACACACCCACACCCCCCCCCCCCCCCCCCCCCCCCCCCCCACACACACACACACACACACACACACGGCTAACCCCACTGAAATATTAAGTGTGCACCCTCAATACTCCAGCAGGTAACCAGGAACAGCTTGTGTGTTTTAAGTTCATGGAGCTACTGGCCTCTGCGCGAGTGTATTGGTCCTCACAAGCACAGTATAACAGGAATGTGTGTGTGGCGCGCAAAGTTAGAGGATGTGGATTCGTCACAGTCACAATAACCATGACATGAAATGTTCATATCCTACAACAGGGATGTTCTTCTGGCAAACAGGTAGATAAATAAGGATCTCACTGAATTTGGTGGAAGCTGCATCTCGTTCGTTACATTCGCCATCTTCCCTCTAATTGTCTGCACCTGCGCTTGGGTTCAGAAGCCTGTTAAAGCACAGTATTTTCAGCGTCCCAAGACCATAAAGTTCCGAGACGCTGATTGGCCATTAAATTCACCTAGCAATAGTACATGATTGACAGATTCTCTGCAAATGTGGGGCTGTCTGATCACAGCCCCCAGAACAGAGACGGTAGGAGTCTATCTGTGGAAATCCACAAATTAATGACAGTAGATAGGGAAATGTAGTTTATATAATTTGTTTTGCTTATAGGTACACAGTCTAGAGAGTAAAACTGACATTTATGAGTTAATTTCTAAAAATATATTTTACGTTTCTCTCTTCTTATCAGGGAGGGCGGTGCCCCAGCGCCCCCTATGGGCCGGCCGCCACTGGTCATAAGGACATAAGGTCAGCAACAATGCTGAGGTAGGCTGCCTCATTTATTTGATGCTAAATTGGTATTAAGTAGCCCAAAGTGTGGCAATAAATATCCCCCAAATAGATGGTACAAATAGATCAGGCTCAATATGGCCTAATTATAGACTCTTACATTTTAGCTTGAATTGATTTATTTAATTAAAGTACGCTAGATTACTGTGTATGCAAATGTTATGTAAAAAAATACACAAAATAATGTATTTCAAAAATTAGTTTTAATCAGAATCAGTTGGTAAAATGTGCATTCCATGCAAACAACATTAGAATCAGAATGAGGGGTCTGCAGAGATCACAGTCTCCTAGAGCTCAACTACTGTGCATAGTGGCATGACTACCGCGACTTTTTCTTTGATCTTACTTAAATGCACAGAGGATGTATTAACTGATGGCATCATAGTAACTCATAGTAACTAAAGTTGTTGAAGCTCATCAACTAAGGGGTCTAAGAAAGCATTGATATGTAGTGATGGCTCTTTTGGTCCAGGTATGAGTCCAACGAGAATCATATTTTCTTCCTTAAAACGGTCTTCACGAGGTAGATTCAAAATGAACCCCTAGTTATTATTATTTTATGTTTATTTTATTTATTTGTTTATTTATTTATATGTTTGTTTCCCTTGTTTTATTTTTATTTATTTTTTACATTATATGTCTAATTTTTTGTTTTAGTTATAATGTCACCAACTGCTGTGTATCTTTGTTTGATGTTTGAATTACTCTGTATTGTTACACGGAATCGCCAAAAAAGCAAAAAAAAAAAAAAAAAACATGATGACGCAGCTGTTCTCGCGAGTCCTTCCGTATAGCAATGGTATGTGATTGGAGGAGCTATACTCAGAAGAACTTTATCTCCAATTCCTTTGTTTGGATTTTGCTGGTACTGGAATTTTAGTGAAATAGGGGTAAAGACTGATGTATATTTAAGAAAATCATATTACAACTACCTCAAACTTTATTCAGATGGTTCTAAAAATCTTAAAGGACACGTGGGAATAGGAATAAACATTCCAGAGTTTGAAATTCACATCTCCAAAAGACTTTCAGATCACCTATCTGTATTCACAGCAGAAATTATGGCAGTTATATTAAGCTTACAGTGGGTAGAGGAGGAAATAAAGGACGTTGGTTTTATAAAATTCAAAAGAAAATTGGAGAAATGAGAAGAACAGAAAGAACAAGAAGAGAAGAAACAATAATTTCTCGATTGAGGTTTGGTCATAGCGGATTAAATGGTACTCTGTTTATCTTAGGAAAACATAGGAATGGGAAATGTGAATATTGTGGGGTAGATGAAACGGTTGAGCACGTGATGTTATACTGTAACAAATATGAGGAGGAGAGAAAGCAATTCATTAAAAAATTTGAGTAAAGTAAAAGTTAAATTAGATTTATTTCAATTATTCAGAAGTTATTCAGATAGTAATATTTACAGTATAGTATTTCGATATCTAAAAATAACACATTTATATAATAGAATTTAATTCCTGAGAGTCATTCTGGTTCACACTCCATTCCAGTAGATGGCGGAAATGCATCTATCTGTTGTTTGCCAACCGCCAAAAATATCAAAGAAGAAGAAGAAGAAGAAGAAGAAGAAGATGAAGAAGAAGAAGAATTTTGCTGGTACGTGATCCATGGCTGGACGAACTGTGCGGGAGAGACGAACTCAAAGAAGAGAAGCTAGCGGTAAATATATGTTTGATTACTGCCTGCTAAGCTAAAAGCAGCCTAGCCTAAAGCTACGGCTAATAGCATCCTAGCCTAAAGCTACAGCTAATAGCAGCCTTGCAAGAACAAGCTTTATTAAAGTGTATTTTTTGTGATTCACAGGAAGCAGTACGCCGTCTTCACAACTCGGTGGCTAATTGCAGGCGCTATGAACCGGAGCAAGGGTAAGATTTAAAGAATATGCTTTCATTCTGCGGTAAAAGGTAATGGATACCGATCATAGCTCTACATTTTGTTTTCACAGACCTCCTATTTGGTCGGAGCCATATCAGCAAGTCCAGATTTGCACGATGTTGATAAAGACGACATTGTGTGTAAGTGACTTGTTTTAATGTTTTCTCCTTCCTTGTTACTGTGACTTGCGTTTGATTTTTTATTCATACCACTCTCATTTAATTGTTTTCCAGCTGCCTGTAAGACGTATTTTGAGACGGTACGCAGGAGCTTCAGATATACGCTGCCAGCCAACACGCTGCGTGCGGAGGCTGCCAAGCAATCTGCTTGGAGTCGGGCCAGAAGAAAGAGGGTAAGACTTTATTTGGTGACTATTTTTCTGGTGCATTGATAGATGTGTTGTGTCCATACGCAGAGCGCTGATTCATTGTTTTTTTTTCAGCTGCTGAAAGCGAGGCAGAGTGTGCTAGCAGATGAGGAAGTGGAACTCTGGAAGTCCGCCATCGTCGGCCTCATGTCCGACGAAGAAGATGGCGTCGTTGGCAGTGTCTCTGGATGGATTGTACGGTCGCCGCCATTTCGTAGGCCGGATCTCACTGAACTCTGTGTTAAGCTGCAGTCCCGGTTAGAAGCGATGCCGAAGTACAGGGCCACGCACAGTAGGCGTCTGCACATCGGACCTGCCTCGGAGGGAATGCTGCCACTTACCTCCAACCCCGAGGAAGCAAACGGACCGTTCACGGACTTGTAATTTTTAGATACGCATGTGTTTGGATACGCGTTGTATGTAGTTGTGCGTGTTTTAATAAAGCTCTTTCTTTGCATAAACAGCTTCCTGGCAAATGTTCATTTCCTGTATAAATTCATTCATGTCCTTGATGGTAGCATAATAGTTGTGTAGTAGTGTAGGATAACATAAATACACAGCATATGAATGAATAAATATATATATGAATAAATATATATTCATAAATATATATATATGTAAATGTATATGTAAATATATATATATATGCCAACCAATCACCAGCGACTTTACTTGTTTAAAAAGAAGTGGTTCCGTCCAATACTCAGTAAGAAAATTAAAGCCTGGCGTGGCCACGTGTGGTTTTGCTGCCAATCACGAGCGATTTCACTTGTTTGAGAATAGTGGTTTCAGCCAATACTGAGTAGGTTATTCAAGCCAGACCTGGCCAGCCGCGCGGGTTTGCTGCATTCATATGCTAATTAGGGCCATTAGTACAGCTGATCGCTCTCCACATACGTCAGAGTCCGTTTCCGACAATTTGTGGCACGACAAACGCGGACAAGCGCGGGTTGCAAATTGTCGGAAACTGACGAAAATCAGGCAGATCTGCGGGAGTTTACGGGGACGAAAATCTCACTTTTCATGCAGTGTATAAAGTACTCCAAAATATACTTAAGTACAGTAGTTAAGTATTTTTTTACTTTGTTTAGGGTGACCATATTATCATTTGGGAAAACCAGGACACCTTGGAGCTGGGGGGGTGGGGGGGTTGGGGGGGTGTATTGGGATCTCTGTTCCCATGCATAGAGATGTCTGTGGCATGCATTCACTTAACATAGACCTACGTAATCCTACAACAACATGATATTTACAGTTGATTTATTAAAAATGCTTTTCAGTAAAAGTGAACAGCAATAACTCCAATAACAAACGATAATTTCATTCAAAATGTATTTATTAAAAATACTTAACAATTCCTGTAATGAATGAACAGCACAATGAAATAAATAATGTCTCATGTAAACATCCCTCACTTAACAATAAAAGTTAACAATAACTCTCAACTCCCAATAACAGATGATACTCAGCCTCAGTAATGAACAAAATAATGTCTGTTCTGTAGGCCAGAGGTCTTCAACGTTTTCCAGGCCAAGGACCCCCAAACTGATGGTGAGATGGAGCGGGGACCCCCTAATTATATATGTTATGAAATTGTATTACCAGTATATCAAACTGGTCCTATAGTCACTCTATTACAGATGGCGTAATGTAACGAAAGTAATTTCTCCCTGGGATTATTAAAGTATTTCTGATTCCTGGTTGATGGGACAGGTGTTGTGAATGAAACGGTGCCCACCTTGAAAGAGCTCCTGTGTGTCGCTGAATGTGTGCATTGATGACTGAAAGACATCTTCTGCCTCCATTTATCTGTTTACTACAGTCTGTTGAATTCATGTTAATATCTAAAATGGAGGAGGAGATCAAAGGGAATACCTCCTTAAATAACCTGGTTGGAACTGGATCTAACATACAAGTTGAAGGCTTAGATGAAGACAATAATTTTGCTAATTCAGAAAGTTCAACTGGATCAAAGCAGTCTAAACGCGGTTCAGATTCCATGACTACCTCAGGTACAATCGCGGATAGAGGAGTGCTTATGATTTTATTTTTAATAAGATCAATCTTATTTATAAAGAATCCCATAAAATCATTGCTGCTAAGAGCAGGTGGAATGGACGGTTCAACAGAGCTATGGCTCTGGGTGAGTTTGGCAACTGTATTAAAAAGAAATCTAGGATTATTCTTATTCTCCTCTATTAATGAGGAGAAGCATGCTGCTCTTGCTTTACAAAGGGTCCTCTTATACAGCATTAAACCATTTTTCCAGACTAGGAAGGACTCCCGCAGGCCTGTGGAGCGATATTTTCTCTCCAGTTTCCTAGCATTTTGCTTCAAAGTACGCAGCTCTGCATTAAACCAAGGAGCAAGCTTTCTATTTTTAACGGTTTTCATTTTCAAAGGAGCTGCGTTGTCTAAGGCAATACGCAGAGAACTAGCAACCCCACAAGAGTTGTAGGTATTAACTGTTTTGGGAGTAATCAGTAAGTCAGACTGGAAGATTGTTGCTACTCCTCCTCCTCGCCCAGAACTTCTGGGTATGTGAAAATTTAAATAGCTTGAAGGAGTTGCCTCATTTATGCTCACATAATCCTCTTGCTGCAGCCAGGTTTCTATAAGGCAAAACAAGTCAATGTGATTATCACAAATCAAGTCATTAACTAGAAGACTTTTAGAGGAAAGCGATCTTATGTTAAATAGACCGCATTTAATTGTTTTAACTTTTTCCCCAATTGGAGTTATTTTGATTTTAATTAGATTATCATGATTTACTCCTTTGGGAATCTTTGCTAATTTATTAGATTTTGGTCGTGGACAAGACACTGTCTGGATGGAGTAAAGAGTGGGTAACAGTAGAGAAGCTGCAGAGATGTGTGTTAAACTACAACTCTGCTTCCTGGTCTGCACCCTGGGTGGTCAGGGTTTTGGAGGACTAATAAATGTGGCCAGATTCCTAGAAAGAAGAGCTGCCCCATCCAAAGTGGGATGGATGCCGTCTCTCCGAATCAGACCAGGCTTTCCCCAAAAGGATTGCCAATTATTAATGTAGCCCACGTTGTTTTCAGGACACCACCTAGACAACCAGCGGTTGAATGACGACATGCGGCTAAACATGTCATCACTGGTCAGATAAGGGAGGGGACCAGAGAAAATTACGGAGTCCGACATTTTTTTGGCAAACTTACACACCGAAGCAACACTAATTTTAGTGACCTCCAATCGGCGTAACCGGGTGTCATTACCACCAGCGTGAATAACAATCTTACTGTATTTAACCTTATCCTTAGCCAGTAGTTTCAGGTAGGATTTGATGTCGCCCGTTCTGGCCCCCGGCAAACATTTGACTATGGTCCCTGGTGTCTCTAATGCCACGTTTCTGACTATGGAGCTGCCAATATCCAGAGTGGGCTTCTCAGTGGGTGTGTCACTGAGTGGGGAAAACCGGTTAGAAACGTGAACGGGTTGGTGGTGACCAGTGGGCAGAGATCCACGACTACGCTTTCTGCGTACAGTTACCCAATCGCCTGGCTGATCAGGCACTTTTGGAGGACAGCTACGTGGAGGGCCTACTTTAACTCCTGGATGTTCAACAGATGCAGACTGACAGACTGACACAGAGAGCAGGAGAGAGGAGAGGAAGAAGGAAGAGTTGGAAAAGAGTCAAGGGAGGAAGAGAGAGAAGCCATAGCAATGCTAAGCTAGCGCTAGCCTAGGCTAGCTATTCCTTGCTATCAGAAATAAAACCGTGTGAAACTGACAAGTGCTCAGTAGAAAAGTACAGCAGAAGGTGCTATGTTTTAAAGTAGTCAGTTAGAGTTACTTAGATACAGAGATATCACAGAGAAAATAACTTAACTTCAGATGGAGTTCCTCTGGACAGCTGCAACAGCTGCACACTCAGTTAATCCAAACAGGAAGTGAACAGGTCCAAACAGGAAGCAGGAAGCCCTGTTCCAGAAAGGGCCGCGTGGCTGCAGGTTTTCTTTCCAACCAAGCAATAGCACACTGACTCCAGTCCATTTAAGGCCTTGATTTTCAGAAAATCTATTTAATGACTTTTAATGACCCGCAGAAACCCTGCTGTAAAATCAGACACCACTGGTTAAATTTTGTGACTTGTTATATTGCACTCAGGGCTATCATGTAAATTAGTGGGTCGACAAGGGTCTGGTGTTCCTACTGTATGCAGATTCAGCCGAGCCATTTAAAGGTAATTCTAACATGGGTCACTAGCTGAGTCGTGCCTGTGTAGGCAGTCATTCCCGCTGCCATTAATAGCAGATGATTTGCGGGTTTAAATGGGTTTTTTGACCAGTGGGAAATGGTATAATTCTACTCTTTGAGAGAAGAAACTTGCAAAAATTACTAGTTACTTTTTTGGAGTAATATGTTGGGCACATTAGTACCCACAGTTGGAACAGTGGTGGACGGATGCAAAGACTTTGCACCTTGTCTCTGGGGCCCAATGTAGCTCCGAGATCCTCTGCAGTTTGGCCTGGGACAGTTTTCGTGTGTGGCCATGAGGAGCAATGCAGAGGTCTTTATGGTGGAAAGACTACGTACTGGCAGGAGGAGAATCGAACAATAGGCTCCTCTTTCTCTTTTCAAGCCCACATATTTGGACAAGGCAGCTGCAGCAGATGTATACATAGAGTTAGGAACACAAAGCAGAATCTAAACACTACTGGAGGAGACACTTGACATAGATACACCTATGTGTACTCATATGCACACAATCACAAAACATTTTTGTCTCCTTTTTAATTCTTTTAGGATTTTGATTTATTTTCCCTTTAGACAAGAAAACATTATTTTAACTGTTGTTTTCTGGTGTTTTTAAGGTTCTGATCATGTTTAAATTTCATCTTCCTGGTTCCCCTAGGGGACCATTTTTCTTTTTTTTTTTATATTTTTTGCATTCTTTTTTAGAGTCATAGATTTCTTTGGAAAAAATCGTAAACAAGTTAATATAAAAAACCACACATTGAGTCCGTGCCCAGAGAACAAGGATGATTGCAGCTGGTCGGCTGACGAGGTGCGGCGGTTCCTGCACAGTGTTCGAGAAGCTGAAGCTTTGAAGGTTACTGAACTGGCAGGAGATCAGATCCAAGCAGATGAAAGAAGGCAGGATAATTCAGAGGGTGAAGTCAAAGCTGGTGTAGAGGATGTGCTCAGGATTCAGAACTACGAGAGCAGAGGTCCGAAGAGTTTCCGAAGGGACATTCAGGTCGGTGACAGGAATCAGTTCCAGGTTAGGTTATCAGGCAGAATCCAGCGTCCAGAGTCCAAATACAAGTCAGGCAAACAGATCAGAACAGGAACCAGTAGGCTTAGAGGTCCAAATATCAGGCAGACAGAAAACAAACAGGTAGGATGGAGAACTCTCATGTAAGGCTCAACAATAATCTGGCACTGATGACTCAGAGCAGGTGGTTAAAAAGAGCCTGGAGCAGATGACTAAGATAACAAACGGGGCAGAACTAAGCAGGTAAATGTAACGAACAATCAAGCCAGCAATCATCAGTGCCAAGATAATGACAATTCCTAAAGAAAATTTGCCAAATAACCTAACTCATATTTTTTTGGGACTGTGTGGGGGAAACCGGAGCACCCGGAGTAAACCCACGCAAGCATGGGGAGAACATACAAGCTCCCCACAGAAAGAGGTGGCCAGCAAATTATACTGAGGCCTCTTTTCTGTGAAGTTGCAGTGCTAACCACTGCATCAACATGCTGCCCATGTTTTTATCTAAAATCTGATTCTTTAAATGGTTCAGTTCCAGCCTGAAAACATGTTTCTAGGCTATTTTTATCCTTCAGTTTCTTCTAGCTGCTAAGTTTAGCTTTTCCTATGTTTCTTGAAACGCAGGTTTTGCCGTATCTTTTTCCAAACTGTTGGGTCTTTTTTGGAGCATCCTTCTTTTGTTGGTTGTGGATCTGGACTTTCCATTTGCTCTGACAGGGTCTCAACAGAGCAATCAGTCTTTTTCAGGGATCCAGTATCAGGAATATTTCCCTCCCCAAGCAGCTCCTTTTCAGACTCATGTGACTCAATGGAGGATGCATCTGTAAGTTCAATGGCCTCTGAAAGGGTTTCCTTTAACGGGGCGTCAAGATCCATGGGAGCAGGGTCTGAAATAGGTTTAACGGGGATGGAGTCTTCTTCCCATTTTGTGTTTTCACGTCTGGGCTTTTTTCGTTTTGGACACCATGGTTCATCTATGCCGTGGAGGTCAGCTTTTAGATTCTTCAGCTCTGCTTTGTGACTATCTTGACACTGATAGTACAGCTGTTGAAGGGTAGTGAGTTGCTGTTGGAGTCTGTCCTTCTCAGCCCCAAGTTCACTGATAACCTGGCGGTTGTTCCTCCTTTTTCGAGAATGAGCTTTTATTTCTTTATCAAGCTCCCGCTCAAATGCGTCTTTTTGCTGTTTTAGAGCACTAATGTCTGTTTCATACCTCGCTTTTAGTTCCTGGTACAAAACCTTAACCCTCTTCAGTTCACTTTGTACATTTTTCACCGTCTCTGTGGATTGCTGGTGCAGGAATCCAAAGTTTTGAGCCATTTTCTGATGGTTTCCGTTCTCAGTCATAAGGCGAGTGATTAGCTCAAGGTCAGTTTGAGATTTTTTCTTGTAAGCTTCATTCTGACAGATCATCTCATGCTGACATGTTTCTGCTGTCTGCTTCAGTACAGAAACATCTGTTTCATATCTCAAATATAGATCTTGGTATGAAACCTTCATTTGCTCCATCTGGTTTTGCAGGACTGCATTCTCAGCTGTCAGTTTCTCGATGACCTTTTGATCCGGCTGGATGTTTTGTTCATAACGCATCTGTAAATCGACCTGCAGTTTTTCTCCAGCATTTTCAGTTTCATATTTAGAGCAAAGCGCCTCATAACAAGTCTTGATTTTGTCCAGTTGTTGTTGGAGGGCAGTATTCTTCTCTTTTTCTGCTTGGAGAGTTAAGGCAAATGCTTCTTTCTCAACAATGTAAGCTACCTTTAGTTGCTCAAAGTCTATTTGCAGCAACTTTTTCTTCTTATATTTCATGTCATTGTTCACCTTGGAAGCGATGGTCGCAGGGCTGAGGGTTTCTGGATCGGTAAACTTTTCAATCCTCATCAGTTCTCTCTTGGTTTCTTTGCCCTTGTTAATAAACATCTCTTTGAGAGTTTTCTGTCTCTTTAACTCGTATTTTGTTTGTTCAAGCTCTTCCTCAAGGGTGGCTACCTTTTGGCTCTCTTCAACCCATTTAGCTTTCTCCATTTCCAGAAGAACGGTGAGTCTTTGGTTTTCCACCTGGAAATGATTAAATCGCTGCCTGTTGTCAAAACAGCTTTGCTGATGTTCGTTCATTTTATATGGGTGATATCTTCTCCCACCAGTATAGTAATGTTGCCTTTCATGTGGCATTTTTACAGAGAAAACGGTTGTAAAAGTTTTTGTTAATCTGAAAAAGTTTGAACTGTGAACTGGAAAAGCTCTCTATGTCTGAACCGGTCAGTGGTGCAGGAAGCAGTGAAGCTGAAGAATTCTGACTGTTATATATAGAACTTATCTGATGACATCATCAAAGGTTCTAAACAGTGACATAGGCTTTTTTCTTTGATGTACGCCCACATACAGTGGGAACAGCCACACCCACTTTTTTCTCTTTTTATTTTTCTGACTCTAACTAGTCCCGCAGTTTTCAACCGATTTCAACAATTTTGGTATCAAAACGTTCAGCTTGTTCAGGAGAATTCTGCTATGTCTTTTGGTAAAGATATATTTTTTAGTTTTCGCGATATTCAACTTTTTCTGCGTTTTATTTGTCGCATTGAAATGCATGTAGAATTCTTACATTTCAGCAAAATTCAGCTAAAACTTCATCAACTTTGACCTTTGACTACTTCAGCATACATTTAGCTAGAAACACCATTCAACTTTTAAAGTATTTCCGTGTCTTTCTGCTATTACTCTTAACTCAGCTTTTTGCTAACTTTTACAGTTTTGCTTCAGTGAAGCTTCAAACTTTAAAAGAAAGTTGAAAGATTTTCAAATTTATAATGGAAGGCTATAGACGGAATTCTTCAACTGCTAGAGTGCGTGCTCTAGCTTCTGAGATGTTCTGTTTTTTCCAAACAAATTGTTCTCACTTCCTCATTTTTTACTCAATTGAAATAAATTATACATCAAAACGTAGGTATTTTTGTCAGGATTCAGGAAATGTAAACCTCATTTGTGTGGCATTTACAGTTTTCCGACAGTGTGGCCCAGACCACGAAGAGGTCCACACTTCCCCAATAGAAATCCAATGAGAGACTTTCCAAAAATCACAGACAAAATCCAAAACGATACATATTTTCGTATCGCTCCCATTTGTTAACTATTTGATGTACTAACATGAAACTTCACTGCATGAAAAGTGGGATTTTCGTCAATATGCGGCACTGTAGATTGTCATGGAACTTCAGGTTAGCGGCAGTTTACGGCAATTTGCAGGCTTCGCCGAAAACTCCCGTAAATTGTCAGAAATTGATGTGGGCTTTCTTAGGCAGTGTTCCCCCATGCCTCCCCCCCATGGAATTCTAGGGGAGGCTTTAACATGTAAATGAACATGCTGTGAGCTATACAAATGCAAATCAGGGTTGCAGGGGGGGTTTTACTCCAAGTGACATTTTTCTAAAAGATAAGTAAATCTCTGATACAAAGAGATCAGGCTCAGTATAGCCTCTTACATTTTAGCTTGAATTGATTTATTTAATTAAAGTATAGAGACCAAAACAGATCTTTAGCTGACAGAGCAATACATTTAGAGCAGTAATTATTTAAAAAAAAAAATAGCATTTAAGATAAAAAATAAAATGTTGTCTGTCAATATGCTCAATTCACAATTACTTAAGTGGAAAAGTTTCAAGAAATGAGTCTGAGATGATTCACTTTATAACATGTGGCATTATCCTGCTGGAAGTAGCCATCACAAGATTGGTACACTGTGGTCATAAGGTCCGGCCAGGTCAAGATCCGCAATTGCAATCGCACCAAACAGGAAAAAGAACATCGACAAATTCCGGTTCGTCAAATTAAAATATAGCAGCAACAGATCGGTGACTAGAAATTATAGCACAATTCTTATATATATATATATATATATATATATATATATATATATATATATATATATATATATATATATATATATATATATATATATATATATATATATAAAAAATCTAACACCGTTTATTTAAATGATTGGATCCAAACTATTGGTTATACACCAACGAGGAAGCAGATTTCTCATTTCTCATCTCCATCAAAATATTTATTTTATACTGAGGGACTTAAACTTTAATCAAATCAATTCAAAAGAAACTTCTTATTACAGGAATGAAAAGAGATGCTGAGTTTGGGAGCATAAGCGTCATTAGACCTATTTAAGGGTGGCTTCAGTCATCCTTTCTTTGGCATTAGCCACCCTATAATTATTTTGCGATTTAAAAAAAATATATTTTTTTTCTGTTTTTATTTTTTCCTCATATTTTCCCAAAACAAATGCAGTAAAGCACCAAATAAAAGCCATAAAGAAGACAAGTTAATCTGAACGCCTTAGCAGTTGTCTGAGACGCGCAATATCTTCTAGGGGCTGAGCCACCCTTGTCTCTTAAACCTAGAGACGCCCCTGTTTGGGAGTAGTGAACAAATTCATTCAAAAAAGCAGTTTTGAATTATCCTTATCCCCATTACAAAAATCTACAAAAATATATATATATATATTTGGGCAGAAACTGAACATATGCTGGATGATGGTGGGATTTTTTTAATATGTCATATTAAATTAAGCACAGGGTTCATACAGGAATGAGTGACGCTAATTTAATGCTATTTTAATGCTATTAGAAATGATTTTAATGCCATCAACAAGAACCATGTACACAAGTTATTAGTGTACATGAAATATGAAGGAGCTGTAAGCAGAGTTCCTTGACTCCTGTATGTATGTAAACACACACACACACATATATACGTATATATATATATCCTCTAGCTTTTTCTCCACCTGGAGCGATATAATATATCTGACGAAATTGTTTTTATAAGCATTTTTTATTAAAGAATTATAAATACTTCGATAAACATATTTAAATAATTTTAGTGCCAATTAAGGCCTTGATTTAAAAAAAAAATGAATGATTTTTTAATTATTTTTATTGATCCGCGGAAACCCTGGTTCATCTCGCGCATGCTCTCTGCGATCTCCAAGAAACTCAGAGCGGTGCGGTGTGCAGCCACAGTGGAGGATGGATGCTTTGCTTTGTGCAGGCGGTCTGGAGCGGAGTATGTCGGATTTCGGGGTAAAACTCCTCTTGGACGCGATGGCGACTCTGCATCGAACAAGACGAACTCAAAGAAGAGATGCTAGCGGAAATATATGTTCGATTAGCCTACTGCCTGCTAAGCTAAAAACAGCCTAGCCTAAGCTACGGCTAATAGCAGCCTAGCCTAAAACTACGGCTAATAGCAGCTAATAGCAGTAGCCTTGCAAGAACAAGCTTTATTAAAGTGTATTTTTTGTGATTCACAGGAAGCAGTACGCCGTCTTCACAACTTGGAGACTAATTGCAGGCGCTATGAACCGGAGCAAGGGTAAGATTTAAAGAATATGCTTTCATTCTGCGGTAAAAGGCAATGGATACGGATAGATACCGATGATCATAGCTGTACATTTTGTTTTCACAGACTACTGTCGCCTCACAATGAGGCGGTGACCTATTTGCTCGGAGCCATATCAGCAAGTCCAGATTTGCACGATGTTGATAAAGACGACATTGTGTGTAAGTGACTTGTTTTAATGTTTTCTCCTTCCTTGTTACTGTGACTTGCGTTTGATTTTTTATTCATACCACTCTCATTTAATTGTTTTCCAGCTGCCTGTAAGACGTATTTTCAGACGGTACGCAGGAGCTTCAGATATACGCAGCCAGCCAGCACGTTGCGTGTGGAGGCTGCTCGGAGTCGGGCCAGAAGAAAGAGGGTAAGACTTTATTTGCTGACTATTTTTCAGGTGCATTGATAGATGTGTTGTGTCCATACGCAGTGCGCTGATTCATTGTTTTTTTTTTCAGCTGCTGAAAGCGAGGCAGAGTGTGCTAGCAGATGAGGAAGTGGAACTCTGGAAGTCCGCCACCGTCGGCCTCATGTCTGACGAAGAAGATGGCGTCGTCGGCGGTGTCTCTGGATGGATTGTACGGTTGCCGCCATTTCGTAGGCCGGATCTCACTGAACTATGTGTTAAGCTGCAGTCCCGGTTAGAAGCGATGCCGAAGTACAGGGCCACGCACAGTAGGCGTCTGCACATCGGACCTGCCTCGGAGGGAATGCTGCCAGTTACCTCCAACCCCGAGGAAGCAAACGGACCGTTCACGGAGTTGTAATTTTTAGATACGCATGTGTTTGGATACGCGTTGTATATAGTTGTGTGTGTTTTAATAAAGCTCTTTCTTTGCATAAACAGCTTCCTGGCAAATGTTCATTTCCTGTATAAATTCATTCATGTCCTTGATGGTAGCCTAATAGTTGTGTAGTAGTGTAGGATAACATAAATACACAGCATATGAATGAATAAATATATGAATGAATAAATATATGAACGAATAAATATATATATATATATGTAAATTTATATGTAAATATATATATATATGCCAACCAATCACGAGCGACTTTACTTGTTTAAAAAGAAGTGGTTCCGTCCAATACTCAGTAAGAAAATTAAAGCCTGGCGTGGCCACGTGTGGTTTTGCTGCCAATCACGAGCGATTTCACTTGTTTGAGAATAGTGGTTTCAGCCAATACTGAGTAGGGTATTCAAGCCAGACCTGGCCAGCCGCGCGGGTTTGCTGCATTCATATGCTAATTAGGGCCATTAGTACAGCTGATCGCTCTCCACATACGTCAGAGTCCGTTTCCGACAATTTGTGGCACGACAAACGCGGACAAGCGCGGGTTGCAAATTGTTGGACACTGACGAAAATCAGGGAGATCTGCGGGAGTTTACGGGGACGAAAATCTCACTTTTCATGCAGTGCAACAAAATTCCAGTTCAAAAGCCCCCCTTAGCCATTGGGACCGTGCCCCTTAAATAGACCCACCAATAATCAGCCAATTGGGACAGCCCAACTAAACAGGAAGGCAAATCCCCAATAAAGCACAGTTAACATTGTAGAAAAATAAATACAGACAATTGCATCATTCATACAAAAACATACATATTTATTAAATAATTTCACCATACTAACATTACCATTTCACCTACTTATTACCATGCAAACAATTATTACATACATTGAAATCCCACTTAACACCCCTGCCCCCTAATAGTCTTTTCCAATACCCTGGGACAATGGATAAGAGACTGGCTCCGATGCGGTATGTGTTACCACACGGACCAGTATGCTGACGGACTAAGGGAAGAGAATGTGTAATTTGACTGGGACGTTTTATTGCCGACTACGGAATGTATATTAAAGCTGTCGCAGTGGGTACTGTACCTCCGGAGTTTGCTACGCTGGTGAGTAAGTAAAGTGTTGAATGAAAGGGGACGTTGTAATTTCGGAACTGGTGTAAATTACCGGGTGAATTGTTTGGAACTGCCGCCGCCATGACGGCCGGTCTGTGGTGCATGCTGGGAAATGTAGTGAAGGATGTGACGCTGTGTGTGATAGACGGCGGCTACACTTTGGGAACAGAGGGGGGAAACTGCTCCGTTTTCACAGTATTGATGACGTGAAAAATAATAAAGGTAACTCCATTGAAATGATTCAAAACTAAAGTAACGAGCCAATTTTTTAAAATGTAAGGAGTTGAAAGTACAGATATTTGTGTAAAAATGTAAGGAGTAGAAGTAAAAAGTCGCCATAAAAATAAGTAGTAAAGTAAAGTAAAAATATCAGAAAAATCTACTTGAGTACAGTAACAAAGTATTTGTACTTCGTTACTTCCCATCTCTGGTGCATGGTATTAGGAGATGCCAGTTAACCTAACAGTCATTTGTTCAGACTGCGGTAGGAAGCCAGAGTACACGAAGAGAACATGCAAACTCCATAGAGAGACCCAAGGCAGGGAATGAAATCCGGAACCTTCATCTTGCAAGACAATAGTTCCACTGTGCAGCCTTGGATTTAATCATATGGAGAACTTACTGGACATTACTCTGAGCTAATTCTCAATACCACAAACACGGTGGTGGTATCATCATGCTGAATGGATGGTCTTCTTACTCTGACATGCATGTATAAAAAAGAAAAATGCGTGCATTATATTGAACTTTGAAAGTGTAACTTAACCCAGTGCAGCAGTATAGTATTCCCCCAGAGAAATGTTGAATAGTTCAATTAAATTCAGTTTATAAAGCGTCAATTCACAACACGTCATCTCAAGTCACTTTACAATTCAATCAGATCATACAGTCAAATTGGTTGAAAGTTTTGTATCTAAGGAAAACCAGTTGATTGCATCGACTCATTGACTCAAATGCAATCCCTCTCACTAAGCATGATTGTAGCAACAGTGGAGATGAAAAACTCCCTTTTAACAGGAAGAAACCTCCAGAAGAACCAGACACAGTATGAGTAGCATTCTATGGCTGACTGGGGTTCAAGGAAACAGAAGCAGACATACAGTAAGAAGCAGAGATACAAAAGGTAACTGTCAACCAGCTCCACACGCGGCCCCGTCCAGGAAACTCCGAGCCAGCTCCCATATTAGAGGATGAAGAGAGGACAACCAGCAAGTAACAGTCAGAGAAACAGGACTTCACTGAAAAACAGGGTGATCTCAAACATCTATGAACAATGGAATTGATGGCAGCAGCACAGCTGATATTTCTCTCCAGGATGGTGTCACAGCCAAACAGGACCAGACCAGATGAAGCTACTATGGGAAAAAGCAGAGAGAGCATAGCGTTAGAAATTGAACTAACAAATCCTGCAGATGGAGACAATAAAGATAGAATAAAGCAGAATGATGAAAAAGGGGTCCCTATGTCCTCCAGCAATCTAAGCCTATAGCAGCATAACTATAGAAATAGCTCAGGATAACCTGAGCCACTCTAACTATAAGCTTTATCAAAATGGAAGGTTCATTGCCTTAGGAGTAGACAGGGTGTCTGCCTCACAGACTAAAACTGGTAGTTGGTTCCAAAGGAGAGGAGCCTGATAACTAAAAGATCTGCCTCCCATTCTACTTTTAGAAATTCTAGGAACCACTAGTAAACCTGCAGATTGAGAGCGAAGTGCTCTGTTAGGAACATAAGGAACAATCAGATCTCTGATAAAAGATGGCGCTTGACCATTTAAGGCTTTATATGTGAGAGGGAGGATTTTAAATTCTGTTCTGGATTTAACAGGAAGCCAATGAAGAGAAGCTAAGATAGGAGAGGTATGATCTCTCTTTGTAATTTTCATTAGAATTCTGGCTGCAGCATTTTGGATCAGGTGAGGGATTTTAACTACACCACCAAAGGGGGGAGTGTAACAGCCTAATGTTAGAATGAGTGTTGGTGAGGTCAGGATGAGGGAAAGTTCCGGTGGGTTTTACATTACTGAAAAGTCTAATGCTTTAAAACAAAAGGTTATTCTACACCTAACCAGCTATAGGGGCATATGATTGAGTGAGTACATTTTTACATGCCTTCCATTGTACTCAGAAGTCAGTATGCCATGTAGAACAGTGTTATAAATGTGTTATGGTTGTAATAGTGACCATATACAAATAATGTAGAATACATGTGTCTGCATTCTGGTGTACTTAAAAGCGTAGGTCACTCTGACCGCCCAATCTCAGACACTCTAGGGGAGGAAACACAGGTAAGTGACCACGATAAACTGATATAGGATCATCTGGGTTGGTCACTTACCTGGTTTAACATTTCCAGGACAAATATTGCAAACAAAGTTATTTTATGGTTTAGTTACTCTTTAAGGGCGTTCTATCACATATTGACTTAGAATGACTGCAAAATGTTTACACAAATAAAAGAATAACAATAAAAAACAAATATTGTTCTAATACATGCTCTGTTTTAATTTGTGGAGGGATAGTAATACTTATACACAACATTGTCAATATAAATAAGTTACACAGAATGAAAGGAAATCTTTAAAATTAAACAGCTGTTGTTATTTTGGCAGAGTATCTGAGAAGTAAATTGAAGGGGACAGTTGGGATCTCAGATTCATTGCCATTCAAAAAGCGAATTCAATAAAAATCCCCCTCAATACTGCCCACCTGTCAATTGCACCTTTCAAAAGACTGCTGAACCATCATGCAGCTGTAGAGTGGAAGGGCATATTAAAAAGGTTGTGTTGCTTAAAATTCAAGACACTTTGAAAGAAATAATAATAAAAAAAAATTATTACATTATAATGCTCTTTTATGGTGAATGAAAATAGTGAAAAAAATGTCACAATCATCCATAATTTTGCTGGGCAGAAAAATACATTTTTGACAGAAATATTATAACATTATATATTCCCAATGGCAATTGAGAATAACAAAATTAGGGGCTTCAGTGTAAGTGATTAGGTGGTGGCAGATGAGTGCTGGTTTTAATACTAAGTGGTTCCTCAGACTGTAGACATGTCATTGCACAGAACAAACATCATTAAACTTATTATTCATTGCAGAAGCTTTACAGAGGCCCCTGATGGAACATTAATAACAGTCTACTAAGAGATGCATCACTCTTCAGTGACTCTAAAGAGGGGAGTGAAAAGCATTCTCATTGACTAGGCCCCCTCCCAAAAGCACATTAATGATAATCGTTATTTCCCCTCTGTTCGTCATGATCCACATTCTTCCATTAACAACAGAACACTAATACCCTCCTTCAGCATGTGAAGACGTAAGTTTGGTGTAACTTGAAAGTGTTCTTTTTTCACAAGGTTTCCCCAAGACTCACAGCAGGAGGCAGACTTATTAAATGATGGAAGAAAAGTCAGCTTAGATATCAAACCCCTAACATCTCTGTCATCATCTTTTTACACACCATCTCGAAACCTCTTTGATTTCAAATCCCAGTCAATCATTAGCTGGAAAATACCTGCAGGAAAATACAGTTTTACTACTTCAAAAACCATGGTTTTCTTCTTTTGTGCACCTCTTCTATGCTTCTTTTTATTTTCTGAAGAAGACGGTTTTAGTTTGACAAAAAAAAAAAAAATCATCCTTTAGGTGCCAAGTGCCAATCAACATGTGTTTCAATTATTTTATTAATTTAAAATTAATTTAACAAAATATATCAAATCATTTCCCTTACATAGATTGCAACTTTCTGAAACTTGTCTGGTAATTACAAGAAATACTTTGTTGGTTAATTTCCTTACACATATAAGTATTGGAATAGTAGCGTTGTGAAAGTCCCCACAAAGGTACCTGGAAAGTACCTGGAACATTCCAAAGCATTAGACAGTAAGCTGTTTGATAATGAAAATATCTGGTGAATTGAGAAATTGTTAAAAGCAAGATCAATGAAAGCTGAATTAAAGTACCTGGAACTGTGAGGTCAATATGGTTATTTCTTTCTTCAAATTAACAATTAAAACTAATGAAATGACATCACATCTGGTATAATTGTGACAAATAAAGGCCTTGTATGGAAAGCTCTCATGAATATTTCTGCCTTACAAAACAATACTTGGTTAGGGTTATTTAGTGTTTAGATTAATAGTAATGAATTACTCATCAAACATAACTTTTTTAAAGCATTGTTACACAGACTGGTGGAAAAAAATATGCCACCGCCCTCATTGTATTCAGTGTTTAGTTCTAGAGGTAGAGTACCTGAAGAATTCATGAGCACAATTAAAGAAACCCAATAAAAATAAACAAATCAAGGTTGGTCTATTATTTTTCTGTATATCTACAAACACTTACCAACCAAAGTGATTAATTATTATACTCTTTTCACCATTTAGCCAAGAATCCATAAAATTATTATTTAAATCATAAAACATATTCTCTCTGTATAGTTTTAATATTGATATTCAATACTCTAAACCTGCCAAACCAGACTAACAATGTGTAGCACCCTTAGTTTACTTAAATAAATTATCATCCTAGGTTTAGTCCGATCAGATCCCTTTCAGGAAAAAGAGGGACAATGAGCACAAATTCCCAAGAATTTCACCCAGCGCCTAAAAGCTTAGTCTTAGCCCAATCATGGTAACAAATGCAAAATGTCTTAAGCAGCAGGAGCAAATAGAAACCACAAGTTATGCTTGTAACGCTTTATTTTGTATAAACTGTAGACTCCTCTGCACTTTTTGCTTTTTTTCTCACAGCTGTATGTCCCTCCTTTTACCACAATACTTTAACGTCATTGATCGAACCTCAAACAGTTTAAATGGCAGTGGGACAAGACTGATTCTTGTGTGTGTGTTAACTCACAAATACCATGAGGAATTAACCTGCAACGATAATTACAAGCCTCTAATATCTCTTTGCAACACAGAGATGTCCACTGGCATGATGCTCTGATGCAACTGATATCTGAGGTATCAAATTAAAGTTGTTGTAAAAGTAGAACTTCCTGTTTATCTTCAGCAGATGAACAGAAACTCCCACAGGCCCTGATTGCAAGGTCTGTGGGTTTTTAAACTGTTTTTGCTTTTAGGTAATGGCAATATACTGGCTTGTTGACCTTGCTCTGTGTTAAAGCTGTTATATAAAACATGAAATGACTATTTGTTCGTCCATCTGTCTGTCCGCACATCCACCCATTCATCCACCATCCTTTCAATCTGCCATAAAATCCCAGTGAACCTTTTATAACTATTATCAAAATGACAAAATAAAATACGTATGATTTACGCTGAGCACAATTCTGCTTATTTACATAACTTGTATCCTCTTGACTTGAAGATTGGCTCAGAGTTCATCTGTTTAATAGTTTCTTCCTTAGACACCCATGGAGCAAGGAGCTAATGCACTTTAGCAACATGCTCATCATGGAGGAGTGGAGGATGCAATCAAGGACAATTTGATGAGATTTCTTTGATAGAGAAATTTTTAACCAATCCGTATTTAATCTTTTGTTTACTTCCAATGACTCTATAATGTGTAAATTGCATTTTTGTAATAATACATCCTGGTGAATTAGTCATGTTTTTTTGTCATTTGCTTTTTGGTGGTGAGGATGACACCACAGAAATTGGTATGTAGAGTTTTACTTTAACTTTTTAAAAGTTTTAATGACTGTTACCGGATCACCCTTTAAACATGGAAGACTTCATCTATATGTTTTAAATGTCTGCCGTGTGCCAGGCAAATGTAACCTTGCAAACAGAGACAATGCAAAGACCTTGAACACAAATGCTGCCAATCACCTCACCCTTTTGGTTGACCGTGAAAGCCAGTGTGGACCCTGATGAAGTGCCTGTCGATGCAAAGACGTATACTTACCTCTTAATAAATCAGTCTCTGCTGTTGTGGAGTGAACTCGCGTCTTTTATCTCCAGGTGGACCTTCTTACTAAAAGCAATTTGTCATTTGCTCATCTGCATTCAGCCCATATCAAGTGTAGTGCTGAACAGATTGACATCTCCATCAACCTATTCTCAGGGAGCCTGTAGAGGCTTGTTGTGGGTATTTGTGTTCAGGGGATAGATAGGTTTTCCTGATTCACATGCAACAAAAAGGCTCATGGCTGCACAGGCCAAACTAATGGCATATAGTTGAGTCTTGGGTTTTGAGAGAAGTGGGAATAAGTTTCATCACAATGTGCTCCTGAACTAATTCCAACTAGTACTGATACTCAGGCGACATGTTCCCTAACTGTTTCTCTGTGCCACTAGACTCTAAATATTAGGAGCTTGTCTGAGTTTGTGTCTGGAATGAACCCATTTAAATAGAATAAACAGTGTTGGTTCCACATTTATTTTATTCTGGTCAGAATTTTATTTTTAATATTCAGCTAGATTTCAACAAGATAATTGCCTACCTACTTTAATGTGACTTGCAATACATTTGAGGAAATGTTCCAGATAATTCTTAAATCAATTGCTATAACAGGTTTTGATCTTCCTTATTTAAACAGCTGCTAATTTACTTATTGCATTTATAGAGAGTATGTTGCCCTAACAGATATTCCTTGACCTTGTAGGAATATTTATAGACAGAACTGTAGGATGGTAAGGCATGTAAGAAAAGTTGTAAAGCATGCATCTGGCAATTCACCAGTAGGGTATCTAGGCAACATTCCAGGAAGACATATTCAAATGTCTTGTGTAAGGTTCTTATAAAAACTGATGTGACTAAAAGGTATAGGGGATGATTTTCTTTTATGTTTACGTGAGGCTGTCCTACGTGCTCGTCCTGTTAGCTATCATTCTGCGAATGCTCAATTTCAGGCGTAAATGTGTGCTGAGCAATGGTTTTAGCCAGTCCTTGAAGCTGACCTTTCTAACCCTGGTTCCTTGGAAATGAATACATTTTCACTTACCATTGGGAAGTGTGACATAGTGGAAAAATTGCAAATCTTTAAGAAAATAAGCTTTTATGAGCGATGCAAATAGCAACTTGTAAATAGTGCGAGCACGAGGAGAAATGTACTCGTGCATGCTCTCACACGTTTAATAGGTGTTCTGTCTCAGGAGTGGGTGCAGGGTTGTGCATGTGCATTTTTTTTTTTTAAGTGGAGAGGAAGGTCTTTTCAAAAATTAGGGAAATTCCTCCACTATACCTTTAAATGGAACTGCATTATTTGTTTAAGAAACTGTCTCACACAAACAGCTTTTCTGCAACTAACTGTTTTGACAAAATGAAAAAAACAATTTAACTACCTAGGTATACTTGGGGATCTTTGATGCTTTGGGGTTGATCTATTTCAAACAGTTGAAAAATTTTATTAGATTGGAGGGCAGGTAAAATAAGAGGGAAAAAAAAAGGATATTTTAAATGAAAATCTGAAAAAAGGCAGAGAATTACAAAAATTGTTTCAGTGGTTAGCTTTACGGATATAAATCCTTAGAAAATCTTAGGGCTGATTTCAAAAGATTGTGGAAAATAGAAATTAGATTGCTCTTTGTGTACCCTACTTTTTTAAAGAAATGACACTTCTTGTGTAATTCATTTAAAGAAATAAAAAATATCCCCTCTATAACAATATAAAATGTTAAAGTTTTTTAAATCTTTCGATTACAATTTTAAAGACTTTTAGATGTATTTATCCTAAGTATAAATAAGGGTCATTAGTAAGTGCGCTTGCGAATTGTCTCAATAAAGAAAATAAACCTCAATTAACTTGCTTTGATAAGAGACACTACTGAAAGGTAGAACATTCCATTACCTAAAGAAATAACATTAAAATAACTTGATTTCTTGAAATTGTATCGCTTTGCCAAAGAATTTAGTAAATGTCTATAATTTAACACACCTTTCTCATGTTTTCTGTGAAACTACACATCTTTACAATTTAATTAAAGTTGGTGCCTTAAACTGAGTCGGATTTAAATTATTGTAGTGCCTGGTACAGAGATCTGTAGGCAATATGCTTCTTCCCTCTGCTGTTTTTATACATAAATATTTTAGGCTCCTTTAAGAAAAATGTGACTTATGTGTTTAATGTTGCCCTCAAACATTGGCACACATGAGTCTTTTCTTGCAGCATTTTTTTTTTTTTTTTTTGCACCAGACTGAGAAAAAACCTACAACAAATGTCAACATAGACACGTTTTGGGTCCGCAAGTTGTTACAGGCACTTCATTATGTTCCTGGATAGCATCTCGTTCTACATTAGAACCTGGGGTCAGAGCTGAGAACGAGCAAGGGCTCCAAACAAAACAAAACACACAGAAAAAAAATCCATTACAGAAAGGTGCATAAATCAATTCTGTGCAAGACAACAAGCCCATTGCATAACAGCACACTGTGCAACACCAATATGCACTGAAATGGATAGTGACTGTCATAAACAGAAAAACCTCCAGAGGAAACATGACATCCATCACAGCTTGGCTGCACAGTCAGCGTTGGAAAGCTCTGAACATCTCCATATCACCATTACAAGACAATTCAAAAAATAGAGGGGGAAAAAACTACAAAGGATGCTCTAGTTTAAAAAGGAAAAATATTGGAGACCCATTAGACTTATTAGGTGGGATAATGAATACAGTTGCTGTAATCAAAAATTGACTTAATTCCTCATCCTATTATGGCATATTTAAATACATAAAGCACATTATTTTTTAAATAAGTGGATCAATTACTTTATCTTACACAATTAGTACAGTATATTCATTTATTTTTGCATAAAGTCTGTTTTTTGGAGTAGAATACTGTGAGGAGTTCCTAGATTTCCTTTTTTTAACTCCTTTGTAACATTTCATATTTACAGCATTTAATATCCCTCACATATGGTGCATAAAAGCTGTACCTAGAAGAGTAAAAACAGAGGAATCCATTAAGGCACTCAAAAAAGGTTTAGAGGCACAACATTGGACCCAAAACAAAATAAAAATTGTTGCATAGGAAATATTTTTGACTAAACCCACATGTCTGTATTATCAAAAGTATCCACTCATACCAAAATAATAACAAATAATACATAATAATATTAATAAACCAGGAGGACCATGAATTGATCATGGCTAATAATTGCTATAAAAATTTTCTGAGTTGAGATTTAAATAAACATCAAAGTTAAAAAGATAGAAAAAGAATATAGAAATATAAAACCAAGTTAATCAGCATTCTAAGAGAAAGAAAAAATTTATATTATGAAAGAATACTTGTTGAAAATAGGAACAATATTACAATAATATGCAGCATACTGATTTGAAACATAAACTGAGTACTCCGTTAATAAAGACATTGATAAAATTAATATGACTGATGTTGCTAACTTTCAAACAATTCTAGTAATTGTTGAACCAGACTAAGAAACACAAATCCAATGTTCTGGAACAGCTGGTATTGGGCCTTCAAAGCTTATTGATAGAATATCTGTATAGTATATTTTTGACATTGTAAAACAATGTAAGAAAATTATATTGAAAGATAGCTGTGTATTGTTATAAGAATGGCAAAAATAGTTATCTTTTGAAATCTCTAAATTGTTGACATACAACTGCAACTTACTCTAAACTTGTATATTTAAACAAAAAATGAAAATAGAGAAAACCCTAAACCCCTGTTCCAAACTTAAAAGAAGCACTATTTTATAACCTACAAATCTTTCTCTCAGCCCAGCTCAACCAGCCCCTCTAAGGCCTAAAGACGTCTTTGGTGTGAGCCATGTGGGGAAAAACAAACCTTTTACCTGTTTTCCTGCCATCGGCGCCAGATTATTCGAGCTGTGTGTGAGAGTAACTCTAGCTGTTCTATTCTGATTTCCTTATCCTGACCTGTTTCTGCTTTTGAGACTTTAGGGACTTCCGAGTTTTGCTTTGCCCCTGTTTTTGCTCTGCTTCTCTGATCTCTTCTGGACTGATTCCTGGATTCTGCCTGCTTAACCGAACTTGGACCTGTATTCTGACCTTGGATTCGATTCTCCTCTTGTACCTCTTCGGCTCTCTGATCTTCTGGCCTGGAAACCTGTTTCTGCAAAGACTTCAGCTTTGGATTTCCCCATACAGATACTTCTGCTCCTCTGCGACGGCTGGCTTCTGCTCATTAGTCTGCTACGCTCATCAAACGGAAATCTGAAACTCGGAAAGCTATGAAAAATCCTCCAGTCAGGATTCTACTCCTTCCTCTGGTCTTGGACTGAACTCAGAACCAGGTTAGTGACTAATGCTGATATTTGTGGCCCATTTGAGTTTAAAAGTCACTAACTTGAGTTTCTATTCCTCTTTCTCCTGCTGTTGAGCTCTAATGCAGACTTTTTAATAAACGCTTGATCTGATATTCTCTGTGCTGTCTGCTTGTATTCTGGGTCCAACGTTCTGAATGCCAGACAGGCAAAGGGTTTTCAACCTTTCACCCCTTTCTCTTTGTACACAGTAGTTTAGTTGAGTTCCAGTAGTTATTGTCAAGAGTTTCTAACTGAAATATGTAGGACTTGGAGCTGAATGATTTTCGTTAATAAACTCTTATATTCTGAATTGACTTTGTGGTGAATTTATTCCATGTATGTGCAGAATTATCAGTTTAACCATGATTTGAGCTCGATTCACACTTTCTTTTCTTGTTTTAACACACAGCCATGTGTTCATAAACAATATATGACAGTCCGAATAGCCTCTGATCAAGATATTTACCAACCCTACCCGAGTCCTAAAATATCACAACAGTAGGGTTTCCAGACATTTATGCTCTAAATTGAAACAGTTTTTGGTTGTTTTCTAGTTTATTTTTGAATCATGAACAATGATCTTACCTCAGTCAAATAGATTCTGCTACTCTTTAAATAGATGAATCATCAATAGGCTCTTGGAATCACTTTGTTTGGTCTGCCCCTTGTTTTCTCAATTTCTTGATATTTTCTCACTGAGGGTTTATAATAGCGTTTTCATCCATTATAATACTGGTACTCAACAATGACCCAGTTTATTATCAGTTGAGAAATATTTGTATTAAGAGATGATGTGGTACTTTGAAGATGAAGTCTTTTTAACTCTATTCTAAGCTCTTTCATGGTTCTGTAAGTGAAATGTTTTGTCGAAAAACAGGTCATCATAAATAAATAAAAATGATGCAAATCAATGATAGCATTTCTTTAACATTTTAAATATGACTTTTTTTCCTAATGTTGAGATTTAAAAAAATGAGGGTTACTTATTGAACATGAGAGATTTCTACTTCCATTTCATGTCTGGTCGTTTGGCTCTACCCTCTGTGAACTCCTCTTGGTTTGAGGAGATTCCTGGGTTGAAAGAGTTGCTCTTGGCAAATGTACTTTAATGGCTAAAAGATCAAAGTAGTGTGAAGGCCTTAGCAAAGGATGACCTCATGCCTCTCAATGTTCTCCACTGTGGATTTGAGTAGTATTTGAAGATGTGCCTCCACATCTGGACTTTTTTTCAGTCACTGTAGTTGATTTTGATGTTTTAACTAAATACTGTTTGTTTTAACCTTTTTTTTTTCCTTCGAAGATTATTCTTTTCAAAACTCTAAATAGGAGTCATGCACTTTAATATCCTTTTATTATCAAACAGTGGTCTTGAAATAATTTTTGGTTAGCATTTGCTTTTAAAATCACTAACATTATTTTATATCTTTTACTTATTTTTATTTGCCTGTTAAACTTCACATCTTTTTTCCTTTAATATCTAAAAATCTAACTCCTTCCTGTCATTAGTGGCACACCTGTGCTCGACCGCTCTCATTCCTCACTTGCAGGTCACCAAAGCTTGCCCAGAAGAAAGCAGCAACCTTCAAGTGGCTTCTGAGTTCTTTTTATTGGCACTAACACTTAAGAGGATGACTGCTGTTCACCCTTTTTTTGCCCCTCTTTTTCAGCTTGACTCTATGAAATGTTATAAGGAGCAGAAAAGATTTTTTAAACATTTGGTAATGCCTGAGCTCAATTTTCATGTGACTTTAACTTACTATTCTAATTCATACAGAATCATTTGGGTGACCTTTGACATTGGAACCATAGTTAAATATTTTAGACATGTCATTGTTTATAAAACAGTAATCTAGGTAAAATGTGGTTTTTGGGTATTTTTGTTTCAGCACCGCTCCAAAAGTTCTGTGGATTTTTATTATTATTATTTTCTTTTTTTGAGTCATTTTGATGAACAAACCATAACCTATTGTAGCTATGCTGTTAAAGAGAATTACAAAATTGAAAAAGTTTTTCAACATAGAACTTTGAAATCAAAGTTTTATTGTGATAACAATGAGAAAGGGCGTTTTACTTAACAATCTTCTTACCCATTAGTTGTCATTAAGATAGTGTCTTATACTTTCTTTGAAGATCCGTTGACCCCCCCAACTCTCTCCAGTCTTCTAAACTCAGGCTTTGGGGATTTTTGTGTGAGTCCAAGAATATGAAGGACCAACTCTGCCATATTTAAAAATAAATACAGAAATAAATAAATGCTCAATAAATGTATAAGCATACAATTAATTGCCAACAAAAAAGTGAGACATAAATGTATGTAACTCTTAATTAGCTTCTTTATTTATTTGCCTTTGTAATATTTACCTTATTTATTTTTCTGTCCTTTATAATCTTCAACTTTATTTTTTAATTACTTATATTTTTAAGTATTTATTTATGTGCATGTTATTATATTTTTGTCTGTTTTATTCTTCCATTGTATTTTTTTACCTTAGTTATTTCTTCGCCGCTGTTTATTTCTCTCTGCCCTTTTTACATTTCTCTCTGCCCTTTTTACAGTAATTAAAAGTAATTAAAAAATAAAGTTGAAGATTATAAAGGACAGAAAAATAAATAAGGTAAATATTACAAAGGCAAATAAATAAAGAAGCTAATTAAGAGTTATATACATTTATGTCTCACTTTTTTGTTGGCAATTAATTGTATGCTTATACATTTATTGAGCATTTATTTATTTCTGTATTTATTTTTAAATATGGCAGAGTTGGTCCTTCATACAAGAAAAGCCTGGCTCCTAAAAGATATGTGTTTGTCAAAGTTTTATTTGTTTTTAATCATTATTCTGTGATTTTGGTATATTAATCAACTATTTTCTCGAAGTAATTCAAAAACTCAGTAACATCACCATATCTGAGCTTGAAGGGCATATTTTCTTGTATTTATACTTTTTGAAGAGTACTTAAAATATATGCGCCCCCCCAAATGTCATATAATGTTTTTTTTTTTAAAGTCCCACATTATTATTTAGGAAATACTTTGTCAGTAATAACTTAATAAAGTGAATTATAAATTATACCTATATGTACATTTTAACTGTAGGGGCTTGTTGAGTGGATAATTGATGGATAGGAGATTATTGTGTTTCGTGTCATGTTATTGTTTTATAAAGCAATAAAGATTAATTTATTTAAGTATGGTGACCATATTTTCATTTGTGAAAACCAGGACACCACAACTCTGTGAATACTTCCATCTGAAATGAATGAAAATAGTTGTTTTAATGGTTATTGAGTGAGATATGTGGCGGTAATGTTTGGTTTATCTAAAGGTTTTTATGTGTTTATCTGTGTAAATGAGTTTGGCTGTAATTTAATAGATCTGCAGAGTGGGAACTATAAATCTGATAGGAGTAAAAAAATTGTATTGTTGTTATGCACAATATTCTTAACTAAGTATTTTTTGTTGATGAATATTAGAGATTTTGCAGATATATTTTTATACATACATTGTTTAGATTTCTAACCCTTTTTATAGAATAGAAAATCCCTTTATTGTCCCACACTGGGCAAATTTACAGCAGCAGAAAGATTATTGAAAATGGTCACACAAATGAGGACCTTAGAAAAATTTATAAGAATAACATAATAGGGAAGAGTTAAAATATAAACAATACAATTCTGTAGGGTGTTTTAACAATATAAAACTGGAGAATTAATAACCAATATGCAGCTATGGACATTTTTCCAGTGATGGATATTTGAAAATAGCAGCAACATCAGAGATGTGCAGAATGACAGCAGCAGGTTATTTAACTGACTAAGGTTTCTATCATTACATTTGATTTTATCTGTTCCTGCTACCAGTGGTTGGAATCTTTATTCCACTCTGGATTCTTGTGAGTGTAGTCTTTGTTCGCTTTAACTTTTTAAAAAATAAATAAATAAACAAACAGTTTTGAAAACCTCGGTATTCATTCTTTTCCTGCTTTGTGTGTCAACTTTCACGGTTGCTAAGCAACAGAGCATACGCCGGTAAAACCCGCCGAAGGGTGGACTTGTTTGAATTTACAGACAGAACTTTTCTGGCCTCCTTATTTTCAAGGACCTCGAAAGATCCAGTCTAGGTAGACCGCGTCCTTGGAGGATGCAGCCCAGGTTTTCGAACAGAGCCTCTGATTAAGAACAGGGCTGCCCGCACTGACGCGGCTCAGGGATTACGTCACACGGAGCAACGTGCGCAGTGAAATCAGGACATTTCCTCACTTTCTAAAAAAAAACCCGGGACGCCCAGGACAGGACGTGAAATACGGATATGTCCCGGGAAATACGGACGTTTGGTCACCCTAATTTAAGGCTTTTAGTCCAAATTTACAAAAGATCCAAATAATTTTGGAGGGTGCTGAAGATGTGCTTGCTGCCAGCATAAACTCTGAGTTTTTTTTCATACCTTTCCAATAACCTTTTCCCACACCTTTTAATATCATTTCTTTCTGTCACTCTAACATAATGATCAGCCAGCTTCTTCAAAAGCTATAAACCACCATCATCCTTTGTCATCTAGAAACCACAAACCTGAAATTAGACTTTCTGTAAAACCTGTTTGGTTGAGCACACCGCTGCTCCTCATTTAAACTCTAAATGTCATGTCTGCTGCAGGGTAGTGCACACATTGCTCTGTCACTTAGCACCGATTTATCTGCAAACAGCAATGTCCCACACCCATCTCCACATCTCGTCTCTCCCTTTTAGCCCATTTTCCTGCGCCGTCTCATCTTCCTCTCACCGTTTCTCTCTCCCCACGTTCTGTCCTCTCTCATCTTCTTTTTCATTTTCTATGCCTCACCTTTTTTTCCTCCCTCTTTGCGCCCCACACAGAGCCGACCATCAGTGCCTGAGTCTTGTCTCATTTGCTCCCCCCTCAGGCACAGTGGGACACAACATTCACACAGCAGAGGAGAAGGGAGAGGAGAAGAACTGATAAGTCTCAGCTCTGTGAACCCACCTATTTTTTGTTCTTTTTTGTTGGCCAGCATTGTGCATCATGAATCACTGTATCATTACGCAGTGTTAGAATCTATGGGAATTCTTCTGAGTGTTTTTTCAGGAAGCACTGAAGCATGTGTTTTATCTCTTTGAGACTGAGTTTGTTATAAATCTTTAGGATATACTGGATAATGTTTCAAGGCAGTGTATATGTTTCCATCCACACAGTATGGAACCGCCCATGGATGAGTTAACAGACCAACTTTGCACTGGAGAAATAAGAACATAAATTACACTGAAGACATTCGGCTGATTAAATTGATCCCTTGTAAAATATATTTACTTCCCAAATTATAAACTCAAGTCCTTGCGAAATTTATTTGTTCCTCTTGAGCCCTGTTACAATGCAATGTATGCACCTACATCCTTAAATACTGATTTACATTCTCAAGTCTTGATGTTGCATCTGTTGAGAGATAAGGCTACCGATCGGTACTTTGAAGCATTTTATGAGTTTACGACTACATAGACTTGACAAATGATAAAAGCAGTGATTACCTTTTTAAGGAGTTTAAACAGCTTACAGCTGGACTTCTTTTCTTGTTTTCAAAGATGCTTCCATCCAAACAGCTTCCTTTATTTCTGTCATCCGTATTAGTTAGTAGAACACTAAATAAAATATCATGTTGTTCATTTGAAAGTGTCTTCATATTGATGTTTAAACATGTTATTCATTTATATGTGGAAAATAAAAATAATTCATTAAAGATACACTGACTCTAGACAAGAGCATGTGAACAAAGCGGAGTGCCGCACAATTCCCGCTCAGGAGGAAGTTCGTTCATTCGCTCCGCGGCTCAAAGTTGCACCAGGACACTTCGCTAAAAATTCCACTCTGACTCACCTTAATTTTCTTGCCACTCTGGCGAAGTCGCTCGATGCTCGCTCAAAATTTCAGGAGCAGGCATTTTCTCACATTTTTCCGTCATGTAATTATGCCAGGGCCCTGGAACACACGCCGTTTGATGTAATGATATGACCGATACATGTGTTTTGTCTTATTTAACTAGCTGTTCACACTGTTTCCCAGCTGTGAAAGTAAAACCTCGCTCCATTCATGTTGCCCTGCATTCCTATTTAATTATTAATTTATTTTACTAGACTACATCAAAAAAGGTCACTTCGCATCTCATAGCAAATGAGATAATAGCGCATAATGCATGTATGCACTCAATTTTCCAAAAAAGGCTCTTACCACAACAATCAGTTTATGTAAACCCACTCTTTATAGTTAAGTATAGTTTGTGTATGTTTTTATGATATTTTATCCCACTTTTTATAACACAATATGCAATCCTTGTCTCGTCGATTCCGTGGTAAAGTTGAAATATAGACTACAACAGATTATAGGAACAGACTACAGCGTAGGCATTGGCCTTGGTTTTAAGTTTAACATGCATTTAAATATAATCAGAGCAAACTGGAGCGGAACGAAATCCTCTCCCTGGCCTTTGAATTGAATACCATTCTGCGCTCCACCATATTTCTTCTGCTTTGCTTCACCGCTCGCTCCATGGTCTACTGTTGACATTAAATTACAACTAATACAATATCTACTTAACAATGGGGACATGGTTCCCCTTTACAACTTGTTTTACGTTCCTTGTCTGAAGGAACAAGACTTTGTACCCATCAACCAGTCTTTAAAGTCCTGCCACTGCATCTGTATGAGCTTGGAATCTGATCCCTACTGTAAGTCATAGTTTCCATTCAGAGAATTCTCAGTCCATACTTGGTAAAATACTGGTATATTAGATTTTTGTGGGTTTTCTTTGTTTTATACGGGCTTTTTCTTCAATATCCACAAATACACCTTATAAATTATGGGGGGTTGTATGATGGGAGTATGTCAGAGTCTGCTAAGGCAAAACCTATGCGAAACATGAAACTTCCATTCCCATTTATCAGATTTGAAATCTGCTTTTCCTCGAATACTCTTTTAACTTCATGTTGAAAAAAAAAATCCGATAACTAAGGATGTGATGCAAAAACTCTAAGCGATGCACTCGTTTGTTTTTTATTTTGTAGTCTGTGCAAGATGTCAAGCAGGGAAGAGCAAATGCAAACTTAAATGACATGACATCAGAGCTGTCTGTTGTTGAGTTTTTTTTTTTTTTTTTTAAGTTATCTTCACTTCACTTAGGATATCAGAAAGGAGATCATTAGAACATTGCTCTGTTGCGGTTACCATCTTGTTGAAAAGCAGAAAGGCGCTGAGAGTGGTGATTGGTACCACCAGATCTGGCTCAAGTCAACGGCAGTTTACAAGACTTAATTACGGTCTGTGTAATTCAGTCTGGAAGGCCAGACTACCTTTTTTAATTAATGTAAAGCCTGCTGTAAGTCCCATGATGAAATCTAAGAGTTTTTGGAGACTTCTTTTGGCATCCGGCGGCCTGCTTCCAGGGTGAGCTTTGTTGACCCTCTTATAGATGTTTTTTTTGTACTGTGGATTGGGTGATTTAAAATTATTTCAAGACCTTTTTAAACCTGTTTAAATCATTTACATCCTCTATCTTTTTTCTGACGGCATCAGTCAGCTCTTTGGATTTCATGGTGCTCACTCTCACTTTTCCAGGCAATGGTAAAACAAGTTAGATGTTTGTTTACTGTAGGTTGTTTTATCTCCTACAAAATGCTGAGTAAAGATGTTTTTCTCTTGGGCAAACAGCTTGAGCTGTTTCAAATTTTAGTCATTTTAGGTGGGAAAACCTCTGAGGGTGTTCTGCTTCTTTCTTTACAAGACAAAGCAACATTTTCCTGAATATTTAAAGATATCTTTATAGTTTAGTAGGATTCATTAAAATGCTGTCAGTAATTGGTATTTTTTGACTTTGTATTAGACAAAATGTATATCTAATGAGCAATAATTATCAGATGTTTGCAGGTTTTTACTTTGATTTAGTTTTAGTTTGTTTCACTTCAAGCCACCATTGACAAACTCCCCAACATTCTCTCTTATTTACGCCAAACCAAATGTGATGGTTGAGATTCAGCCACAAGTCTTAAGCCTGAAGGTGTGTATGTTGTTAGGTTTACCATATTTGTTCATACAGTTTATGTCTTCTCTGCTGCACTGATTTAGGGCTCAACCTTCAGGTTTTTACTATTTTACCGAGCACAGAAAAGAGCCCAAGGCAAATACTTCACAACCTCTTGGAGTCTTTAAAAGACTTTTTCACCTCTCTCAAATTACTACATATATTTCAAAGAATTTTGCTCTGATTCCCTGTGACAGAACATACAAAATGTTTTTCCATTTTCTACTGTCACTTCCTTTGACCTCAACATAATAGGGTACACCCACCTCAGTTAGAGAAATGATTCAAAAAAGGTATATTTCTACCCCTGAGTAACACCCAGTTCAATCCTTGATGTGAATCTTTCTTTTTTCTGAACCAAGAATTTGACTGAGATATCTCCACTATCCTCGACTCAAACAAACAGAACTTCACCTCAGCGTGAAGAAAACTGTCTGAAATTTTATACAGAAAAGCCGTATCCATAGTTCTCAGTGGCTGCAGCAAAGTTACATAACATCTACAAGCATAGGGGTAACCAGACAATTAAAACTAAAACCAACAAAAATCTCAAAAAATCAAGTCTTCCAACAAAGCCCTTTAGAGCGGAGGTCTTCAACAGGTGGTCCACGACCCCTAGGGGGTCCACCGAGTTACTGCATAGGGGTTACGAGTTTTGGTTGATTAGGTTTTTGTTTTGTTTTTATATTCCGCCCTGCAATTTTTTCCTCTAATTGAAATGTCTTTAAATCCACATTAACATGAATTCAACACACTGTAGTAAACAGATACATGGGGGCAGAAGATGTCTTTCAGTCATAAATTCACACATTCAGTGACACACAGGAGCTCTTTTAAGCTGGATACCATTTCTTTCACAACACCTGTCCTATCAACGAGGGATCAGAATCAGAAATATTTTAATAATCCTGGGGTGAAATTACTCTTGTTATACTAATCCATGTGTAATAGAGTGACTATAGGACCAGTTTAATAGAACACAATTTCATACAATATTTATAATTAGGGGGTCCCCGGTTCATCTCGCAATCAGTTTGAGGGTCCTTGGCCTTGAAAACGTTGAAGACCCCTGGTTAACAGGAACATCTAACAGAGTTTGCAAGGAATCATTCTGATGGGTTTTTCTAAATTGGTTTTACTATTACACAGACTTTTACACAGAAATGCTCTTTACTTACTGGTCTTTCTTCTAACATCCATCAAACCTGTTGAGTTTCCTGTCAACTGCCCCATAACTTTCCTTTGAACGAGAGCATACCTTTAGAGTTCTGTTCATCAACTTCAGACTGTGATGTAGCATATTTGGATATGCTCCACATTTATTATATATTTTTTCTGAAATTCCCTTTTATTTCCTTATTAAAATTACCACACCAGGAGAAACATTTTAGATGCTATGTGTGTGATCAGATCTAGTCTGTGAGAATAGAATGCTATTTCCTGTCATTAATTACAAAACGTTTGCTATAAATATGCACCCTTATTAAAATTTGGACAAGCAAATTCAAAGCAGGTACTTCTTGCTTGGTAGTTTGAGCTAGTTTACATATTATCTCCCTTTTTTAGAGGTACATGAGAGCTCGCTTTGTACGTAAATCCAACAAAAGTAGCTCTGTGAATCTGCCCCTGACTCTTCTTTTATATCTTAAGCAAGCTTGTTTATTTAACACTTTTTTGGGAAAAGTTTCTAACATCTGAAACTCCTACTAACCTATTTATTTCTTCCAGGAGTGAACAAAAGTTTAGTCAATACTATCTTTTATATTAATGCTTTGTTTATACTTCTGCTCATAACAAAGGGCAAAACATGCCTTGCAAAGTATTTCTATCCTTTGAAACATTTTCAAGTTTTTCCAGATTAAAAGTTTGCAGTGCATTTCTTTTAGCTGTTTGTTCTGTAATACTTTGGGGAGAAAAACATCTTTGAATTAAAAGTCACTTCATCAGAACATCATGTTAACCTTTGTGCAGTTTAATTTAATTATAAATGCAGTTGTGTTGTGACATTGCTGCCAAGTGACCCATGATAACTCACTTACAGTTAGCTATAACAGTAGCTACAGTATCTTAAAGATTCAGCAAATGTGTAAAAAGCTTCTCTCATGAGATAGAACCATGTTTAGTGGTTTGGCCTAAATGCAAAATACTCAGAGTTAAGATAATAATGTGATAGATATTATTGAAAACCCATTTCCAACAAGGCAGTAGCAGCATTATACTGTGGGATGACTTGCTTTAGCAGGGGCAGGGAAGCTGGTCAGAGTTCCTGAGAAGATGGATGGTTCTAATGACAAATAATAACAACGAAGATCCTTCTACACTGCTGACCTCTCAATCAACTCCTCACGCTGCCAACTTCAGAAGTTCACAGATGACTCTGCCATAGTTGGCCTCATCACAGGAAGTGACAGTGGCTGAAGATCCATCCCACTGACACCAGCGAACATCCAGCGAGCAGACTTTGAGATTGTGGATTCTTACAAGGATATGACCTAAACAGTAAACAGGACTGTTCCCACCGATGTTTCTCTGTTGTGGCATCAGATATCTTCAATGGTGTTGTCATTACACACATATGGCTTATATGTGTGTAATGAATACTATAGATGATTTTTGTGATGCAGGTCAATAGCATCTAGGCACAAGATTTTGAACAACTCAAGAAGAGAGGAGACAGAAACTGTGTTAGCTTTTAAATAGAAGCATATGTTTAAGATGCATTCAGAGAATAAGTGACAACAATTTGTGGATGGCCTGTCAGTATTGAGAAATTGAAACACAGAAATAATGAAACACAGAAATAATGAAGCAGTACTTTCTCTATATTTTGTCAAGCAGAGACAGGATGATCCAAAATGGCTTGCACAAAATAACTGTTCTTTGTGAGCCACAATAGAATGCTTATATAGAGAGTCAAGAGTGCAGTGTTCCAGACTTAAGTGCAAGTGCAATTGTGGGTGGCCATAAGAGCCTCCTACCAACTAACCCAACCAGCAGAAGTTTGAAGTTCTGGAACTGGTTGTTAGATCCTGCAATGGCAATTGTTTGCTCATCCCTCACACTTAGAGTCATCTTTCTACTTTTGCTATATATTAGCTAATCAGGAGGCTTAGCTTGGATGTCCCCTGGACTGGTGCAGGATGTTGTAAACAAAAGGATGTTAACTAATAACATATCACCCAGATAGTTGCTAGATAATGTCTCCAACCACATGCATGAAGCTGTTACTCAAATGGAGAACTCCTTCAGCGGCAGACTGTTGCTCCTTAAATGCACAAAGGAGCATTATTGCATATCCTCTCTACCCGCCATCCTTTTTTAGTGATGGCACTATGTGTAGATTCAGGATGTCTTTTTGCTCTTACTGTACAGTATTTGAATGTTTATTTTTATACTTTTTTCATTTATTCTGTTATCTTTTTATATGCATTTCCAATGTCTACACTTGTGTGACCCTTTATAAAACCAGTCACTTTGCTGCTGTTACACCACAACTTCCCCATTGTGAGACAATAAGATTTCCTATTCTATTCTAAATCTAATGTGAAATATATGTCTTGAAAATAGCTGTCTACACTTCATATTTGAGCTATTTTATAAATAAAACCATGCCAATATTTTCATACATACATACAACAAACCATCATTGTAGTGAAAAATAGTTCTAAAAATGTTTGACTTAAAGATGCTATATAGAAATGCATACCACATTTTTTTTTTATAGGTTTATTTCTTAACCATGTTGAAAATCATACATTGTAACTTATGGGCTTAATATATAGTGAAGTTGAGGGGTTTTAATTTAAAACTTTAAATTTTTTTCATACCTAAAATATATGATCTAAATTCACTAGTCTTCCACTGTGGAAAACTTTCTGTCATTGCGAAGCACTACATTTCCTTGACAGAGGTGACTGATCTCTTTTTCCACACCATCATATTGATTTTTCTGTCCTGTAAAACAATCAATGAACCACAACAATACCCCACAGTCCACGGTTTTATGCTATAAAGTAATAAACTCATAATATGCCATTGCCTGGGGCAATTTTCATTAATGATGCCTGAAAGACAAAGAAATCTTATCCAATCTAAAGGACTCCTGGAGCAGGACTGTTGTCCTTGAATGCTGGCGTTGATTTTCCAGAATGTGCAAACCAGAGAGGGTGAAATCAGCAAGTTGATCACTCCTCAGAGGACCTCCTCAGGGCGCAATATGTCTTGTGCCTGTCAGCAGGTGACCTTTCTGTATCCCTCCTTGATTCTGGAGTTTGTAGAGCGGCGCTGTGTGTCACACCACGTTGGAAAAGGGCAATATTCTCCTTGCTAAGGAGACACTGGCGACACTGTGAATCATGGGGGAATCAGTGACTTATTTTTATGGCATTTAAAATACTAGAGGGCAGGGCTTTTCAAATGAACCTGTCCTTGCACGTTCATGAATTTCTGTCACTGCATATTTTTACTATCACTGCCCAGCTCTGACTGCGCTGTTTGAAGAACAGCAAGGGCCAAAGCGTTGCAGAGAGGCGTGTTGACCCCTGCCGTTTTTGTGTCACACTCCATAACAGTGTTGCTTTGACTGGTTTATTAACGTGCATTAATCTCACTCTGTGGCACATTCACAGGGGAGGTCAACTATTACCGTCTCAACCTTGATCGACCAATTCTATCAATCAAAATCTGATAGCAGCATTTGAGAAGCGCTTCCTAGTCAATCTACATATCAATCACAGCGCACACAAGGCTGAGGTGACCCTTCATAGCCGGTGCCATTGATAATCCTCACTGGGGCTTTAAAACAAAGTGGCATTTAGTTAATAAAATTATTTTACTGTAAACTTCTCTGGCACACAAGCTGTGACAGCTTGCTGCAGATCGTCATGTGGCAATACAAACTTTATTACATAAAACTATCAAATTATTGTTAACATGGCCAATCAGACAATTTTAACTCAGTATCTCATGGGACTCAGGCATAGACACATAGAAAGGCAGACCCTCTGAAGTTTAAACTTAGCATCAGAAGGAGGAAGAAACTGTGAGTTGAGTTACTTTGAGAATGGCATGAGAAATATTTTTGGCAAATATTATCATTGTTCTGCCCAAAACACAAGCAACAGAGGTGTTTTTTTTAAACAAAGCTTGTTAAGTTAATCTTTTTTGCAAATATAACCTGTCAAATCAATGATAATAAGTAAAGCATTTTTACATGCTCTGTTCTTAAACTAATTTCTTCCTCCATTTTCAGTTTTCTGTTTTTTTTTTCCAAGACAAATGTTTCAAATTATAGAAAATACAGCAATGCATTGCTAAGTGAACCAGAATACAACAAAAGGCAGCCAGTCATTTTATGTATTTTCTTCATGACTTAACAAACCAGACACTCAAAAATAGCTTAATAACCTGAAAACATTGACCCATACTGCCATTTATGAATAATTCATTAGTGGCATATTATTGTAGACAATTATTTCTTGGTCCAATGTATGACCATAGTGATACGCTCAGATATTCTCTCACGGCTTTCTTCAACACATAGGTTTGCTTTACACCAAATATCCTTCACTGTCACCAGATCTTCAATAGAGTGCCTTTGAGATGGTGGGATGTGGGATTCTTAAATGTGCAGCTTAACTGATCTGCAACCACTCAATAGTGTGGGGCAGTGATTCCCAACCGGGGTTAGGCGTACCCATAGTGGTCTGCGATTCCTAGGGATACATGAAAATATGTTATTTCCTTGGTACTAAAATAAAATATGACGTTTTGCTTGGTAAAGACCGAATTGAAGAATTAAAAAAGAATTCATCGATCAAGAAACATGTTTTTCTTATATGTTTGAGTTCACCTTCAGGATAGACAAACATCAAAACCAAGCAGAGGAAATGCTGGATGTAGAGAACAGCCTGGGATCAGCTGTTTTTCACATTGATCTATCAGTGCTCATCACAGCAGCTCAGGTGTCTTGATTAAAACATTGTTCATCTAAATCAGTCAGACTATAATTTTTGTTCTGTATTTTGTTCCCAATTCATCAAGTTTAAATGTGATTATAAGGGAGGTCCTGTTTTATAAATACAGGTTTATAATATGATTATTTTTTTTGTATTTATGTCGATTCCTTACTGAATTCCAGGCAACATATTTATGTGTTTAAAATTATAAAAAAAAATAATGCTCTATTTAAAAGATTAAGTAAAATAGTGTTTATTTCAGTTATTGTATGTTACACTTTTGGACAACCATCAATACTTTTGACTGAGGGGTACTCGTGGTAAGACTAAATGCCCAAAGGGGTACACAAGTCAAAAAAGGTTGGGAAACACTTATGTATGGCAGGCTTTATAAATTCTGGTTCCTTAAGAACGAGTGTTCTGCACATTTTAGATGTGTCTCTGCTTCCACACCTGAATCAAATTGCTGAATTATCGCCTCAGCATGCAGTCAAGTTCTCCAGAGTCTAGCTAATGGCTCCCTTATTTGACTCAGATGTGCTGAAGCAGGGGCACATCTAAAAGGTGAAGGACACCAGCCCTATAGCACCATAACAGATGAAGCATAATGTAGGGAATATGCCCTCAAAAGGAATAAAAGAGTAAGTGTTCTCATTCTTACTTGGGTGTTCCTAAAGAGGTGGCATTTGGAGTGAATTTCAACAGACTATAGTGGAAGGTGTCACACAAATATAAAAAAAATAGGATGAATTGAGCTGAAGTCCTAAAAAACAATGACCCAACCTTCGATTTGTCAAGACCTGGAGATGTTTCGCTCACTTTTCTGACAGACTTTCTCTATGAAATCAATAGTTTCATGGCCATTGGAGTGTAACTTGTCTCTGATCTTAGTTTTTTCCCTTCTTTGTGGATTGAGAACACTATTGAATGAAATGGAGCCCTCTCCTGTGACTTTGCCTGACATTCACATTCCCGTTTTTTCTCTCTCTCAGGAAATGGTTTTGTTCTTTTCCCACTTGGCTTCATTACATCACTGGTTTAAGCAAGACTGGCTCACATCCACCAAGGCACAAGCATGTCACACGTTTTCAGACCTGCTCCCAGAAGATGAAAAACTAGAAAGAAAAAAAGAGAAATGATCATTTGCAGCCTTTACATTCATCTGGCAGTCATTCATTCTGTCCCTGTCCTCTCCTCAGGCCTATACAATACATAGCTTCCATTTAGGTGTGTGCTGTGGACTACTGATATCTGCTTAAGCCAATAGAAACGCTTCCACCTGTATACATGCTTTGGATACCTTAATGTCTGTATCAAAAGATAAGAAATTCAAGGTATAACTCTGAGAAGAAGATATCAGGTGATGCCCTGCAGCTATTATTCGAGGCTGGTTCTAAAACAGAGGTATGCTTGCATGGATAGCTATCTTTAAAAGGTCCTCTGCCTTTATGGAGCTGTAAACTGTGGACTTCATTGAGCGAGGACTGTATGGAACTCTAGATAAGAGACAAAGCCCTGACCGGAGTTTAAGTGTATTACTGTGTATTCAAAGCACGCAGATCAAACAGGAAGAATGACACTATGACCTATTGAGCCACAGACAATAGTCTTCAAGCATATGGTACTGCTGTAGTCTTATTATAGTTTGGTTCTGTTACCCTCTCAGTATACTATTACTATTATTAAATCTTTTGTTTATTTACTACACCATAGATCACTCTTCACAGTTGAAGTACTCCTGGACCCATGTCTATTTTACAATCAAGTTACTTTTTAGTTGTATAGATTTCTTGAAAGTTTTCTAATGCAAATGAACCACGTTCTAAAGCTTAAAATATTTCTTTTAACTCCTTTCTGTTTGACTTATTAAATGACCAATGAAGAAAAGGTTGTTCATTTTAAAATGGTGCATACATTGAAAAGAAAATTTGGTATTGTGCACACTAGTTAGAAAAACAGGGTATGGTTGGACACTGGCTTAGGTACTGAGCTAAAATACAACTGAAAAAGTTAAAAACAACTGGACTTGTCACAAGACAAGCTGCACAGGGACACAACTTTTATCTCGTTGGGGTGATAAGGATGATGTGAGTGAATATAAAACACTTGACAATAAAGCATTGCATTTAAGAGTGGCATCATTGGGTCAGCAGGTATCCATGACCTATGTTGGACGTTTTAGGTAGCAAGACCTATAGTGATGTTTTTTTTTCTAGAAACAAATCTGAACATTATGGGAATATCTTAAGTGACTTTCACTGTTGATATTTAAGTGCCATGATGAGCTATGAAACCTGATTAAATCTCTCCAAGCAGGTCATATTAAATTTTATGTTGGAGGATCTCTAATTAATGCTAGAGGAATCTTTCAAATAGTCTGTTGCTTAAAAAGATCATTATTATTTGCTCATATAGCACACTCTATCCGGCTTTAGTTAACAGCATGTAAATCTAAGTTTTTATTGTGCTCTCAGAATTTTTTTTGACTATTTTGTCACTGGTGATTCGCACGAACACAATCTGATTGCAATAAACAGAATTCATGAAAAACTTACTCAACAGTCAGCTGATTTTAGCTTAGAAACTGCCGACTGGGTGATCTGCAACACATAGATTATAGACATTGAAGCAAAGCAACTGATGTTTCATGTGGTTACAGAGATAATTGTAAGCTGTGAATAAACGACTCTAAAGACATGACTAAATAAACAAACATTGTGCCCAACTGTCATTAGAACACACAACTATTACCAGTCATGCAAAACCAACAGTGCCCCATCAAACATTGGAGTAACTGCTGCTCTTAAACCAGTTAAAAGTTTTAACAGGAGCATGTGAATTAAAAGGAGACCCTGCCTTAATATAATTTAGTAAACAATAACAAAAAAAACTATTTTAATTGACTGGAGTATAAAATTGTGAAAAATGTTTTTTTTAGCTAAATCCTTCTTACCTTCATCTCTGCTTCAAATTAGCAGAAGAATTTACAGAGTTGATGAAGAACAAAGCCTCCAATTAAATACTAGTATGACAAAAAAAAAAAAAAAAACGAAGACCTGTGTTATCAGAGCTTTGTTATAAGGAAAATATTCACAAGTTTTTTTGCTTCCAAGACATCAAAATATTTGTTACTCTTACTAATAAAATCAACATCTTGCATACAAGCATACTTATCCTAATAGATAACATCACAAGAATTGAATATGAAGCGACTTGTATAACAGCTATGTGGTAAAAAGAAGTCACCACTCATCACTCATTAACACTGAAAGATCGTTGTGGCAGCAAAGAACAAACTTGTCCCGCAGAGCCACAAAATGAAAGATGAGCCTGTGGCTTTGCACTTGAACTGTACTTGCCCTCTCCTCCCAGATCCCTCAGATCTTCATCTGAGAATAAGGCTTAAATTGCAAAGCCTTTTATTGAATTTAATTTGATGGGTCTGAAGCACATTTGAGATAGACAGAGGGAGTTTGCAACCATGACACATGGGTTGTACATCAGCTCCGTCTGTCACATAAAGCAATATTTGGTGAATTTATGAAATCTAATCCAGATGGAGAACATATTCCCCTTTTCTTCATCTTGTTGACGTTTTTGGATATAACAATAACAACACATTGTTGAGAAGTCTATGTTAGTTACATTCATAGTGAAATCAACTGAAAAATGACCATGTCAGTTTTTTTCAGCCTGTCTTTTTCTTTTGAGATTAGGACTTTGTTTAACCAAAAACTTATTTTTATGATAGTACAATATCCTCCTGCCTCCAGCTTGTGCTTCTGTAATCAAACTTGAGTACAGGACAGGTGGATTATGACTATAATGGACCCATCATTTTATCATCCCTTGAGTTCATTAAAGTGTATTCAGCGGCCGAGGCAAAATCAACTGAATGTAACTTCTGACTGCATTGTTCCTGAAATGGTGACCCTTGTTGCCATCTTGAAGTTTAATTGAATTAGTGGAATTGTAGAAGGGCTGGACACCGTTTTTGAATCCCCAGTCGGCTTTGGAAAAAAACCCGGCTCCCACTGAGCTTGGTTCTGCTGGAAGTTTATTGATCTTAAACAGGAATGTTCCTCTTCACTGCTGCTGCATGCATGCTTGGTGTTAGAGTTAATGACACAACCCTGGTGAATCTCTTCACTAGCTACACACTCATCTAGGTGGATCAGATCTTGCAAATAGATGTAATCAGCTGGGTTTCTGTACAGAAAACCTTTCTCAATATGTCTGTAAGATTTGATTGCATTGTATCTGTAAAGGGCTTTGAGTTTACATATGTTTTAAATTTGCATTATAAGAATACACTGAAATGCAGAAATTAAATGTACGATAGATTCTTTTCCTGGAATCTGCTTCTCATTTCTATAAAAAAAAATCCTTCAACAGTGTATACAAGGATAACCACTGAGCTCTAATATGCAGTCATGCAGTTTATTAGATCTAAATATATAATAATTATATCTAAATCCTTTACTAAGCTGAAGACACAACCTAGGATACAGTTTTGGATCATTTGTCCTGCAAATGTCACCTGCTTTTTATTTTGTATCATTGCCAGCTAATCTTTGAGCCCGGATTCAAATACCAGTGACCTTCCCTTTCGCATGAGATGAATGCCAAGGTGCATCAGTCATTCAACAGAAGATATAGAAGCTCTGAGATACAGAGGCATAATTTGATGAAAGGGATCATTCTTCGATCAGTCCAGCTCCCTGCCGGTCTCATCCGATGAGTCCTGGGTATGTAATCTGTGTACTATTGTTAGTGTGATTGTCTTTGATCACATATACTTATTTTAGCCCCACATCCCTTCTCTCGACCCTAAAAAAACATCACAGGGATATCTGCAGCAGGTGGGTAAATGAGAGCATGAATGACCTAGACTTAGACTAACTTTATTGTAATTTTGTCTACACAGTGTATACAAAATTACATTTCGATACAGCTTTTCGACAATGAATGAGCAACATACAGCAATTAAATGAACATTTCCATTTATAAAGTGCAGCAGTAATCAGGTGGTAAATAGTGTAGGAGAGACATGGGGAAAAAAGGCATTGATCTGGAAGGTTGAAACCAGTGCAAAAATAAATAAATATATATAGGGTGCAAAATGCAGTAGAAAGACTGAGTTGAGTTCTATTTTAAAGATTTAGTATGTAGTGGAAGTATGATGTTTACAGTGTGGAAATACCTATTTGACTCATATTTGTGACTTGATAAGAGTTGTCAACAGTTCAATAGTCTTATGACAACAGGAAAAAGAAGCTGTTGTAGAACCTGCTGGTCCTGCATCAAATCCTGGGAAGTCTCTTCCCAGAGGGCAGCAGGGAGAACAGTCCATTGTTGGGGTGCGAGGGGTCACTGATAATACTACGGGCTCAGGACACCAAGCGCTGGGAGAAAATGTCATTCATGGAGGGAAGAGGAGTACCGATGATCTTCTCTGCTGTTCTCGCCAATCTTCTCACCTTCTTCCAGTCTGAGGCGCTGCAGCCTCCACACCACAAAGTGAGACAGCTGGTCAGAACGCTCTCTACGGTGCTTCTTCAGAAGGTGGTGAGGATGGGTGGGGGCAGGTGGGCTCTCCTCATCCTCCGCAGGAAGTACAAGCACTTCTATGCTCTTTTCTTTTACCGGTGAGGTGGTGTTTACAGTCCAGGTGAGGTTGACTATGATGTGCACCCCCAGGAATTTGGTGCTGCTGATCACCTCTATAGCTGAGCTGTTGATGAGCAGTGGAGCGTCGTTAGGCCAATTCTTCCTGAAGAACGATGATCCCCTTTGTCTTCTCCACATTCAGCATCAGGGTGTTAACTCTGCACCAGTCCAACCAGCTGCTCCACCTCCTCTCTGTAGCCCTGGTCCATTGTCAACTCTGATGATGCCCACCACCATGGCGTTTTCTGCAAACTTCAGGGTGTGATTAGTGGTGAACCTGAGGGCGTAGGTTAGGATCTTCTGTTCTATGCTGTCCTGAAAGGTCACATAACAGATCTCCATAGTAAAGAAAAGAGATATATACTGCAATCAGCCACTCAAAGTTCGTTCAGATTTGTATGAATATGACCAGGAAACCTGATAGAAATATCTGGTTTTTTTTTTGTTTTTTTCATCTTTTACTATTTCCTCTAGTAAATGTGCTGCCAATGCCAGATAATATCTGATTTAAAAGGGAGGGGCTCTTTGTTTTACCAACTGCCACTTGTTTGCCGGTTTACATACATGGTTTGTTGAATTAATGAAGGTGAAATTAAACATTCTACAGTGCATCTTTTTCAGCAGTAAATTCACTAACAGCAGTTAATTCCTTCTCTTGTGTCAGAGTCACTTAATCCTGATTATCCTTTTACAGAATCATGATCTTTCTGAATATGTCAGTAAAAACTTTCAGGCCTTAAAACTTTACACATATTTGTCAAAAGCAATTAAAAAATTGGCTTTCAGCATGCGCCTGGTCAAAGGCTGCAGTCGTATTGTGAGCTTCCATTGGCATGTGACACAGTTGATGCAATACCACATGTCCTTGAGTATACTGAATGATATCAGGCCAGAGAGGAAAATTAATTACTATAACATATTTCCTATCACTAACACTCAGCGTGTCAGTGGTACTAAGTCAATTAAAATTATTAATGCCTACTAATAGAAATGCTTTGTGTTGTCTTATTCAGACGATAACCCAACCTCCCAATCAAATGTTAAAAAAAAGAAATACATCAAAATAATTGTATTGACCAAGCTCACATTTCTACGGAGCCCCTCTGATGACATGGTCAAAAAAAATTTTTAATTGTGGCCACGAAGTAGTATTTCGTGGCCACGAAGTAGTATTTTGCGGCCACGCAATAAGTATAACGTGCGCACGAAATACTACTTCGTGGCCACGCAATAAGTTTATCGTGCGCACGAAATACTATTTTGTGGCCACGCAATAAGTTTAACGTGCGCACGAAATACTATTAATAATATTAATATCATTCCTTGACAACTGGGTAAGCAAATCGAGCGCGCCTTCTCTAAGGTCTAAGGTGCGCTCGATTTGCTTACCCAGTCGGTCTCCGCCAGTCACGTGACATTTGTTGCTAAGACGCTATTTTAGGTGGAAAAGGCGTAGTGTAAACAACCGCAGCATAGCTAAACGAAGGACTAAAGGCCCGTTTACATAGCAGCCTGTCCAAGATAAGTCATTACAGTTAACATAAGCCTGAAAACAGGGGCGGATTTATTGATATTAATAAGTATTTCGTGCGCACGTTAAACTTATTGCGTGGCCACGAAATAGTATTTCGCACGCACGTTATACTTATTGCGTGGCCGCGAAATACTACTTCGTGCGCACGAAATACTACTTCGTGGCCACAATTAAAATTTTTTTTTGACCATGTCATCAGAGGGGCTCCGTACATTTCCACTCAAGAGAGGGAATGCAGTTTTCCAAAATAGGAAACCACTTTTAACGTTGTATAATGTAACGAGCATTGCATTTAGGGCATCTTTTTTGTTGTGATTAAAATTTCATATAACAGAGGATCTTATTTTCTGTGGAATCTAATTTAGTTTCAATTTCTTTCAAAGCAAGGCAAGTTTATTTGTATATCTCATTTCAGTAATGGCATGGTTCAAAATGCTTTATTTCCAAAAGAAAACAGGAAGATGTACATTGCAGAAGTATAGAGCAATAAAAACAGTTGAAAACAACAGTGAAATCAATTATTTAATAAAGAGAGAAGTATAGGAGAAGAAAATCTCTAGCTATGCCCCAAATTATGAATACACATTGATTTTTGATAGAGTTTAAAAAAAACTTGCTGATTTTCCTATTTGAAAAATAAGACAACATTGACATTTTATCTGTTATTGATATTTGAGTTCTGAGGCCACCCTGAAAGCTTTTTGGGGATAAATGATAGCAAGACATTTAAATGGATAGTATCCCTAACAAAACTGGACCAAGTCTTCCAGTTTTCTTGGAACCAGAAATTTCTGGAACAACATTACTGATACCTAAGGTTCATGGAGAGCAAAAGACAATCAGGCCAGCTGGTAATCTGGACTTTCAATTTCCAGGCCCATTTTACCGATCTGACGGAATCTCTGTTGACCTCAGATTTGACAGAACGATCCTATAGTGTTCCATCTGGAGTTAGTTCACGCTTTTCTACATTGAAAACTCCAGAGGCTTCTTCTTTACAGATGCTAAAGTGTGGCGAAGTATTGAGCTGAGGGTGCTACAGTCTGATGCAAACAAAAACAGTGGTTTGCTCACTACTCTTAAATCTGCAAGAGTCAACAATACGGTGGATAACTGCTATGGAATTAAAACATAAATAACATGCATATACGTAAGGTATAGTGTATTATATAAACGGATACAATCAATTAACTTAATTTTATTTTCCAGATCAGGGAATCTGAATACAACAAATAAATTCTGAATCAACATCTGCCTAAGTAGATATAACGATATAAGTAAAGAAACAAATAATAAATGTAGGATTACCTTTAATTACTTTGTTAAATTTAATGCGGCAAAAAAATTTTTACCTTTATTTTCTCTTTTATCATTTAGAAGCTAAGCAGAAGATTTCAGTAATGGGAGACAAGACAGCCTATTGTAAATATAATGATAGAGATATAAAAAATACTCTGAAATTATGAAATTGAAAATAATTTATAACATATGGCCAAAAAAAGGCGTGTGACGTTTACAAAACTGTATTTGAGGCTATACGTCACATCAAACCACATGATAACACCTGACAATTTAAATAATTGAAAAGCATACACATTAGGAATTTTTTTTTATTCATAGTGAGTTCATCAATAGATGAGGTACTATTTATATGACATATCTTATTCCTAAAAGAGCAGCATGTCTTGCAATCCAATGACTCAATATTATTAGCTGGTTTGCCTTAGATTTAAACTTTTCACCAATTTGACTGTATCATCTTGTTGAACTAAAGTATCTCTAAAATGACTTGAGCTGGCATGTATTGTGAATTGCTATTGTATAAAAGAAGCTGAATTGAATCTTAATTAAACATTTTTAAATCCAACTAGTTGTGTTTTGACAGTAACCCCATGTTTAAGAATATTAATTTTGATGAAAACTTGTTAATCTAAATTTTTCTTTGGGGTGCTAGGGGTCTTGGAGTTTCCAAGAGGTAGTTACAGCACTTCCTGTTCCTCCCCTGATGCCGCCACCGCTTCTGTAGCTAGATGTCCAACTCATACCCATTCAATTTAAGTCCACAGTCTCATCAATAAAAAACAAAAAAACATTTAGCAGTTCGGTAAAGCCCCTTCTGTTGGCTTTAGCTTAACCAAAATAATCAACACCAGTAAGATTATTTTGCTATTGTGTTTATTTATTTTACCTATCTTTTCCATTGCCTTTTTTCTAGTATCCATTTTTGTTTCCCATTTTTCCACTATATTTTTCACTTTCTCCAGTTTGCTAAGGATTTTTTTATTAAATGGCTTATATCATGCAAAATTAGGTTTTCTGAACATTCAACCATTACATCATGCTATTCCTTCATGAAAATAATCCCTGGAAGTGGCTATTCACTTGATTCATGCATGCCCTTGTAATCCTAATGAATTTCATTCTTTGAGCAGTAGTCCATAACTATCCTGAAAAATTTGTGGCCATCACTGTGTTTTATAGGGCAGTGATTACCTGCACCCTCCAGGAAGCCCCTACCTTGGCCACAGCAAGCCTGCCCAGTAAAATATACACCCACTTTCTCCAACCAGTAAGACGTAATGTGAAGCTTAATATGATCATTTCTGTTCAATGTTAAAACCAAGTTGTCATGATAACTATCCTGATAGCTGACCTCATTGTTCATTTCACTCACTTGCCTAACTGCCCGATAACTAATTATTACCCTCTTATCCACCTGCTCTCGCTGCTTTACATAAGGCTCAGCCCAGCTATTTGGGCCTGATCACTGTTGCTGTTTCTGACTTTGTTTTAAGTTTGAAATTGAGTTCATAGCTAAAATTTTTTGTTCCATGTTCCATTTCTTGGAGGTGAGTGGTGAGAGAGAGTTCCTGAACATAGTCAAGTTTTTAAAGTAGTGTAGATTTCCTGTTTTCATGCCTTGTTCTGCTTCTCAACTACTGGGTTTGCCTGTTCCCATCTGAATGCTCTGCTTGAACTCTCATGGAACAGGCAGGTCCAGGATTCATGGAACCCTAGACCTGCCTGTTCCAGTTCTGAATGGAACCCCTTACCGGGTTAAAGATCCCTGGATCTCAAAAGCTTCCTGTTCTGAACTGTTTCCCTGGCCTGGCTCAGACTCCTGCCCACTCACTGGGGCTGCTGCATCGGGGACACTCTGGAGGGTTCCCCTGCCTCCCACCGCTGCAGATCTTTGTTTTGTTCTGATTTTTCTAATAAATGCTTTGAATCTTCCAACTGTCTGTCTCGCCTCGAATTCTGGTTCCTAACCTCTGAGCTCATTACACAACTGGCTCTTTTAGCACGTAATCTACACAGTTACACCCTTATCGTTTTAGATAATGTTTAAAAAATGTGTTGTTGTTTGGCTACAACAGCTCTGAGACTTGGCCAAGCCCACCAAAAAAGGCGGTTGGATATGGAGACATCATGAAATGGGCAGCATCCACATAGGGAGAGGTGGTGTTGCAGTTAAGGCCTCTCCAGAACCCAGAGGCAGTCAGTTAAAATTGCAGATGACCACCTCTTACCCTGGACACAAATAGCTTCAGACTATCCCCTCTGGCAGAAGGCTGCAGTCCATTAGGTCCAGAACTTCCCACCATAAAAAACATTTCTTTCCATCTGCTGCTAACCTCATTAACAAGATCCTCCACTGACATGTTTCTGATTTAAAGGAAAGAAGACAATCTCAGGATGCATATATACAGAATATATCATAAACTTTATCATGTTTTCTATTGTGCTTTACCTCAGAAAAAATAATGACATCTCATCGGTTGTTCAATCTTGTCTCTTGACATCATTTTGAGCATCTTATTCATTTGATTCTCATTTACTTTTCCTTAGGGTCCCTCAAGAGCAACAGATAAGCTATAAGCAACATTTTATTAAGCATAAAGATATTTTATATTTTTATATAATATACCATTTGAGCATTTTCATAATGCCTCTGTCCTCAATTATTAGTCTGAATTTTTTTAAAGGGGAATTAAAGAACACGAGATGAATCTTAGACTTCTCCTGTAGTTGCCTTTATTTGGGAGTAAATTGTCAAGATTTTACTAGATTATAATTTAGTTATGTTTTTATGTATTATTACTTTTCAGTCTTGTGTTATTTGAATTAGTGGGAATTCAACATTTTCTTTAATGGGAGGGTATGTAAACTTTCAAGCACAACTATAGATTTGAGAGGGTATTTGTTATGAAGTGGTATAAAACTAACTGAGCTAAATGAAAGCTAATGTTGAAGATTCAGAAGGATGACATTAAATCTGTTCAATTTAATAATAAAATTTCAAACCCTGATCTTAATATATAGCTAAATTGAACCCAATTGCTAAATGATAGTCAGATTCGGTTCATCATAAAATGCAATTAAGCTTTCGTTTCCTGGTTTCTTTTCTTTTTTTTTTTTCCACAATTACACACCAAGAGCAAGCCTGGTGGTTTATTCATTGATTTATTTGTATAGTACCATTTATAGACAGGATATTAAGTTAAGAAAAAAAGTGAAAGGGAATCACTAACTATAAGCTATTCACAAAAAAAAGGGTAGGGAATAATCCAAAATACGAATTGAATACTAGTAGAAAAAAACTGGGATCTGGTTTGACAGATAAGGAAAAACCCTGCTTTCCATTCAGTGAAATAAATTCCATAACATAATATGGAACCCCCTCATTTTATGACATTCATAAAGAGTTTTTTTAAGATTTTTTTTTTTGTTTGTTCTGTGTTTGACAGGCAACCATTAAAGAGAAGAACATTTTGGACTTCTACTTCAGACACCTTGGATCTTGTGAAAACTGCTTCAAGCTGTTTTCCAGTCAGTTAGTCAAGTACCTTTTCTACTTCAAAGCTGTTCAGATCCTTTTAACTGTCGTTTAAATTTACCCTCTGTTGACATTTTGAAATCATCTAAAGACTCATTTGTTCTCTTTTACCTCAAACTTCATTTAACAGTCTTACTTAATTATAGAAACATATATGCATCTGCCTTCTTGTCTCCAGTTACATCCATCATATCCTCCTTTTATAATTATATCACCATCTACAATACAATGGTTAATTGATAAGCTTTAAAAGTAACTCGCATAAACTAATTATTAAAAGATAATGTAGCTTTAAATACTATCTTACAAATAGAATGTGTGGCTTTCTGTGACTTAGTGGAAGGAGAAGTGGTCTTATCATTGAGAGTTGTAGGTTTTACTTCCTCCTACCACATGCTGAGGTGCCCCTATGCAAGGCAGATAACTCAAAGATGAATATTGATCTGCATGTTTGCATTTAGGAGTCTAACCGATGAATGTGTCTGTATTGCAAAGCACTTTGAGTTGTTAGTGTAATTGCAAAGGTTCCATATTTGGAACTGGGAAGTTAGAGTAATGTAGCTTTAACATTCCAGTTTACTGCTTCTGAACACCTGAATTCTTAATTAACTTACATGTTCACTATGACCCCTGTTACAATTATCAATGACAATAAAAAACTCTCCTGTATGGTATTTTGTAAATATAAACTGTGTTAAAACATTACATCTTATAACTGCTTAAACTGTTCTAATAGGTAAAAACCTCTTCAAACAAGTCTAATTGCACTTAATTTATGGTCAGTAAGAGGGATGATCTGCCAATGCAATAACTGTTTTGCCCTGGAAATTGGATATTATGCACTTCAGATAAGATAATAGAGGATAAGGAGAGTGTTTAATCTGCTCACAACAAGAGAAAATAGACATGTTTAAAAAAAAAAAAGATTGATAGGCATCCATGGTCATGGTCAGTAGAGTCCAGAATTTTACTTCTATGGCCTTTATGCAAAACACTATTTAGGGAAAAGCTAAAACAAATACACTTCATATATCTGAATGTACACTTTGTAACATAAGCATTGTGGTAGTAGTACCATGATGTAGCATAACAGTAACGACAAATGTGGTCAGGATTAATGAAAAAATGGAGCTAAAGAAAATTGCAGTATGATGACATTTTAAGATTGGAACATTTTGTTGTTGATTTGGTTTAGAACTTAAAATCGAAGCATGTTATTGCTTTAAAACTCATGTCAAATTCTAGACTTGCATTAAACTGGGAAACTGTTCCAATATCTGTAAATTAATATGCTTTTCATGTAGTCTGCCAGAACTGAAACTGATTTGCAAAAAAACAATGGGGAAAAATGTTGGTCTCATGATTGAGGAACCTTACAGAAACAAAGGCAAACCACACTTTTAAGATCATAGCCCAGTCAGTTTTTTGATAGCAAAAAAGGTTGTAACAATTTTTTATAAATTGTGTGCTTGTTTTGGTTCTTCATGGCAATGTTTAAACCAAGCATTAATCCTTTTCTCTTAAAAATGTATTTTTAAAAAGTGTGATCTGTGCCTAAATCAGTCTTTAACCCCAAAGCTGATCATTTCTCCCTAGTAACAACCACTAGTTAGTAAAGTTGCATTGATCAAACATGTTCCTAATGTATCACAGATGCAGAAAATTTAGGTGCTTCCTCTGTAGTTCACCCTCAGCCTTAAGTGCTAAGTAAGTTATCTTAGGCTGTAATTATTTAAATAAGATTGATGTCTGTATCAGCACACAACTCTCTGAAGTCTTTCTCACTCTTCTATGTCATAGCTCTATTATTTTTGTTTTAACTTAAACATCACAGTCAACAAAGCTTTAAGTTAGCATCTGGCCACAGAGACGGTTTGCCAGTTTTTCTGCAAGGTGGTTAAGTGGTGGCTCTAATGAAGATGCATTATGCCTTTTCCAGATTTATCTCTAATCGTATGGCATGGCAGATGCTGATGCAGTGAACAACCTCCACGGCAGAAGCCTCTCGTCTCCACACACCGCTGCCTCCTCATCTGGGCTAATACATTGCAGATCCAAGCAGAAGTTCTGTTTGTATCCCTGCAAAGCCCTCAATGGGAGTTCACTTTAGAGCCAGGATTACAACGGGAGAGGAATTTATGTGTTAGAGAGTGCTGGCTTATCTGGCTGAGCCTCGGTAGCAGATGGTTATTTTCATAAGCATTAGAGCAACTCAGTCATCTTATTATGCACATTTTTCTCCTTTTTTGTTGTCTGAATTAATCAACAGCGAATTGAAAGTGTAAAAGCAGGCTGAAGAGTACCAAGAAGTACCAGCTTGTTACAGCCTGTTTCAGTTTTTGTTTGTCTGTGCTCTACTCTAAGTGGCTTCTCATCGAGAAACACTTTTTTTGCTTTCCATATTTAATGAGGAAGCCCAACCTTGAACCCCTAATAGGAACTAAATCATGATGGTGGTCCAACCAGGTCAACAACAGAGAGTTGAGAGTCAAAGGTGTGGATCCAGGCATTCCAGAGCTGCAAGAAATCATTAGACTTTTTCTGTTAGATCTTAAGCTGATGCCAAAGTGTAAGGATGGTGCAGATTTTCATAATGAGTCAATTTTATGTACAGTACATACAGTAGCAGCCATTCAAAATGGCCCTTCCCAGCTGAATGGCAGCTCACTTCGCTGCAACTCCCAGCAAAATCCCCTCCAACTTCCAGCCACTGGAGTGACCCCCTCTTGCATATTTTTTTACTCTGACTCCCCTTTTTCCCTGAATTACAGGGTCTGACCAGGAGATGACAGTTCTCTTTTAGATCTTAATGTCCACAAATCATGACAGAGAGAATATTTTAGTACAAAGGCTGATGTTTAAAAAGGAATCGTAGGGGACCAGCCAATGATCAGCCAAGGGCCCATCAGAGAAAGTGTGTAATTTTTGAATGGCTACTACTGTAACTCTTTAGGACAGTTCATTTAGTCTAAATCCGAGATAAATTGTACTGGAGGCTGAAGTTAAAATTATAGAGGACGATCTTTTATTTCCGGGTGGATCATCTAAATAAGTGGTCCCCCTAATTGCCAATCATTCTGGTGATATGTTTACGTAAGGCCGTCCTACGTGCTCTTCCCATTAGCTATCTTTTTTCTGTGCATGCACACTTTCAGGCATATATCTGTGGTGAGCAACAGTTTCAGCCAATCATTGAAGCTCACCTTTTTCACCAAATTTTTTTTGAAAATGACCAAAGGTTGTACTTGAAAAAGTGTCTACAAAGTGTATTAGAAGAAAAGAAAGGCCTCAGAAGAGGCAGATATATTGGAAACTGTCACAGTGGCCGGGTGTCGCCGCCAACAGCAGCGATAATAACAAAGATGGCTCCGGCATTGCGCAGTGGAGAAGGAGTTATGTGACCAACAGGGAAAAAAAACAGTGATCATCTGTCTGATCAGTCAGTTAGCTGAGTTCGCTATAAAGTAGACTAGATTAGTAGATTATATATAGGGTTAAGGTGGATGTTCGGACACAGTAAGCTTGTATGAGCTATGAGAACAGTAACTTTTAAAGAGAGCTTGCATGGGGAGAAGTTAGGCTCGTTCATGCTCTCGCACACATTTAATAGGCGTTCCCTCTTGGGAGCGGGTCCAGGGTTGTACATGGGAATTTTTTATTTAAAGTGTGGAGGGCAGGTCTTTTAAAAAATTCATGAAAATCCTCCACAATACCTTTAATATGGAGTCCAAAAGTAAGTTGTTTGATCTGGACTCACATGGAAAAGTAGCTACAATTACAATGTTTAATTAAATTAGTAAATTAAAATCATTGGTGCTTAGTAGAAGATGCGTATGCAAAATGTAACTGTTCTGTAGCTCTTTGTTAGAGACATCTTCCGCAAGAGTCTGATACTGGTGGTGAAATTGAGGCTGTAAATTGAGGAGGCCTGCCGGGAAACCAGCGGTATGAAGGTGTTGGAGGTGCAGAGAAAGTGTTACAGTTCAGTAGAAATGCAAGACTCCCTCCAAAATGGAGCAGTCCTAAAGGATGAAGTCCCAAAAGATGTGCCTATATGCTTTAAGCGAGGCTCATGATGAGAGATTGGTAGCAGGTAAGCACCTTTTAAATCAATCAACAATAAAACAAATTTTATAGAGTACAAACAATAGGGCTGTACAGAAGGTAAGAAATGCAGAAAAAATTTAAATGAAAACCTGTAAAGAATTACAATGAAAAAAACTATAAAATATAAAATGGTAAGCATAATGGTATATTATTAATGGTATATATTATTCAGTTAGAGAAAACACTGGAATGCAGCTTTCTAAATAATGCGCTCCCATTTTCTCTGTAATAAAGCATAGACTAATCTAATAATAACAAAAAAGAGATATTAAACAATGGTACATGGATTACATATCTCTCCAGAGGCTGATTTTATGCTAAAGACACAGCCCTGCTAGAACTTCAAAATAACACGTGTCCTATACAAAATAAAGGCCTATATAAGATACTCATCAATTTATTGCACTATAGGGATCTTTATCATTACCCCAGCCGTGACACGGTCTGGCGACGCCATTCACCAGTAGGTGTGGCGATGCCAACCCGCAACATCAGTGGGTGGGTTGGCACTAGGTGTGGCCACGTTAGTCGCCAACAGGTGTTTTGAAGCCAGTCCCCAGTAGGTGAGGCAACGCAAGTCACCACTCGCTATAGTGATGCCAGTCAACATCAACAATGAACAAGCAATTTGCCGCCTGGTAGGGTGATATGTGTCAATGTAAGTTGAACACAACTTACCCTATTGAGCCTTTGGTGACAGTCCAAATACAAACACACGAATGTGCAACAAGTGGCAGGCACCTCCAAAATTTCCTTGGGGAATTTTCTTAGGCTGCGGCTAAAAAGACTCCTTTTACACCAGCTAAGTCCTAGGAACCACAAACAGCATTCTGTCATGATGGGCTCTCAAGGGGGACCCAATTATGCAGAACACCACTGAGGCGGAAACAGGAGTAAAGGTTTAAACAGAGTTTATTTGACAAGCACTGAGATTATGACAGGTTCGGGTTCAGGCCGGGGAAACTGGTTTCACTGGAGTCTGCGTGAGAGACAGAGCTGTTATGAACTGCTGGTAGGGTTTGGTTTTCAAGTGAGCTCAGATTGTACCTTGAGGGTTCTTGAGTTATTCTCCTTGGGGGAGTTTCTGTTGGTTCTGGAGAAGAGTTTATCAGCAGAGTCCGTAGCTGCTTCAGCGTCTCACGTCTAGCTCGTACAGACCTTGGTTTGGTTTTTCCAGCTCTAGTCCTGAGCTGCTTGGGGGTTCTCAGAAAGTCTTCAGGGTTTGGCTCAGAGGGTCGGCTCGGCAGGTTAGCTCTCCTAGAGCTTTCACAGATGAGACTCGGGTTTCCAACTGGAACAACACTGCGACATTGAGGCAAGGTCTGAAGACAGCTTATATAGTGGATCCTCTGATGATGGTAATGAGCAGCAGCTGTGCAGGAGGCTCTGCTCAGGAGGATCCACGGCGGACTCTGCTGGAGAAAGATGGTACTACTCCAGCTCCCAACACATTCAAACGGCCAGCCGGTTAAAAGAAAGCAAGTTAACTCTGACTAGTAGGTTATTTGCCTGTTAACAGGCAGCTTCATTTTCCGGACCAGCAGGAAGGAGAGATTGATTTATGATAAATTTCCTCACGGAATGCACAATAGTAGAGAAATAACATTGGATAAACTAATACCTTAGAAAACTGTTGATTCAGAAACACCATAGGTTTGTCCTAACCCCTCTATAACCTGTTTGCATAATGTTTCTATTGGTGCTACATATGTAAAACTCAATATGTACTTACATTCAACTTATATTACTTTAAACCTAAAGAAATAAAGTTTCATTGTTCATCATACATAATAACAGGCACTACTTGTTTGTGTTTTGTGATGAAAGGTGGGGATTTATTGTCCTACTGCATAAGGATAGGGTGCAATATTCATCACAACATCACCCAATATTTTATGTTCATGACTACAGCCAGGTGTTTAGGTCTGAAAATAGGTTAAATTGGGGTCAGTTGGAGGAGATCCAATCAGTTGGCATCCTAAAGTGTTTGAAATTTTCTTCAGGGCAGACTGAACCATTGCACAGCATAGCAAGAGATTGTGGATAATGGATTAAGTGCATCCACAAAGGTAATATGTCATTTAGTAGGAGTTTGTTTCTGTTTTGTTAGACCAGAAACAATCATGTTTTAAACTGGGTCCTATTGTGTGAAAAAATAAAATTTGGTTTCTAGATTTAATGTGTATTTACAAGCCACTATTTTTCATAAAATTTCACATCATAGATCGATCTATATCTGTAAATATGTACCTCTCTCTCCTCTCATGCTGCTGTGTTTAGGTGTGACTTGGTCTCTAATTCTATATTTTGGGTCAGTGCTGTGACATTGCAGCAGCATTTATGTAAATTATCTAGCAGCAGCACACATGCAGTATACTGGACTCTCAGAACTGTGAATTTAATGCTGTAAAATGTTCTGATAGCTCCGAAAAATATGGGGCATCCTGCTTAGCAGGAGACTGAACTTAGTATGCTGAAGCAAAGGTTACCTTTTTTATAGAGGCAGAATCTGAAAAATTCCTTTTAGATATTTAATCTAAACCTCTAATATGATTACTTAGATAAGAGATTATTATTTTTAGTAATTTCTACCTGCTATAGGTTAATTAAAAAAGGCAAAATTGTTTTGTTTTTGTAGGATACTGAATAATGTAAACCCCCTAAATCAATAAGATCCATCATATCCATTGACTAAACTTTAAAGGCTTGTTAGGAAGGCAGTTTTTTTATCTAATGCTTTCAAAAATAGAAATGTAATTAACTTATGAAAGCTGTAAAAGAGAGGACTTATACAAGATAGAGCTCTGACAGGAAATGGCTTGCTACTTCTGGAGTCCACTTTCTTTGTAAAGTGAAAAAAGCTCCTTACCTGTGAAAAGGCCCTCCTCTCAGGGGAAGCAACGAAAGGCTGGTTGGAACAGCACAGATGTTTTTGCTTTTTAGTTGGCTGAGAGTGCTGAGCTGTAGCCATTGACAAATATAGGAAAATAACCAAATATAACTAAATTAACAGCAGATTGATCTAATATCTATTTTTAGTGTGACCTTGTTGAAACACTTGATTGCATGATCACAGTCCAACCAATGGCGATGCTGCAATCACAACCTCCAAGGAATCTCCAGTTGCTCTTGACGCACAGAGTGTTTCAACTCCATTTTTCCCACTTGCACATTTTCTCAGCCCCCACGGCACAGCATGCTTCAGATGCATCAGAGACGAGTCGGTGGCGCCGGTCCTTGTAGGATAAAATCCATTAAGCCCACGTCCTGTGTCAGCAAAGTCAGCAATCCCCCCGATGTTCCAAGAACTCTGCTTGAGCTCCCAGCATAGACCCTCAAATACGTGATTGGATCCCATGCCTGATTTCAGTGCTAATTCAACCCTCACAGCCAATATCATTCTGCAATAACACGAAGGTAAAGTAGTACCAGTCTCGAGGGGATGCTTCCCTCCTTCGCCATACATATGCTCTGCTTTAAGGCAATTTAGATATAGTGTTCTCTCTGACCTCGGTTATCTTGAATTTGCAGGCATGAAGGGCGGAGGATGAAACAAACTGTTTATTGAGTTGTAAATATTGTAAATGGAATCCTGATGTGGCATACCCGCCTTGCAAAGCTTTCCAATTACACAAGGGTAATAAGACTCCTTTGTCAGGAAAAGCAACCCTTATGTTGCACTGATTGCTCTATTGGTGAGTAAAATGCAGGTGCAAGGGCTTTGCTTAGGAGACACAGTGACACTTGGAGGAATTGTCCAACCATCTCTGCTCTTAAGTACAAACACAAAGTTATTCTAGTGGTCTAAATATGCTTATTGCAGTTAAAACAAGTCATTCAGTCTTATATGGGAAAGCGTCATTTGTCTCTATGCTTATTAGAAAAAAAATCCAGTTTTCCATGTTGTTGAATAGAGGGTTAAATATTTACAATAAGATTGTGTTTTGCCCATCCTTCAGTAACTTTAAAGCCTCAAATAAACAGAGAATAATACAACATCACACATGCATTTAATTGTTGAAAGAAAGAAACGTTGGAGGGCATGTGTGGATGCTTAGTGGTTGAATGCGCTCAGCTGCTGTGCTTTGGCTCTGTGCACTGATGCAAGGAGAATGGACACGTTGCACAAGCCCACATTTATGAGGCTATGGAAGAATGAGCAGGGCCGGAGATAACGAGCGGCTGTTTGGATGTCAGTAAACTACATCTGTTGAAACAAAACACATGAAATAAAGGATACAACCCCAACATTTCATAAACCTGTCGCCTCCTATAGCCAGGAAAACTATGACTTACATTTTAGCCTATTACATGTTTACAGCTGTGAAATTAACCTCCCCTGAAACAGTTAGGCAACGTATACATAATTCAATTAACCAGTTTGTGAGATTTCACATTACATTTCAGCTCAGAATGTTAATAGTTAACAACATTTAGATAATAGTTTGTCTTTTAATGAATGTAACATTTACTTATTTTGGCTCTTTTTAACAATTTAACTGCAGATTTACGGAACGTTTTTTGAGTTAAGTTGAGATTGGCTTTCTCACAATTGTTCAGTTATACATTAGAAGTGCTTAGCAAAGGTTTTAGACTAACTGCTCATTTCAACTGATTTTAAAGATGTTTTTAGTGAGAAGAAACTCAGATAAAAACAGCAGATGGAGCAGAATGAGCCAAGGCAGTTTGGAAAGAGGGAGGAGGAGCAGTCTTATTGAAACCTACTTTAAATCAGGAATCTGAACTAAGCTGCTCCACAGTTTTAATAACCGGGCTGTCAAGTCACTGCCCTGCAGAGGAACTGTAACTTTTTAAAGAGTTAGAATCCAACCTAATCTCAATTAAAAAATAAATCACATTGATTGTTTACCTGGGTTTTTTGCCTTCAACACGTTAATGAATCATAAGCAAGTTTCTGTAGACTTTGATGACATTTGAGAGAATACAGGGGAGCATAAAACATGCAGGGCATTATGAATTATCAACCTGGTGCCACTGTTCAAACAGAGATCATAAAGAGAAACAGTCTAGTTCTTTATTTGTTGGGTAATGACAACTAACCGACCCAAAATGTATAGAAAGCACAGAAATATTGTTCACATTCTTTTAAATAATTAGTTTTTGTTTTTTTGTTTTTTTGCATTTGTGAAATTTTATAAGAACCTAAATGTTTTTAAATCAGCCATATTTTTATTTGATTGGCTAAAGATACCAAAGTTCAGCAATTGACTGTACACCATACAGAGTTATGCAAGAGCAGCACTAATACAGTATGTTTAAGTGAACATGCAACTTATACAAGCAAATAATTATTCAAGTGAAAGGAAAAATATACTTGGTAAAAAAAAGCTACTCAAGTACTTAGTAACAAATATGACTATGTTTGAAACTAATACGATAAAACTGGGAAAAATACACAATTATTTACAATTTCTGGTATCTTAAAGGAATGATAAAGTAAGGGAAATTCACTTATAAGTAACTCTCTGTTCTAAATTTTTATTTTTTTAGCATAAAATTAATGAAATCAATAGAGCAAAGAGAGCCAAAATTATTTGGTCATCTGTTTATACATGTATATAAATCTGTTAATCTCACGTTGTTCATCCATGGGGTCAAATTTGCTTATGGATCCTCACTCACAGCAAGAGCAACTTTCAACTATACTGTAAACATTTACCTCAAGGTTTATGCAGGGATTCATAATTAGATATAAAAAATATATATAATTCAATGATCATCAAACTATACTTGAACCTGGAGATGTATCATTAGGTTTAAGCCCATAACTTTAGACGGGCATGTCAAGTTTTTTCAAAACTAAACATTATCCACCTGCAGCACCCCCCATAAAAAGCTGTAGTAAAAGAAGTCTCACTTTATGATAGATTATACTGTATATTTATCTGTGAGACTCTGGTGTCTCACATGGGGTAATGTAGCCAGAAATTTAACTCAAGAAAGAGCAACAAAATATCCTAATAGTAAAACTCAAGTAAAAAGTACACTGCAAAAAAAAAAAAGAAAACAACTCCTGCATTTTGTTTAAAAGATTACTGTAGTACATCTAACTGCTGTTTGTAGAGGCTGAGCACGTTAAACATCTGGAGGCACTTTTTCTACATTTTCCAGCCCAACTGTGTCACTGGCAGCATACAACCCCTTATCCAGATTGTGTATTTAGCATGCATGGTAGGTAGAGCAAGATTCTTGGAGGTCTCCTCGAGCAACAGTTGTTATTGTGGCAAAGCACCTCAGTATTGTTCTGCCTAAACACCTTTTTCGCCAGAAGCTTTCCGTTCAGCCAAATGGGCAGCAGCCAACCTAGCATAAGTCAATCTGGTGTTTTTTTTTGCTCTTGGCCAGTATTGACTCAGTCCACAGTTGAGGCACAGTTTCCATATCAAGTTAAGTTTTTGGCTTTAGTGACTCCTGAGTTGTGAATATTTAAACAAATTTATGTTACCCACATTCTTAAAATTGGTACATCTTTAGGTTTGAAAGTCTCCACCACACCAAATAGCTCAAACATTATTCTTTCTGGTAATAGAAGATCTTTGCAGAAGGCAGTCGTTTGTCTTTGAAGGTAGCTGCAAATTGCTATTGCATTCAAGGTAACAGTTTTAGAGCATTTCCTGCATCTTCTCTGTCCACTCTGAACAATAACACATCACATTTGAATATTCCTGAACGTATAATCAGTATTTTATCTGCAGCTTAACCACTTCCGGTCCTCTTTGGATCCTGGCAATTTCAAGAAAATAGCTTGAACTGTTTTCCATGAAACCTGCAATTTGCTTAATATTAAATACATCTATCTTGTGTATTAAGATAAAAATGGCTTGTTTTATACGTAGAAAACAACAAAAAGTTGATTTGCATGTACAGTATGCTTCCTATTTCGGGAATCACATGGATTGTAAAAGTCTTACTCCAGGAGGCCTGCTAAAGTTGGAAGCCCCCCAGTAGCAATTAGTTTTATTTCAAAATGAGTGTAAGCCATGTAATCCCAGATTCTCCATTTGACAAACCATAAGGGATTAAAACGTTCTGGTATTTTTTTTTTTGGCTCACAGTGTGGCTGCTTCCTAAATTATTAATCGTGTGCAGTTTTTCAGTTTAACCTGTACATGTAGGGTATAAAAAAATCACAGTATTAATACTTCTTTATTTTACAAATTTTTGTTGCAAGCTGATAACTACTAATTGCCTTTTTTCGTATATATTAGGTATGAATACATCATGATTACAGGACATTTTAGTCTATTTTCATTGTATCTTATTTTATTTAGATTTTATTTATTTCAATCTTGTGTTCAGGGATATAAAACAGTAACAATATGCTCACAAAGGCTTTATTGATTTGAGAGGATATACACACAGGACATACGATGGATTTTTAAATTAAGCTGAATTAGGCATAATTAGACATCATTTGAACCAATTAAATATTTGAATCCCAAGGTATGTTGGTTATGGAAAATAACAGTTTTAGTACACGAAACTCCAACCACAATCTAATTATTAGATTATGAGAAATAGGGGTGAAGGTTTGTTGGATGTTCATGATTAAAATGATCACACCCAACATTTGATTTAGGCCACAACTATAGTCACATTTCAATGTAGAAATGAAAGGACTTTTTTTTTTTTTTTTTTTTTTAAGAATGAGTAATATTTAGATGTAACTAGCAATACCTCGTACTTTTAAATAAATATGCTTAAAAAATAAATAATAGTTATTGTTTCCTCCTACAATTCCTCCTTGATTTAATTCCAGTCCAACAGCTGATTTTACATTTCAAATGTTCCCTTTCATTTAACTCTGTGTCAGCTGAAACGCTCATTTTTGACTTCTGCCAGTTGTTGACTAAAACCTGCTGACAAAACAGCTTGTTCACAGATTGAAACCCCGTGGCTTGTAACCCCATCCTAATGGAATAGCAAGAAAAGTCTTGTGCACATCTGAGTTTGAAATATGATGAAAAAAGTCTGAAAAGTAGAGTTCTTTTTGGTTTTGTCAGCTGGAGGGAAGATTAAATGTGAGAGTGTGACCATGTGCTGATGGATTTGACACTCAGTATAACATTATTCTGGATACAGAGCTGTGAAGAAATGCTTATTTTTAGATTTTAGATGTTTCTGAGATAAAAAAAAAGTGTATTAATAATAATAAATTGAATCATATTTTAAGAATATTTGAATGCATGAGAGAAAAAAAACTATCATTACCAACCTGCCAATATGTGGAAAAGTCATCCAGTTCCTGTGGAAGCCAAGCAGCCCCAAGGCATCAAACTGTCACCACACTTTTTGACAGTACGATGTTCTTTTCCTAAAATGTTAGCTTTTCTGCAGATGTAGAGTACTGTAGTAACTCCACAAAAAAAGTAGAGAATCATCAAGATGATTTTTGACAAATTTGGGACAGGCTTTTCTCTCTTATGGCCAGCAGAGAATCTGTACCCATAATCTTCACAACATTGTAACGTCTGAAAAAATTACGGAATCAGAGTCAGCATTCTGTTATGTCTTAGACTACTTGAGATGCGACTTCACCAATAAAAGAAATATTCTTTATTGATATATTATGTTAGATTTAGATCCACACTGTTCACAGAGTTAAAAAAGTTCATTATTATAACAATTGCATCACTATCACCAAACATAAATTGGACTCACTGTATAATCAGTTAGATGGTGCAGCATTGCCAACTCAGTAAGTTTTACTTTGCCATTACAGTTTTTATTTCTGTTTCAATTGCTCTGTTTATCTGGCACTAAATGATGCTACAAGAACTGTTTTCAAAGTACTGGCAAAGGCATCCATATTTTCATTTGAAATATTCTGGTACATCAAAGCGCTTATGATGCACTCCTTCCAGTCTAATAAGGTTCCTGGGCTCTTTGGAAAAGAAACATAACTAACCCTGAGGTCTTTCCACACACATTTATCACTCGCTTTCAACTAAACCCATTTTGAAGCTTCGTTTCTGAAAAGCTCACTTATAATCTTATCTAAGCACACATTTCTGTTATGTTTGAAGTTCAGCTAAAGAACACTTATTGTGTCATTGTGGACAGAACAACTGTAATAGTGCAGAATAAAAGTATTAATTTTACAGAAATTATACATTTTGACACAGCCAAAATATCTAGATATTTATTTTTGGGTTAATGCCAAAGTTTGAGTTGAAAGGACTGCTGAATAGTGGGTTGAAGTCTGAGCCGGAAGTCAGCAGACCTTAGTACTGTAGCTCCATTAGAGCTTCCATTTGCGGTTTCAATTCTCAGATTTAAGCAAACCGAAAAAGGTCAAAAAAAAGAGGGAAAATAAGAATAAAGATCAACCAAGCTTTCGAGTGTTGGTGTTGGCTTAAAGAAGCAAAGAAGCTCAGATAGGTGCTCAGATAGATGTTTTAGTAAAATCTGGGCAGTGTCCGAATGTCCTCACTAATTACTAAATAGGGCACTATATAGTGGTTATGTCATTTTAAATAAGTGTCTGAACTTCTAGTGGATGAAAAAGTAGTGGACTTTCAATGCACTTTCAAAAGTAGTGATCATCCATGGTGACTAGACGAGGAGATAAATCCCGGAATGTTTTGTGAGGAGAGCTCTCCACTGTCACTTAACGTAGGGTGGGGGGGGGTGTTGAGATCTCTGTTTCCATGCATAGCGATGTATGTGGCATGCACTCACTTAACATAGACCTACCAGGTGGCTTTTCAGATTCCTTGCACCTCCATTGGACACCAAGACATATGTGCCTGCTTTGCACACTGTGCACAAGGCCTCTGAAAGCGGCGAAACTCTCTTGTAAATCGTCGGTAAACATACATTTGCGCTTTTGCATGTTGTTTGCATACTGACAGCCACGCAATCTATATTATGATTAAGAACAGGGCTGCCCGCACTGACGCGGCTCAGGGATTACATCACACGCAGCGCCGTGCGCAGTGCCCTAGTGCCTGTAAATTTAATGGTCCCATTAAGGTAATTTAAAAAATCAGGACATTTCCTCACTTTCTAAAAAAAACCCGGGACGCCCGGGACAGGACGTGAAATACGGATATGTCCCGGGAAATACGGATGTTTGGTCACCCTACTTAACGGCTGTCGCTACCCGACAGAGGCAATAAATAACAAAGATGGAGCAAGCACCGTGCAAAGAGGCGGAGTCACCTGATCAACAGGGAGCGAAAAGTGGTGATCATCTGTCTGAACAGTGAGTTTACTATAAAGTCCACTATATAGGCCCCACTCTATATAGTGATTGAGGGATTTAGGGGTTAGGGTGGACATACCAACACAGCCCTGGTGACTTGCTCGCAAACAATACAATATGTGAAGGTATGCTCCAGGGCTCCAGCTAGTTGTCAGGAGGAGTTAAACATGTAGCTACCTCCTTCGAATCGTTCCTTCTAAAATACAAGTCTGATAGCTTTTTAAATGTAAATTTTACCACTTCATGAAAAAACATGGAGCTTCTAAAGACTTTTAAGGTTAAGAATTTCTCTCCAAAGTGTTTTTAATCATGTCCATATTTAATATACTGCACTCTGAGCTGCTTATATTGATAAAATTCTTATCATGGATCATAATGACATGAGATCCTTTATCATAAACATGTGTTTCATACAAGACCCCAACATAAGCATGCAATGTCAGCGCTAAAACATCAGTGAATGCATTTAGATCAGATGTTTCCCTAAACAGAAATGATAGCTGACTAGAGTGCAAAACTATTTGTGTTATATGTTGTTAGTCATAACACAAAGTTAATGCCCTAAATGAGCTAAAGACAGTGCTAACACAAACCAAAGGCTTAATGATGAGTTTTGAAAACAACCACTAAGTTATAGTGGGGTTTTATGCTGGTGAAAATTCTGTCATCCAGGTCATAGTACAGTAATTCCAAAAATAAAAAGTTAAAATCAATCCACTGGACTTTGTTCCCAGGTTTGAAGACGTTTCGCTTCCCATCCAGGAAGCTTTTTTTTTTTAATTAAAAATGTCAGGAATGGCGTTGAGTTCAAGGTTTTGTATAAAAACCTCTGTTTTTAATTTTTTCGTTTATTTTTGTTTTTATTATAGTGGGATTGTTTCTACTATGCTTTGTGCGTTGTTCCCTGAGGTACTTCACGTAAAGAAAGACAACATTCTCACTGGGGTACCTTGCCATGCACAATTCTATTAAACAATGCACTTTGAAGAGGGTCAAATGCTGAGGAATGGTGTAATGACCTTTGTGGGCTTATACACCAAACAATCTTACATTAAAATTATTCTTTAATATGAACTACAAAAACACTGAGAAAAATATAGCAGATTTACTGGATCGGTTAGCTAGGAATTAATGACCTTGTTTAGTAGTTTCACAGCAAACACTGTGATGTAATAGAAAAATGTAACAAAGAACTAAGAAGGCTGAACAAACTAAAAAATATTGCCCAAATAGCATCTAAACATTTCAACCCAAGACCGAAAGGAACTAAGCCCAACTTTTCTGGACTTTTGGACCATCTACTTACACAGAAATGTATTCAAGGATCATTAATAACTTTTTGCAAAACAAGACAGACGTTTTGTCAAGTAGTTAGCTTTGAATGGTTGCTATGGAGACTTGCTGACCTGAAGATGATACTCTGCACTGCATATGTCAAAAGATCAGTTTTGGAAATGTAGCTATGTTTCCTTCCTAAATGTATCGCTTATGGTGCATGGTTGCTCTATACATTTAGAAATAGTTACTATATCATCATCAGGTGCAAGTGGGGATGCATGTTCTTATCGGTGAGGGAATGGGGGAACCAATTCACCCTGCTTCATAGTGTGTGAGAGTTCACGAGACAATGACATGTACTTATAGTGAAAGATACATAAGCACGGTGTGGCAGACACGATGCCTGAGGGAGAGACTTGCAAAGTAGAAGGAAAATCATTAGCTTTTGTTTTGCATGTTCCCTCTCAATTACATGTCTTCCAAGTCTGACAGAGCAGTGGAAAAGAGTAGTTGCGTAGCATGAATAATGATTTGTCACTCATTTTTTTGTTATCTCAGATTCACATTTACTTCAAAAAGTGTCCTCGCCCTGGCTGCCTGATTTACAGCGCTGTGCTGTTCTCCCCCACCCAGGCTCAATCTCAAAGCCACATTTCATAGAAAGGTGTTGTGGGGGGAAATGTGGGTGTGACAAAACTATTGTTCATTCCATCCCTCAATATTTATCATAGTACAATTTCCCCCCACTGTCTCGCTCTCAAGGGCTTGATTTATGAAGGGCTCTCCCCCAGCCTAATCAGAACGGCGATGCGTTCATCACTGCAACTTTTTCCAGGCATCAGTTTTGTTTAATCCAAAAGCGGGAGAGTGGAAGAAGAGGAAGGGTGGCAGACAGGGAGGCGGAGATAGATGGGAATGAGGAGGACTTACCAGAGAGAGCAACTCGGACTATAGCTAAGACGAGAGAAAAAAAAAAACTGTTCACTTATCTATACATCAAAGAGGCGACACTGCCTTGCAAATTTGCTAAAGCTCATTTGTAATGTTTTCCGCTTGTCACTGGCCTTAATGCACACAGCTCATGGGAGTCGCTGCCTGCCACATGATCAATGAGAAGAGAGGAAAGTTACATCTCACCATTAAACGCTTTTGACTTCCAGAATGCAAAGTGAGGCTGCTATGAGTGATGCTTTTTTTGCGGCGGCTTGGGGGAAGTTGTCAGATAGATTATAAATTGTGCTTTTGGTTCACAACCGAATGCGCGCTCCCCTGCATGTAAAGGCAATGGCTTTGTTGAGTGTTCACTCAAAGTCGCTCTCGGCCTCCAAAGCCTCTGAAGCGAGCCGGATGCTGGAGATTAGACTCAGTGTAATGAGAGAGGAATCGGAGTTTCTAGCTATTCATTTGCTTCACACACACTTAAGAGATTTTTACAGTGATTAGGAAATGCTTTCAGGGTCAAGAGGACTACTCTTTCAATCACCTTTTAATTGGCGAACCTGGTCATTTATAAATTAGAAACAAGAACTTGCTTTGACAATTTCTTAAGTTCTTTCTTCATTAACTTTTTCTTCAAGTCTTTTGACATTGCACTTGGTCTGAATTGCTGTCTGATATGCTTACTTTCTGCTAAAGATGTCAGAAGTCCATTGCTGAACCTCTTAAAAGCGCACCGTACTGAAAGGCGCAGTCTCAGTTATGTGTGCCATTAGTGTATTTAACACACACAAATATTCGCACCGGACTATAGGCTGCTGGTTTTATATACAGGTACATGTCCTCTACTACGTTTAAATACCTCTACTGTGTATTTGAAAATAGATCGGGAGCAAAACTGAGTATGATTGTGCTTTATTCATGTACTTATTACAAAGTAATATATAATATTACAAAGTAATAATCAAACCAAATCTGCCGGCAGAATATGTACGCTTTTATTATCCTGGTGCCTGCAGTTTAGATTATTTAGATGAAAAACACCTACCAGCTGCCGCGGTGAACCGTGAGGAGGCGACCCGGTCAGAGGCTGCCGACGGTATGTGGGGTCTGAGCGGATCCGACAGAACAAATATTAGAAGGCAGGATCGTAATCTGGATGAACTGACTGCAATGATTAAGTTTTCAGGTGGACTTTCTCACTTATTAAACATATTAAAACTACTTTATTCCCACTGAACACAGCAAATATAGCTGCAAGGCAAAGAAAGGATAGAGTAGCTCCGCCCAACGCGTGTCAGACACACTTTTGCACTGCGCAGCCAGAGCAGCAAAGCTTTATCAGCCGTGCGTCAAAACTAACTAGTACAAGCAGCAAAAATGAAGCAGCAGACGCGTGAAGGTAGCATTACTTTCACAATAATGTCGAGCGGTTGAAGTTCCTTTGTCAGACCTCCCGGAATAACAGCAAGCACAGCGTTCATTTCTTTCACCATGTTTTTCACATCGGCTGTGAGATGGGCACGCATGGAGTCAAAGATTAACAGCGATGGTGATGCGTGGAAAAAACCACCTGGTCTCATTACATACACCTCCCTCAGCCACTCTTTCATCATCTCCTCAATGAGGAGATGAGGAGTTCTGCATAAAGCACATACCTGTTCTTTTATACACAATCCACGGCCAAACTTCCCCCTTTAACGTTCTCATGGTGGTCTCAACAACGTCCGCAAGGCACTATAGGGCGCACCGCACATTTTGTGGGGAAAAAAAGACATTTATATGCGCCTTATAGTCTTGAAAATACTGTACTTTTTTCCAGTTGTACCAGTCCTTCTAAACGTACCTTAATGTTTTACCAGTGTAGGGCCCATATATCTGGACTTTTGCCTGTATCCCCCATACCCTGTCCTCTGTCCCCCCAACCTCTTAATGGTTTATAGCTTGTAGCCTGTTTGTTGATGAAAATTCCATCAGAGGGCAGAAAATAAGAGATCATGACTGTGATGTATACCTGGCTCCAAAAGGCCTTACCCAAACTTAAAGTAACTGAATGATAGCAGCAGCACTCTGAGGAATCCTCCACTACACAAGGAAATTAAGGTGGAACCAGACGATACAAAATCCCTTGTGACCTAATTTCAGGTAAACAGGAATAACTTATTTTTTAAATATTCCTTTAGTCCTAGCCATTTGGGGGGCATAAGCAGAAATACTCCCCCTCACATGGAAATGAACAATAAACAGTACAGGTGCTGGTCATAAAATTAGAATATCATGAAAAAGTAGATTGATTTCAGTAATTCCATTTAAAAAGTGAAACTTGTATATTATATTCATACATTACATACAAACTCATATATTTCAGATGTTTATTTTGTTTAATTTTGATGATTACAAATGACAACAAATGAAAATCTCAAATTCATCATATCAGAAAATTAGAATATTACTGAAGACCAATAAAAACAAAGGATTTATAGAAATGTTGGCCAACTGAAAAGTATGAACATGAAAAGTATGAGCATGTACAGCACTCAGTATTTAGTTGGGCCTCCTTTGGCCTGTATTACTGCAGCAATGCGGCGTGGCATGGAGTCGATCAGTCTGTGGCACTGCTCAGGTGTTATGATAGCCCAGGTTGCTCTAATAGTGGCTTTTAGCTCTTCTGAATTGTTGGGTCTGGTGTATTGCATCTTCTTCTTCACAATACCCCATAGATTTTCTATGGGGTTAAGGTCAGGAGAGTTTGCTGGCCAATTAAGAACAGGGATACCATGGTCCTTCAACCAGGTACTGGTAGCTTTGGCACTGTGTGCAGGTGCCAAGTCCTGTTGGAAAATGAAATCTGCATCTCCAAAAAGTTGGTCAGCTGCAGGAAGCATGAAGTGCTCTAAAACTTCCTGGTATGTGGCTGCGTTGACCCTGGACCTCAGAAAACACAATGGACCAACACCAGCAGATGACATGGCACCCCAAACCATCACTGACTGTGGAAACTTTACACTGGACTTCAAGCAACGTGGATGAAGTGCCTCTCTTCTTTTCCTCCAGACTCTGGGACCTTGATTTCCAAAGGAAATGCAAAATTTACTTTCATCAGAGAACATGACTTTGGACCACTCACCAGCAGTCCAGTCCTGTTTCTCTTTAGCCCAGGCAAGACGCTTCTGACGCTGTCTGTGGTTCAAGAGTGGCTTGACACAAGGAATGCGACAGCAGAAACCCATGTCTTTCATACGTCTGTGTGTGGTGGTTCTTGAAGCACTCACTCCAGCTGCAGTCCACTCTTTGTGAATCTCCCCCACATTTTTGAATGGGTTTTGTTTCACAATCCTCTCCAGGGTGCGGTTATCTCTCTTGCTTGTACACTTTTTTCGACCACATCTTTTCCTTCCCTTCGCCTCTCTATTAATGTGCTTGGACACTGAGCTCTGTGAACAGCCAGCCTCTTTAGCGATGACCTTTTGTGTCTTGCCCTCCTTGTGCAAGGTGTCGATGGTCGTCTTTTGGACAACTGTCAAGTCAGCAGTCTTCCCCATGATTGTGTAGCCTATAGAACTAGACTGAAAGACCATTTAAAGGCTTTTGCAGGTGGTTTGAGTTAATTAGCTGATTAGAGTGTGGCACCAGGGGCCATCAATTTTGAACCTTTTCACAATATTCTAATTTTCTGATATGATGAATTTGAGATTTTCATTTGTTGTCATTTGTAATCATCAAAATTAAACAAAATAAACATCTGAAATATATGAGTTTGTATGTAATGTATGAATATAATATACAAGTTTCACTTTTTAAATGGAATTACTGAAATCAATCTACTTTTTCATGATATTCTAATTTTATGACCAGCACCTGTACATTTCAATGTTAATTTCTTTTTTAAACAGATGCAATAAATAAGAGAAATAAAATAATTAGGCAAATTTTGCAATAACAATTATAGTGCAAATATTACCACACAAGATGACTGTACTTTAGCAATCTTTGAAGAAAATTAATACAGTCAATAGATTTCAAGAGAGATTAAAATAAGAAAACAAAAAACCATGAAGTGATCCATCATTTGCATATGATATTGCTTCCTTTCCTCAGTTTTTTTTTTGTGTGATTGTAAAGGCTGAACATGGGATTATTTATTTTTTTATTGCTTTTTAATGTATAATCTGTATTATTCTTCTGTCATTCAAAGGAGGTTATCATTGGGAAATCTGTCTTCATTATGTCCATCCATCCATTTTCTTTTTTTTTTTCTTTTTTTTTCTTTTTCTTTTTTTTTTTTACAGTGTCCTGTCTGGCAATGTGGCAATAAGAATAATTGTCTTGAAGCCAAAAAGAGCCCAACAGATTTTACTTTCACAAGTGGAGCAGTATGGCAATTGCCATACTGCTCCACTTGTTTCATGCATTTAAATTGCTTTATTATAATTATGCTGGGAGTTTTACAGTTCATATGGACACTGCAATGTAAGTATCCATCCATTTTCTGACACGCTTATCCCTAGTGGAGTCGCGAGGGGTGCTGGTGCCTATCTCCAGCTGTCAGTGGATGAGAGGCGGGCTGCACCCTGGACAGGTCACCAGTCTATCGCAGGGCAACACAGAAAAAAATTGAAAAACAACCATGCACACACACCCACACACAGTCACATCTAAGGAGATTTTAAAGAAGCCAATTAACCTAACAGTCATATTTTGGATTGTGGGAGGAAGCCTGAGTACCCAGTGAGAACCCACGCATGCTCAGGGAGAACATGCAAACTCCATGCAGAAAGACCCCGGGCGGGGAATCAAACCTGGAACCTTCTTGCTGTTGCTCTTTAAAATAAAGGTATGAAAGGGAAAATGTATCTAGATTATATTATGATGTGTGCGTACAGTGTTTATTCAAAACATAATGCAGGGTTTATTTGGTACAAATATGGATGATATTGATTTGGACAGTGATTGTAAAGTGTTAAACAGATAGCCTGGGGAAATAAACCTTTCTGGTGGTTGGTTTTAACTAGTACCTCCAACCTGTCTTTAGATGTATGTGATCTGCCCATTTCCTGACCATAGACTTGTACATATTCTGAATGGAGAAAAGTCCACACCGATGATCTTCTCTGTAGACTTATATGTGTAGGTTGGGGGTGTTGCTTAGAGCTGTCCTATGGACAAGCCACGCTGATGGAAAAATATGGAAAAAGACTGATAATTTATGTTTGAAATATGACCAGCAGGTAATCAAATAGAAGCTTCTATCCACTTGCTATCAACTCAACATGGCAAAGCTGGGTTTTACTAAACAGAGCTGCGTTTAACGCAGCCAGCTAAACAACAGAACCAGCTCCTCTGGGTCTAAAAGATTCTCCAGAATTTTTTTTCTAATTAGGGGAGCTAAGCTTCCTTCTGTAGGCCTACTTCTATCTAACCAAGACCCAAAACTGTTATCACTACTTTTTTTATCATTCCTCCTTCTAGAGAAGGACTTTATAGTTTGTGTGTTCAATTTTGATTGAATAGAGCTTCATCCCTGCTTCGCTCCTTCACCCTACCTGACATCATCTAGTCCTTGATTGATTGACCCAAAGAAAACTGAGAGAAAACAGCTAAATCTGTTCCACATCCCTTGAGAGTTCACTCTTGCTCTGCTCTATTCCCCCTAATTGTAGGCTTTGCAATAATATAATTGCAACCTTCTCATTGCTTTGCTTTTGAATGAGCCTCCGCACAGGGATAACATGTAAATCACTTGCTCAGGTTAGGTCATTCATGTTCAGTATGTACCACTGGGACTGAGGAAGGATTGCTCCCAGGAACCAGAAGTGGTCAACAGTGGACAACTCTTGCTAAAAAAGACAGACAGACTTTAGAGGTCTGTTAATATTTCCAATGATTTGAGTCTTGTTAGACTTACTCCCCTCAAATAATATATAAGATAAATAAATTCTCACATTATTTAATGTCATTCACTTCAACAATCTTATTGTATCTACTTGAGACTAATCACTGATTATAAAAAAAATGCTAATGTTCCTAAACCTTTGTGTTTGTACAAAGATATGCCAGCTAACTGAAAGCAGCAGAAGGTACAAATGGTGTACAGGCGCCTTGGGACCTGTTTGAAATAACCTTTTTATTACAGGTGAAAAAAGGGCAGCATCTCATTAGAGCTGCATTTAGACAGAGAGTGTTGAATCAAACATCTCCACAGAAGCCTAGCCCTCCTACAACCATACCAAAAATATATACACATATGAACGTGAATCATCATTCAGCTACCTGAGGACACTCAGATGGGGGGTGGGTGTAGTCATCGGTCTAGCAGGAGAAGTCTGGGAGTCTGTGTCATCATTAGTAGTGCTTTAAGTAGCACCTGTCGCCTTTTGGTTATATTTTGCTCATCCAGATTCTAACCTGCTAGTTACAAGGGTGAACTTGTCAATCAAATGCATGGTGTTGTACTGCAGGATTAGCTAACCTGAATGCATCATTGCCTGGATATATTCACTGCTTGTCATACAGCTATTTGGTGCAGAAAATCCCAACACACAAAAGGCCTTTGGAGACTTTCACCATCTTTTTCTTCACACACTTCACTAAATATATCCATTCAATTTCCTCCTCTCTGTTAAATCCATTTACTTCATAGGAACCTTTTCCAAGTGCCTCACAAAGGCAATAATGTTATAAATGGCCCCACAAATAAATGGAAATGTTGCTGCTATGTATCAATTCTCCTACTGAAAAGAAAGTTGGGGAAATTTTTAAGAGGATCCAATGCCGGTGCAGATCTCTGAAAGTGTGTAATGGCAACTGCTCCCCCTGGAGCACGTTGTGAAATACTTGGTTAAGCTGTTTATTGATCTTAGAAGAGGTATTTCCACGCTTGTACAGCCAGACATTTGAAGGGAAGCTCTTGCAGCACAGTCAGTACCGATACACATCACGTACCCATCCACAGCTGCTGTCAACCACAGTTTGCAGCTGGAAACCAACAGAGAGACATTTTGAGAGGACACACCCTTCAGTGCCAAGAAATGGATCTCAGAGACTATTATCGCCAGATAAATCCTGATTTTGACCCCGCTTCCTTCCAGCAGTAAGATTCAGCTTCAGCTAGATGCAGCAGGATTGATGTTTAATAAAAATTGTAAAAGGCAACTTTTATATTGTATTCTTAAGTTAAAGTTTTTCTGATATTGATCATTTCTGAGTATTTACACATTTGTGTCATTTTTTTTTTTACTTTAGAAATGCAGCAAAATAAATACTTGTAGTCAGCCAAGGCAAAAATCCAGCCCAGTTTGGGTAAAAAATCTTGGCCATTAATCACATATATATATTTTTTTTAATCCTCTAAGAGAGCTTCTTATTATCCTAAATATCATGCCAATGAGTGCTTAAATGCTGGAACACACTTAACTCCTTACATTCAATTCTTCAAGCTCCAATGCATTTTTTCACACTGGCTATATGAGTCTCCCATAAAGTCACGTAAATTGTAATTATAAAGATAAATTTGTAAAATTGAAACTCTGCAAAAGTTTTAGAAAAAACTTTCAAACATTTTTACACTTGATGGGGTGGATTTTCGGTTGCATTCAAAAAAAATTATATTTCACAAAACTGCAATATAAACTTTTTTTTTACATTGAATGAGTCACATGGTCTGCAACTGGACTTTACTGACTTTTAAAACAATGGAGATTGGATGTTGGTGGAGAATGATGGTGCCCACTACTGTTAATGGTTAATAAAGAGATCATTATATTAACATGGTGGAGGGGTTTCAGTGCTTGGATGATTCTAAAGGCTACATTGTTGAGATGACTAAATGCCCACAGTAGAGTCTCCCAAAGTAAAACGGCTTTTGGTGGTTTAAGACCAGGAGTGGTTCAGAACGTCAACCGGTGCAGAGAAGCCACAACCTCACCCTGGAGCCAGGCTTAGGGTTGGTGTTTGGCAGCAAGTGTCTGATGGTGGGCTTCCTCTTCACGAGAATTTAGGAAATTCTATTTTTTTTAACTAAAATTAGACCATGAACAGCTGCTTTTAGTCCCAGGATTCTTTGTCAATACAGGCCATGAACTTTACATGGTGGAGGATCCTCTCAGCTTTAATTAAATTTAGTTTATCTAAATATTCCCAATTCACAACACATCTCATCTCAAGGCATTTCACATAGACAACACTGTCAGACTGGTTAGGAAATGCAGTTGGTTGCATCCAGTCATGACTTGCAAGACATGCTGCTCCTGGATGAGCCTTGTGGCGATGACCTTGCAGTTTTTCTTCAACTGTTCAGCAATCCCTCACACCAAGCATGCTTGTAGTGACAGTCGAGAGGAAAACTCCCTTTTAACAGGAAGAAACCTCCAGCAGAACCTAAGTGTGAGCGGCCATCTGCCGAGACCAACTGGGGTTCAAGGAGATAGAAGCAGAGACACAGAAAGAAGCAGAGATACAAAAGGTAACTGTTAACTAGCTCCAAAGCTGGCCCCGTCCAGGAAAGACACAACCAGGGAGAGGAGCGCCGAGACTAGTCACAGAAAAAGAAACAGGACTAAAGAGGAAACAGGCCAAGCTCCAATATCTATAAACAGATATGTTGATGGCAGCAGCACAGCTGATATTTCAATCCAGGATGGAGTCACAACCGAAAAAAGAACAGACCAGATAAAGCTACTATGAAGCAGCAGAGATAACATAAAGTGGAACTTGAAAAATAATGCAGAATGGGACAATAGAGATATAATGAAACAGAATGAGGAAAAGTGGTCCCCCAGCAGCCCAAATATATTGCAACACAAATACAGAAAATAGCTCAGAGTGACCTACCTATTTTAGAGGAGGTATAACAAAGGTCACAGAAGGGTCAAGGAAGAGCTACTGTAGGCTTGATACAGAATGCATAGAGCAGCTTTATCTATGAACAAGTTTCTAGTTTTGAAAAAAAGGCTGTAAATGTTACCTTTAACTAGAACCGTTGTGATGGACTTGGAAGCAGTGTCACAGTTCTACAATAAAATAGGCTTGATAATTAAAATTATAAGTCTGCCTTCAATACTCTCGGTAACATTGGGGAAGCAGAATTGTTCTGATTAAATCTTCATCGTTGATGATGTAAGTGGATGGAATATGCAATCAATAAAAAAAAAGATAGTTGATGTCTAATTTTAATTTTTTTTCAAGGAAAAGAATGTGGATTGATAACACAGTTTCCATGAAATCATTTGAAGTGTCTTCCCGAATGTACTTTCTTATTCACTTTCATGTCAACAGAGCAAGAGTCTTCATGATATCACAGGATTTTTGTAGACTTTTTCTGACTTCTTTGGCTGCTCTCAGGTTAAACTTTCTTGGAAGGCCAGACTTTTTACTATCCACATTGTCTACATTGCACTTTTTGCATTTTTATTAGCACCACATCTTCAAAGAACTAGCTGTTTAACATTTAAACTGGGCAACACTCCTTCAAAATGCAAAGTAATCGATTTTATACTAAAATGAACCAGATTTGAATGCAGAGGTGGCTAGTCCAGGTCCAGAAAGTAAAAATGCTGTACCTAGATTAGTTCCAACTATTTGCATTTCCACATCCACAACACAGACTGGTTGAGCAGTCTGGTTGAATGAAGAAAATTGAGTAACACTAGGAAGGAATTTTTTTGCTTTGGTTTAACCACCTCTTCATGTATGCAATTTTTTTTTTATTTTTAAAGAACATAGACATTATGAGAAAGTTTTTTATTGTGTTAAAGCATTTGATAACAATGATTAGTTTTGGTTATGTATTGTCCTTTTGAATTGCTCTGTTCTTAAGTGTAAATGATGTAACATAAGTATTTCATAACTATTTTACTTCTTCAACCTTGAAATGCTACCATCTGTGTTTAGAACTAATGAAAAGGTTTAGTATCATTGTTTTAGTAAAAGTCTGACAAATGATGTGCTGCATATGAGTTCACACCCTATGTAACCCTGAATTACAGAGCCCCCTCCAAATCAAATCCTATTAAAACTCCAGCTTCAATGCAGGTGTCATCTGGATTCATAATAACATCCCATATTTTTTTGTTGAGTATGAAATGATTCAATTTTGAGCCAAATGGAATGAAAGCCATTCATATATTGCATCACTTTATCAACTTGAGTGTCTCCTCCAACGCTGTCTTGCAGTGTTACACAAAAAGTTGGCCTGTACACTTGTACAGGTGCTGGTCATAAAATTAGAATATCATGAAAAAGTAGATTGATTTCAGTAATTCCATTTAAAAAGTGAAACTTGTATATTATATTCATACATTACATACAAACTCATATATTTCAGATGTTTATTTTGTTTAATTTTGATGATTACAAATGACAACAAATGAAAATCTCAAATTCATCATATCAGAAAATTAGAATATTGTGAAAAGGTTCAAAATTGATGGCCCCTGGTGCCACACTCTAATCAGCTAATTAACTCAAACCACCTGCAAAAGCCTTTAAATGGTCTTTCAGTCTAGTTCTATAGGCTACACAATCATGGGGAAGACTGCTGACTTGACAGTTGTCCAAAAGACGACCATCGACACCTTGCACAAGGAGGGCAAGACACAAAAGGTCATCGCTAAAGAGGCTGGCTGTTCACAGAGCTCAGTGTCCAAGCACATTAATAGAGAGGCGAAGGGAAGGAAAAGATGTGGTCGAAAAAAGTGTACAAGCAAGAGAGATAACCGCACCCTGGAGAGGATTGTGAAACAAAACCCATTCAAAAATGTGGGGGAGATTCACAAAGAGTGGACTGCAGCTGGAGTGAGTGCTTCAAGAACCACCACACACAGACGTATGAAAGACATGGGTTTCTGCTGTCGCATTCCTTGTGTCAAGCCACTCTTGAACCACAGACAGCGTCAGAAGCGTCTTGCCTGGGCTAAAGAGAAACAGGACTGGACTGCTGGTGAGTGGTCCAAAGTCATGTTCTCTGATGAAAGTAAATTTTGCATTTCCTTTGGAAATCAAGGTCCCAGAGTCTGGAGGAAAAGAAGAGAGGCACTTCATCCACGTTGCTTGAAGTCCAGTGTAAAGTTTCCACAGTCAGTGATGGTTTGGGGTGCCATGTCATCTGCTGGTGTTGGTCCATTGTGTTTTCTGAGGTCCAGGGTCAACGCAGCCACATACCAGGAAGTTTTAGAGCACTTCATGCTTCCTGCAGCTGACCAACTTTTTGGAGATGCAGATTTCATTTTCCAACAGGACTTGGCACCTGCACACAGTGCCAAAGCTACCAGTACCTGGTTGAAGGACCATGGTATCCCTGTTCTTAATTGGCCAGCAAACTCTCCTGACCTTAACCCCATAGAAAATCTATGGGGTATTGTGAAATAGAAGATGCAATACACCAGACCCAACAATTCAGAAGAGCTAAAAGCCACTATTAGAGCAACCTGGGCTATCATAACACCTGAGCAGTGCCACAGACTGATCGACTCCATGCCACGCCGCAATGCTGCAGTAATACAGGCCAAAGGAGGCCCAACTAAATACTGAGTGCTGTACATGCTCATACTTTTCATGTTCATACTTTTCAGTTGGCCAACATTTCTATAAATCCTTTGTTTTTATTGGTCTTCAGTAATATTCTAATTTTCTGATATGATGAATTTGAGATTTTCATTTGTTGTCATTTGTAATCATCAAAATTAAACAAAATAAACATCTGAAATAAATGAGTTTGTATGTAATGTATGAATATAATATACAAGTTTCACTTTTTAAATGGAATTACTGAAATCAATCTACTTTTTCATGATATTCTAATTTTATGACCAGCACCTGTAATTGCTCATGCAGACACCACACACTGTGCTGCAGCCAAGACAGATTGGACTGTTGATGGAGCTCCCATGAGTAAGAATAGTGTTTGTGGCTGGTTCAGAGTTGGGCCAGAGAGTCCCACAGTTATTACTCCGTGCAATGTCCACTACTGCCTTTATCTCAGCATGTAAGATTGACAATAATCTGAAAAAGTAGTTAGCCTAGAGTATGATTTGTATAGTGCACTTAGGAAACATGTGCAGTATGCATACTAGGGGTGTGCAAAATAATCGTGATGATGATGCATCGTGATTCTTGATGCCAAGAATCGATTATTAATTTAAAAAAATGAATAAATAAAATTGCATGAATGGTTGGCGAACATCAGCCAAAAACAAGTGTAATACAACTTCTCCAGTAGACATCTCCAGTAGATGTCACTGCAAATGTGTTGACGCACGCTGCCTTGTGTCACAAGCATTTCCGGCCGCGGGATACTGTGCCGAGGCATTCAAAAATAAAACATGGAGGATAAAATATTGCAATGCATCGCAATAATTCAAGTATCGTGATGCATCGTGATAGAATCGCATCGTGGCCTGTGAATCGTGATTCGAATCGAATCGTGACTTCTCTGGCAATACCCACCCCTACTGCATACCTGTAAGAGGAATATTTAATCATTCAACTGTCTTAAGAAACAAAAGCAATCATGACTGTTTTTGACATTTTACAACTATAGATTGTTTTGCCATTTACCTCAGAAACTCAATGTGGACCCCCCACATTGTATGCTAATTTAGCTAAGGTTCCTGCATTAATGCAATTTGAATATTCCAGTCCTAAATTTCTTATACTTTTAGTCTTGTGTTGTTACATTTGCAAAGTATTAAGATGATGTTTTACAGTTATTTATAATGGTCAGGTTATAAATGTTTATTATTTAAAACTTTCACCTGCAAAGGATGCTTGGATGGATGGATGGATGGATGGATGGACGGACGGACGGACGGACGGACGGAGAGAGCACTTCTGAGTGGTTGGACTCCGATCATGGGAGGTTTGTATCATAGTGCCATAGTAGTGTACTTGTAAGCTTTGAAGAGAACAAAAAGTCGTCAATTGTGCAAGTATTACCTTTCTCTCTTTTGCCTTTATCCAATTACCTCACTTTGTTTTTGTCAGATCAGGTAGGGTAAGAGAGTTCACAGTTATTTTTGATTCAAGGCTTATTAGTAATATGGTTGTTGATTAATTAATCAGAACTGGTTACTATATAAGTCCATAAAATGCAATTCAAATGCTTGCTCTACTACTTGTAAAATCAACTGGATCCACTTTGATTTTTATCAACTGACTTCCTTCAGACTGACATGGAGCAAGTGAGGTGACCGACAAGAGAGTGTCTGGACTTTCGGAATGCTTCTAAAATGCAGAACACAGAAGAAACAGATTAATAACGTGGTGGAAGTTGTCAAAGGTTGTTCCTTTCATTGGGATGTGAGGAGTTGCTTTTGGAGCTCATACAGCCTACTTTGAGCTGTCAATCAGATCTGGGACTTTGCATTGTGTTCCTGCTTAAAATCTTATACCCCACTTGGCCTTTTTGGAATGATACTCTAAAACTAATTTCTTGATCCTGCAGCAACTGGGTCAGGCCGAGGCTAGTTAAAGTCATATTTAAAGTAATATTTTCTCATGTTGCTTTTGCCTGATCACCCATGTGAGATAGCCTGGCCAAGTGACTGAAGAAGGCAGTAGGCAGATGTCCATTGCAGCAGGTGGTTTATTTACATTGCAAAAAAGTGCAAAAAAAAAAAAACAATTTACAGGAGAAATTTCCCAAAGAAATACTGTAACTTAGAGGTTTAACGTGGCTCAACAGAACATTAAATGAACCTAAATAAACAATAATTAACATCAACTGCACCTGGCTACACTGACCTGGTTCTTTCTCTTCTGAACCTCACAATTCTCTATTATACCTTTATTTGGCCTGTAATACAAAATGGCCTCCAATAGACTCTTCCATTAGCAGATGTGGCTAATCCATTTACCCATTAACTAGCTTGTGTTACATACAATAACCTTAGGCAACATCTTTAAAATAAACACTATACAATTAAAACTACATAAAATTAGCATGGGCAAGTTCTCAATTTGATAACATCCAGGGTTGTCCATCCCCCCCTCTTCCTCTGGTACCTTCCTGTGACCTCAGCTCTACACGGGAGGTTCTAATTGCAGGAAGTAAGGTCACACTTCCTCCTGAAAGACAGGTAAGGTAAGTTCACCAAAATAAAACACAAAAGTTAAAGAATCAAACAAAACCTAGAAAAGCTATAACCTGATTTAAACCAAGATGTTATACTAAATAATCTGTGAAAATGCAAACATAAACAAACCCGGGATAGTATATGAGGGCAAGCTACAGAATAAAGAGATGGTTACATCAAGCAAACAAGAAAATAACAAAATAATAAATTGAGACAAATGGTGTTCTCTCCCACTTTTTTCTTAACCCAGTTGCATTTAACTTAAAATAAATTGTGATGTCATATCTTATTCTAATGACACTGGAAGGAATCTAACCTCCCTTTTTCCTTCAGGCATAAAAAAAAAACTATCTTGAATTTATTCCATTTTAATCCCCTTGATGTTACATCTCCAATCTTTGTACTTAGCGTATTTACTTTATCATGACACTTATCGTCTCTTGTACCTACTGAACAAACATGCACCTCTCCACCTTATCCCTCCATCTTCCTCTGCTATGCTACCGTCCTCAGGCTCCTATTAGTGTCATCACGCTCTACTGAGCTGCTCTTGTCATACTGATACCAAACTAATCAAGACTAATGAATTCATTTAACTAATGATAATAATGTTATTAAAATGCAAATTGTTAATTTTTTCTAATTGCTCTGCATTGCTTATAATCAGCAGCAACGGCTACTATCGCCATCAGAAATGTAGCTTTTTTCTCCTCTCTTTACTCTAAGCTTTTTTAAAGAAAAACAATTTCCATTTTCCTCATTTTTTATTAAGAGTCGGAGTATATCGGTTAGTTCTGTCATGGTCTGGTTAGAGATGTGATTGTGTGTCGTATCACTTTGTTGTAATCTTCCTGTTTTCCCTGCTCTGGTGATTGTGAATGAGCTGCTGACTGTAGAACTGTAATTGGAAAATGCATGACTGATTTACTAGGATGAAGAAAACATGCAAGCATTTTTTTATTTGCTGTTTTATTTTTGTATTCATAACGTATGCCAGATCCCAACAACAATGAAAGATAGAGAATAGAAGAGCGTGAGCATTAAAAGTTGACTAACTCCTCTTCAATACATCCTGCTTGGCAGAGTTCATGTGGAGACCAGTAAAGCGGTTCATGGGAATTATCCCCATGGCTTATTGAGCGAGGCTTAATTAATCCTTCTGCTTGTTGTTGGCTTGTCGAGTTTTCAAATACAAACATTTTTCTGAGGCAGCACTTTAATTAAAGCTTGTATGAAATTAAATTCTATATATCTATATTGGGTGCTGTCAGATCAAGCAACAGACGCTGACCAACAAGAAGACAGGACCCTAAAGACCAACACACAAAGCAGTAGATCATTTATAAAAGTTGCTGCATGGTTTGCTCAATATTAGGCAGAAATACTGTCATAAGCTCTGATACCTTTAAATGAAATCTAGTGCAACAAACTACCTTCAAAAGTCACTTTGTCAGGATTAGGCAGAAGCTGTATGACTTCAGTGATCCATAGTGGTGAGTTTTCATTCACATCTGAAGACAACATGGCAAGTGTTTTACTTTACGAGGAGCGGCTGGCCTGCAGAAATCCATTGAGGTTGATCCAGGAGGTAAGAAAGCACTGCAAGCCTTACTTATGTTGTATTCTAACGAAATAAGAAGGTGCAGTGTAATCTGATGGTGTAAGAAGTAGAGTACTTTCCTTGCTGCTCATTTTGTACAGTATATGGGTGGTAAAAATATACTGTTAGAAGATTAACAACTAGAAAAGCATTGTGAGAGCACAGACTCCGGCAAGCAACAGATTTTCCCCAAATTGTGACTTACACCAATCACTAAGACACATGATCTGGATCTCTACCAAATTTGAATGAATTGTTTCTTGGCATGAGGCACACCTCTGGCAAAAAAAAAAAAAAAAAATTACTTTGCAATTGATCCTGCTAACAAACCAGCAATGTTCCATTTTCTTGTGTTTTTGTCTACAGTAAAATACTTCCAGACTTTCTGCGCCGAATCTGAGGCTATCAATAGTCACCGCTGCCACCCTCTGGTTTAGTGGGGAACTGCATGTTCTGCCAAATATCCCCATCTTGCAATGTTAGAGAATTTTTTAAAAGTTTCCTGTATCCAGATTATGATTTGGATCATGACAGATTGTTCCTTGGCATGAGGGACACATCTGATAAAAAATTAAATTTGATTATTACATTCATCTGTGCTCAGCTTATTTTCATCGATTGCTTATGAACAGGCTTTTGCTGAACTGTAATTATGAGAATCAGCTGGGCTAAAGCCGGGAACCTAATAAAGCCTGCAGGACAGCGGCCCTTGAGGACCGACTTTGGACATGCCTGGACTACATGTTACACTGAATATCAAAAAATGCTAAAAGCTGTAAAAACAAATTGCATTACTGCTGATGCCGTCTTGAACGCACGACTCAAATATAGCCTGTCTTTCCAAGTCATAACTCTGACTTTCTGAGGTGTTCAGGTTCAAGTTTCCTTTTGACTGCCAAATAGAAATGAAACAAAGTTACTGCATCTCAGTTAAGATCAGGGTTTGCAGAAAAAAAATATAGTCTAGAAAATTAGGACAATGTTTTTTCCAAGTGATGAAGAAGACGGACTCAGAAGGTGCAGCGTGTATTGAATCTGATATGAAACTAACACAGCATGTTGGATTAAAAACATAAAAGAAGGGCTGTTCTGTTATTTCAGCAATGTGAGAATGTGCTATAATTGGTGGTTACAACTTTTTTTTTTCTGTACCAGAAAATCCTGAAATAATTTCCTTGCTCTTAGTCTGTCTCCTTACAACCATGGAAGAAATTTTGATTTTTGAAGTGGGGGGGACACAACTATAAATAACTATTGTATACAAGCTAAAAGTCCCTTTCCTGACAAAATATACATCTATGGGTATGCATGGATGCATGACATGAACAAATTGCTGTACAATTATTATGAGCTTGGCTATATAAATGAATAAATGCATTCAAAGAATGTATTTTTTTTTCTCTTTTTGATAATTATAATAATACTATATATAACAATAATACATATTATTTATCAGCACTTTTAAAAAGACAAATACACTTTACAAGGTTATTTAAAACTTAATAATTCGTTGGAGGATCTTGAAGTTTATATGCTGCTTTCTGGAGCCAGTGAAGCTGTTTTAGGAGGAATGTTGCACAGTTCTTTGAATGTCACTTACACTTTTAAATAAGTCTATAATGTCTCTCTTTCATTTTTCAGACATCTTGGTTGCAAGTAAGCAAAACACACACAAACACATGCATGGACATGACACTAATTCAAAGATTTGCATAAATGAAGACATCTGATATTACAACCCTTCTTAATAATTAAATGACCAAAGTGAAGAATAAATACCCCATTTTAAAGTAGCGTTTTGCTTTTTGCTGACCCACGTTCTTCTCCAAGACCGTAAGGACATGGAGACGTAGGACTTCAGCAGTCACACAAGAAAAGACAGAGGTCCAATTAGGAGCTTGTGGACGGTCTAACCTCAGAGAAACGGGATTGAGACTGAGCTGTGGTTTTCCGCTTGGTCCTAGTGCTTGACCATAGTTTACGTACTGTAGCATTACCTCAATTCTTAAGGCACATTTGGGCTATGCAAGAAGGACGTTGATTTGAACATCCATCAAGGATTGCAGTGGCATATCAATGGTATAGTAAAGGATTTTGGCTAATATTTTTACAAAATGCACATGCTCAACTCTGTACCCGCTTCTGAGAGGGAACACCTACAGTATTAAACACATGCGAAAGCATTCACAAGCCCATTTCTTTTTGTGCATACTGTTTAAAAGTTTTTGTTTGCATTGGTGATACAAGCTTACTTTCCAAAATAACATTTACAATTTTTCCACTATTTGAGACTCAACGGGGAAAAGTGAAAATGTGAATGGCCTAATATAAACATATCACTGTGACTGACAATTAGGAGGACCACTTATTTTGATGATCCACCAGGAAAAAGAACATCCTCCCTCCACTATACCTTTATGTACCCATTGATTTAAGTCATATGTGTAGGTAGGTGACAACTAAAGGGCACAGGACATTAGGTCCTGAGCACCAGGTTTAAGACACCTGCTTTATGGGACAGCTATCTTTTCATAAAGAGCCTAGTTGGTTCAGAGTTCTTTATTATATGAATTTATATCATTACATAATCTGAAAACTAGATGTTAAGTTACTTATATATTTCCAGATATTGTAATTAATGATCAGAAACTAATATAAGAGTCACAGAGAAAAAAATAGTTGAAACCTGTAAGGGAATATCTGAAATATCTGTATTTCTATTGTGGATTTAATGCATGTATTAAACCATTATTCAACAGATCATATGTATTTGTTGTTCAATTTGTTCTTCAAATAAACAGAGTTGATCATTTTCTTCCAGTCTGGGTTGTTGTTTTTTTATCCGCAGACACTAGAGGAAAAAATAAATCACCAAACATCGTGTTGTGCATTTAATTACAAGATTTCATGACCTTCACGGCTCGGAACTAAATTATCTCTAAAGCTTTTGCGGCTCTCCATTGCATTTATTTTGTTACTTTGTACACAAAGCTTATTTGATATTATCTCAGTCAAAGATTAGAGTGATATTCATAGATAAAACATTTGGAATGGACTTGATCCTGCTGAAAACAAGAACAGCGAGAGAATTTCAATGAGCGGTGGCATGTATTTTAACAATTGAAGATGATACTAATGAAAGTTTTTGTTCAAAAAACAACTTGACAGCTAAACCTTTCTCCCTGATGCCCCTGTAGAATGACAGCCCTTTATTACAATTGAGAAGAATAACCTCAGTGCACATGTTTTTTAGGTAAAACAAGACTTGTTTTTTGTACTACTTACATTTGAAGCCCTGTAATCTGTCCCTCTGCCAAGCCCAGAGGTGATCCAACAAGCATGCCCAAATTAAAACCAGGGAAAAATGTGGAAGTTAGATCATTATTTTGGAGATTGGCATAAAATACCAATTAAAACTTCTGGATTTCTGGATGTGTAAACTGAGCAGAGATAAGTTTGTTTTTGCTCATTTGGTTGAATTTAAAGTGCATTCCAATCCAGTTTACTGCAAAAATACTTTATTAATCCCAAGGTAGAATAAAATGTTTAACCCATACCTTTGAGGAACAGTTTCTAACAGAAATGTTATCTAATAGCATCAGATTTAAAACAGAAATAATAGCTTGAAAGGCTCAGTTTAGGCAACTGGATGTGAAGATTTCTAGAAGACGATGAAGAAGCCTCTTGGAAAGCTTCACGTCCAGTTGCCTAAATGGAACGTTACAAGCTTGACCATGACCTGGATGACTGAGAATTCTCACAGCTCAGGAACTATAGTTTGTATAGAAAAGGGGTGGTGCTTGTCAGCCTTACTTTATTTACCTGAGTCTAAAAGCATGCTGTCAGTGACAGGGATTTTAAAACAAGCAAAAAAAGACAGTAGCCCGTTCTACATCCCACTTCCTGTAGTAATGGAGGAAGGTCTGTAGTCTTTGTACAGGATGAGACAAGAGGAAGAAACCAAAAAAAGAAAGAGAAGTAATACCAATGAGAAAAAAGAGAGTCTACATCAGCACATATTTTACCAGGTGAACAATTTCAACACAGACGTCAAGGACTAAGGCTTGAGCTGATTTAATATAAAACTTAATTTAATTGATCTGTAATCAGAGCAGTGTAGTCGAGCAACTAGCCTATTCTGCCACAACCAGTTTGTTTGTTATCGTACACAGGATGAGCTACGATGTAATAATTAGCCTCTGCTGTAATTCTACACATACAAGCAGCTGACCATAACCTTCTTGCAGATGTTTTCAGTCAGATTTTCCATGTTTTATGATATATATTTAGCTGATATACCAAGGATGACATTCTGGGTTCGATTCCCGGCCCGGGGTCTATTTGCATTGAGTTTGCATGTTCTCCCTGATCATGCGTGGGTTCTCTCCAGGGACTCCGGCTTCCTCCTGCAGTCCCAAAACATGACTGCTAGGTTAATTGGCCTCTCTAAATTCTCCTTAGGTGTGAGTGTGTGTGTGAATGGTTGTTTGTCTCTGTGTTACCCTGCGATAGACTGGTGATCTGTCCAGGGTGCACCCCGGCTCTCACCTGTAGACAGCTGGAGATAGGCACCTGCACCCCTCGCGACCCCACTTGGGAGTAAGAGTGTTAGAAAATGGATGGGTGGATGGATCAAGGGTGACTTAGTCAAATCTGTCGTCCTGGTAGAGACGGCTAGTTTGTTTATTAGCCCACACTGGACAAACTCTAATGCAACAGTTATCAGCTGCTGTTATTCTTCACAGAAGTCATACCAGCTTAGGCTTATTTTAGGCTTATTTCAGTCCTGTTTTCAGAGAAATGTGTCATGTGTTTCATGTTCTATTTTAGCTGGTTTGACAAGAGTGAGGAAGGCTGATGTGTTTTTTTCTATTCGGAAAGAGCAAAATATCACTCTTCCATTCTTGGTGGGCACAACTAGATGGGGGTAAATGTCATCTAAGATCCCCCTTTCAGAGGCATAGATCAGTAGAAAAAAGAACCCAAATGACTTCCCATTCCCAAGGGGCGGACCCGTTCTTTCGGTTCAACTTGCATGTTTTCTAAGCCAAAACAAGGCTTTGTTTTGGGCTACTCTACAAAGCTTGGAACTTAACGATATTTCTGACATTTTGATTTGAAAAAGCTTCCTGGATGGGAAGCGAAACATCTTCAAACTTGGAAACAAAGTCCGGTGGATTGTTCTCTTAAGTTTTGTGGTATGACTATGACCTGGATGACTGAGAATCTTAACCAGGTTAGGCCCCTTTAAGGGTTTCTTCAACAGTTGCTGCAGATGTTGATGACTGTAGGCAGAAAGAATCTCCTGTAGAAGTTTGTCTTATAGGGGATCTGAGGAAGCCTCTAACTGAAGATGCTGTTTTTGTTTGTACTATTGTTTACAATGGGAGCAGGAGAACACTAAAGTACAATTCTTAATTTGTTCACACAGACTTAGTCAACTGATTCTTGCAAATATAGGTTGATATTACAATATAGTAGGCCCTTCAAGTAGATATAGTTTTTATTTACTGAATTACAGGTTTTTTTTTAAATGAAGACAATTTGCTCCTTTAGTTTGACTATTAGTGCAGAAGGAAATGTGAAGATTGACTCCAAACTAAATCTTGCAACTGGCAAAATTATGTTTAGGTTGAATTTTGGCAGATGGCTGTCTGCACTTCGCCAGCCGTTACAACAGGTGTAGAACTACTGTTGAATAATTATTTTAGCATAACTAAGATGGATGCAGTGTAAATTAGCCATTAAAGAAACAAAAGTTTTGGAAACACATATATTTTTTTTTTAAATAGACATAAAATACTAAAACCTTTCTTTAAAAACATTTATTTCTAAACTCCTAATGAAAGAGAAAAACAATCCTTGGGGTCTTGTAGTGCAGCATCAATATCTCCTGTGTTTTAAAAAGAAAATTAGCCACCACAGTTAACTTGGGCTTGAGAAGTACTGAGGATGTCCAAGTCATTGATTTGTGTCTCTAACCAGGAGCTACTCCAAATAATGACCCTCTGTTTGTCTCACAGTTCTTCTCGCTGTGCTGTCATTGTGAAAGGTTAGTGCTTAGCCTTTGACTCTCTGAGCCATAGATCAAATGGATGGTCTACTGGCTTAAGAGAGGTTGAGGCCCCCAATACAGCTGAAGCTCATTCATGTTGTAACCCTGAATGAATCCAGACACTCTGGGTATTTTCCCATCAGATAATGAACCTTTAGTGACAAATGTGAAGATGATGCATATCTACTTTACATCACAGCTCTTAAACGGCTCCCAAAACTGATTTTCTGGTTTCAGACAGGGAAATCCCAATTTCCAGAGGTTGTTGAAGGCGGGACCCTTGCTTATTTATTGCACGTGGTCGGTCAAAGTTGATGTTCCCCTTAGCTGTCACCGCTAGAAGTTACTACGCCAAATTGATATGTTTGTGTGAATGGGTGAGAACCGTACAGCAAAACAAGACACTTGAGGCGCCTGCTCTGTTGTCATTTATTTCCCAATGATGGCATAGTGCTTGAAAGCACACACTGGGGAGGTATTACACTGCTTCTGCTTGGAGAGACGGCATGATAAGGGCTAAATTCTGTTGGCAATATGGCAAGAGAGCTTTCTGTAGATGGGTAGAAAGGCGCACAAAAAGGCATTGGGAAACAGAACCTTTGTTTCTGCAGCTAAACAGCTTTAAAATGTTTTGTAACTCCCTCTTGTATTTTTGTGGCTGGCATTAATAATAAAACTGTGTTTGATTTTGAGACATTCTATTGCTTGAATGTTAATAATGATCAATGAGCAGGTATTAGCTAATGAATGTACTTCTATATGCATGTCCCCCTGTCACTTTGACCAAACGTTTTCTAAATTTGATGAGAACCATTTATATTGTGGCCCCTTTACTTTAATGCTCCTTGCTTACATTTATACACTTAGCTGCCTTTATTATTCACATAATTAATAAATAGACACTATCTGGATGTAATGGACTATAATCTGAAAATGAAAAAAGTATTCGCCAACTAGATCCCTAGCAGAACCAGTCAATTACCCTAAAATGAAAAGCCTGACAAGTAGAGCATAAATAAGATCCAATACTGGAGTGAGAAAATCTGTTGTGGTATTAATGGAATAATGACAGAGGGGAAAACAGATGCCAAAAAGAAAAAGTCATACAATTCTGGGGATTTTGACGCAGTGCAGTCAACTGCAGTTTATTAGGCTCAATGGTAAAAGTTTTTCTCTCTAAGGAAATCAAGTGATAAAGATCCCTCCTCTTAAATGTTTTTTATAACAGTTGATGCCAGTTTAGAGTAACCACTTATAATTAATGTATATAAAAAGATTATAGCAGCATAACTACAGATATACTTGAGGGTAATCTAGTTCACTCTCACTATAAGCTTTGTAAAATTAAGTTTTGAGCCTGATCTTAAAAGCAAACAAGGTGTTTATCTCACAGAGTAAAACTGGATTTAAGAGGAAAATGTTAAAAAAATAAGTTTTCTTTTTTAAGAGGAGGGTGTATAAACATTTTTGAGGCCAAAAATTTCATTATGCGAGACGGCCCCTTTGAAACAGACTGATAGGCAGAGGCACTTGCTGCAAAGGTCATCCTCAAGGCCGTAGGCTTTGAGAGCAGTGCATCAACAATCTGTCTGATAACACACAGACACACAGCAGCAGAATGGATTAAGGCTAACATGAGGCAAAAACAAAGGGAGGTTTAATCTTTATAAAAAAGGGTCAAAAATCTAAATCTGTCACCAGTGTTTGTCTTTTGTTTCATGTCATCTATTGCAAAAGACATGTATTCAGTGATTCATACTTGCTCTTCTTTGGGGATATTTTATGAATTTAATTTTGAGCAGTGAGTTGAATAGAGAGAGTCCTTGTGCAAACAAATTTCAATCTTCAATAAATTCTGAATAAAGAAAGCTAGTTTTGTGATCTGCTCTCAAATAAACTTTATTTGAGAACATATTCCCTGTTTATTTAACTACAAGAGGAGCCTGATAAGTAAACGATCTGCTTTTTGTTGTGCTTCAACAAATTCTTAGAAACAACAACAAACCTGCATTCAGAAAACTAAGTCCTTTAATGGGAACATATGAGACAATCAGATCTCTGATGTATGACTGAGTTTGATTATTAATGGCTTTATATTTTAAAATGTATTTTGAGTTTAGCAGAAATATGATCAGAGCTTTTGCAGCAGTGTTTTGAATCAGCTGAAGGCTGAGTTTTCCATACTTCCTGATAAGAAAGAATTATAATAGCGTAGCCTTTAAGTGGCAAATGAATGGACAAGATTTTGTATCAGTACTGAAAGAATATCGTGTTTGAAACATCCTTAATTAGAAAAAGTCTAAGGAATCTGTTTAATATGGGAATTCCATTGCATGGTTTTGTAAAAGGAAACAACCCCAAGCATCTTTACATTATTAGTGAGAGCCTGGTTAAAATCTATGCCAAGTGACTGACCCGAAAAGTTTGTTTTGCTGCCTTAAATCCCAATGCAAGGAATTTAGGTTTTATTCTCAAACAATCGATGTCTTGAAGGTCTTCAAAACAAATCATCAAAAATATGTTTTGTTAGTGAGGAAATAAATCCCAAGCTCTGAAAGTGAAAACAGGAAACTAAAATGGGTTTTCGTGCTTTTCAGTTCAGTTTATTTCTTTATACAGCAAAAATTCACCACACATGTCATTTCAATACACTTTACAGAGAATAAAATCGCTTGAATGAATTGAATAAAACTTTTCTAAGAAAATCCAGCTGATCGCATGGAGTCATTGACTTTGCAGGATTTGCTCCTCCTGAATGAACATGTGGGGACAGTAGACATTCACTTTCATTGTGTCATTTGCTCTACAGAAATTCCTCACACCAAGCATGCGAACAGTGACAGTTGAGTGGAAAAACTCCCTTTTAACAGGAAGAGGACTCCAGCAGAGCCAGGCTCAGTATGAGCAGCTATCTGCCGAGGCCGACTGAAGATTCAAGGAAAACCTCTGACCTCTGCACTAGTTCTCACGTCAAGGATGGATGGATGGATGGATGGATGGATGGATGGATGGATGGATGGATGGATGGATGGATGGATGGATGGATGGATGGATGGATGGATGGATGGATGAAATGAAATATAGGCTCATATGCATACAGAGAAACAGTTTTTATGAAATGTCTGGTTTCTTACAACCTCAAAGAAGCACACTTGCCACTGAGTGGGGATGCTGCCTCTCCCTTTGTGGGTGCCACTTATTTTGCCATTTCATTGCAACCTCTTTCATTGAGGTTATTCTTTAAGCAGAAATTGTGCTCTACTTCACATCATCATTCACTAATCTGATAAAGTGTGCATGTTTGTTTAAGGGCAGGCGCAGCATGGTGAAGGTGCTTCCTGTAGAGAAAAGGATAACCCTGCTTTGCATAGGAAGCTGATGGCCACTTACTTTTTGAGGACAGGGAGGGGCTGCTGATCATGAGAATTACACAGAGATGCAGAAATTAAGTGAAATACTAATTTGGACAAGAGCTTTATGATGAATTAGATCTACATGATCATTAAAAGCTTGACAAAGTACATTTTCTGTGATATATGTCCTTACTATATCTGATATATCTGATGTAAATATAAAACCAGTATGTAGTTGGTGAGATATTTTTCTAAAATACGTGACATAAACACTGTTACTTTCCTCCGCTTAAAAAACTTTCCCTTTTAGTATTCTAGGTTTGCATTTGGTGATGGATTCTAACACACATGGACCTGCTCCCATGCTGCCTTACCTCACATTGATCCCATCAACATGTCATGCAACATCCATGCAGTGTCTCTCTTGAATCATTTATGTCACCTGCAGACTCCGTTTTGACATTTTGAGCTCACCAAATTGCATGCAGTGATTTTACTTGATAATAAATCGGCTTACTGTGAGAATCCATTTTTTCCCCTAGTTTCCACAGGTACGTATTCCACAGCAGGGCGGCTAGAATATAATAAGACAGTTGGAGGATGTTGGTATAGCATCTCAGAGTTTTTTCTCTTGCTTTGACAATATGGCTTAGTGTAGAGAGAGACAGCAAGTTATTGTCAAAGGTGGCCAAGACCTGTTATTAGGACTTATATATGATTCTGCTAAAGGATGACACATTGCCTCTATACAACTACAGTAAGCTCTACACTAGAACACCAACAGAAAAATAGAAAATGACCTATCTAGTTTGTTGTTACAGTACATGTTGTTTTTTGTTTGAAATATTATATCTCAATCAAATATTCTGTGTTTTTCTTGCCACGATTAAACTTTTAATAGGAAAAAAAGGCTTTATTTAAGCTATAAAGTCAAAGGATAATAGTTTGTAACCCAATCTAAAAAGGCAGAGAAGCAAATGAGAAACATTGTGAATATCTGAGTTTTTAAACTAAATTAGATCCTGTTTCATTTCTGTTGTGCAAATTTACAATGAAACTCCTCCCAAGGCACTTTACTGAAAAAAAAATCAAATCCAGTTATGCTTATTCCAGTAAAAACCAAACGATTTTGATCCAGTTAATTCAGTTTCAGTTCAGACCACTCACATTTAGATTGAAACTGAGTTATCAACCGTTTAATCCCATCCAATTATAGTTTAAAAAAAAAAACAGAAATGGGCAGCAAGCTATTTATTGCGGTTTACTTTATAAGAAGTTCTTAACCAGTAGATTAATGGATTCTGCCTCGCCTGAAATCTGCTCTTTGAATACATGTGCTTTTCTTTCTATCAGGATTTGACACAAACTAACACAGTCTTGGTTTTAAGATACTGAAGTGTATCGTGAGATGACCTGTAACTTGGATCTGGAGAAGCTTGGGTTACTTTACCACACAGCAAAGGTTAGTTTTTTAGAGAATCAGATCAAATCAGATATCAGAGAGTCATATGTTACTTTACTAACTGCTGTTAAAGGACAGCACAGGGTCGTAGGTCTACCCCGTTCCATGTCCTTTGTTTTGTTTTACTTTTGTTTAGTTATGCCGTTTTCTCCTGTGATTCCCAGAGCTTTTACACCGGAGAAGATCTGATTAACATCAGGGGAACAACTCTAGCAAATTAATTTCCCCTTTTGTCGCATCATCAATTGCATGGAACTATTGGACATTTAAGTGAACAGCTCACTCTGTTGTTTTCACAGTGGAGCATCCCACAAGTGGAAAAAAGTAAGGTTGTTGGGCAAATAGATCATTGATTCGAGGAGCATAAGTTTCCCTAAAGGCTGTGTTCTTTTCTCCTTATTCTTCTCCTGATACTCTAACAGCTCCAGTCACATCTCCATCAAGCTCCTGAGGTTTTGGGCTCAACTCAGTGGGAAATGAGCCTGCCAAGAGGTGGGAGATTGACCATCTGGTGGTGGGTTGGTGCAACCAGAACAGTCTGGAGCTTAGTCCTGTGAAAACATAGGAGATGGTCCTGAACTTTAAATAGAGCAAAGAGCCAGCCTTCTCCCTAATCCTGAGTGACTCTCCATTCACCAATGGTTCCTTCATATTTTTTTTTTCACTGGGAACCATCATCACTCAGGACCCAAAGTGGGAGCTGAAAATCGCCCCCCTCATAAAGAATGGTACCAAATCGCATCAGGACCAAAATCTCTCTCCAGAAAAAGATCTTTATTTTTACTTCTGCTGCCAGCCACATCAAGAAGCCCCAGGTCCTCCAGATTATAAATGTGCACAAAAATATGGTGATATATATATATATATATTTGTCTAATCCCGAAAAGGCAAAGTTTTGCAATTTTGGTATTTCCATTAAATAAAGAATATAATTAAAATTGCATGTGAATATATTTGTTCACATTAATCCTCTGATTACAAAACATGGCAGTAGCAGATATAAACACATGAGATCTATCCATATTTCAGCCACGGCTCTGGTGGGTGCCATCATCCTCCAAATACCTTTTCTTCTTTGTCGTTTAACAAGGTATTGAGGTCCGGCTGGAAATAAATGACTCCTGTAAGGCGAAAAAAGTGTTTCTAATGCAGCTTTTTGAAATATAACATTTCCGATACAACCAAAAAATAGAACTCACCGAGGCGTAAAAACTCACTTTTTCGATAAAAAAAAAAAAAAAAAAACTTTTGGTGTTTAAATTTTGTACATTTATTTTTGTAATTAAGATTTGCACAATTTGATGTTTAATGAAGAAGCACCTACTGACACTTTAACCTCACAATTAATTCACATGTAAATAGCATTTCATACATTGTTAGTGGTTATTAGATATTTTCAATGTATGCTGTGGTGCCTCTTTTCAGGAAAAAGTTGCATTATTTGCTTCTATTCTTAAAAACTTCTCCATTTTCGTTATTCCACAGTATAAATTTCCAATAATATTTGTTACAACTTTACCTTTGTTTGAATTTAGCATCTTATCACCGAAGCAAATTCCTCTTACCTGTGAAACATTATTTAAGTAAAGAGCTTTTTCTTATTTTAAGAAGTTCCCCAAAGTAACATCCTTGTTTTATAAGCCAACCATAACTTCATAAACAAATCTCTGTTGTTTCATCTTCATTTTTACGCTCTAAGAAAATTACCTTAGGATACTAACCTTTAACTTTCAGAATGTAAACACTCCCTGATCATATAGCTCAGGTCCTAAAGCTACCCTGTAGGTTGAATTTATGTTTTTTTGGAAATTCCAGCAAAGCATTATTATTATTATACTATATAGTAGCCTTTGAAAACCAAGACAATAAAAGAGTGGAACATGTTCAGCCTTTTAAAGTTCGAAACACACATGATTACAGCCACTTGCATATTTCTGCCTGTCATTTTAAATTTAGTGCTTAAAAGTGAGATAATAGGAATAATCCAGCTGGCCATTTTCAAATTACATTTTACCATTTTCTGTAAGTGTGCCTCTCCTCAGGGAAGAAATTCTCTGTTTGAATAACTTCACCCAGAGGCTTGATGGATGTGATAAAGATATTAGATTTTCATCAGTTCACACCCAAGTTTCTGCCACTAGGTGACTAAATAATTAAATACTTCTCTCGTAAAAAGGCTCCAATATATCTGCTTGAGTAAAAATGTTGCTTCCTCAAAATATATTAATTTTTCAAGAGAGAGGAAGTCTTTGCCCAGAAACAGAACTATTTGTAAGTAGACATGACTTTTACAGCAGTGTTTTACACTTTGTCACTTCTTCCATTTATATTTACATTTTTAAGGGCTTTCATTTTAGATTTGGTTCCAAGACCAAATAAAAATGTATGATATTTGATGTAGGATTACTGTATGCCTAGATTAGAATAGACAACTAAAATTATTTACATTAAATCTCAAATCGTCTTGTCTGAAAGTTTGTGACATGACCATATTTGGTATGTATGCAGCAGACCCAGAGCTGGATCTAAGGTTATTGTTATCTCATTTTTAGGTAACAGCCTCAACAGGTCGGCTCTGATGGAATCGAACCCTTCTAACTCTTACCAGTATTTGTCCTCCTAGATCAATGTTGCAGTTGAACATAAAAAGGGAAGGAATCTATTAGTCACGTTTCAACAGTTGTCATTATTTTCTCCCGCTGGTTCCCTAACTCTTAACTGATGTTTGCCTCTACAGCTGCGCCACATCCTCACACCCTCATGGAGTTCATCTTACCATCAGTGTGTCCATCAATCATCCTTTCATTGATTTTATCTTCTTATGTACGCATCTGTTTATTAATCCATTATTCATCATTTGACCTTTATATTTATCCACCCATCTATCCATCCTGCTATTTTGCCTTTGGCTCCAACTGTTATTTACACTTTAAAAGAATCCTGAAAATTTGATCATGTAATTTGATGTAAACAAAGTCTAGAAACTCTGATCCTAATGATCAATCCTGCGTCAAAGTCAGGCAGCAGCAAAAGGTTATAGCAGATGTGTTAATAGGATGTGGGCCTTAGAGAAGTGTATAAAAATAAAAGATAAGAAAATAAACAAATAAAGTACTGTACTGTACAGTGTTTTACAATATAAATGCTCTGTATCTGGACAATTAGTAATATGTGAAAATAGCAGCAACATCAAACGAGGTGCAAAAAATGACAGCAGCATGTTATTTAACTGACTAAGACAGAAGCGAGGCTGCCATACACAGGCACCACCGGGCCCTTTAAACACCATCAGTAGACAATGCAGATGAAGTGTCTTGCCTAAAGACACAACAAAACTGAAAGCCAGAGCCGGGGCTTGAACTGCAAACCCTTGGATTTCAGGGCAAACTCCTACATCCTATGCCCCTGTCGCACCAGTTTTCAAAAAAAAAAAAAAAATTATATAGTCAGGATCCTTTTATTTCCAACCTCCTGCACTGAGTCCAGAGGTCATCCAGTCACAGAGCTGGCCTTCCTGATCAGTTTATCCAGCTGCTTTCTCTCAGCTACAGATAAGCCACTGCTCCAAAAGACAGATCCATAGAAGATGTCTGATGTCACAACAGTCATAAAAGGTCTTTAGGAGTGCCTCCTGCACTCCAAAAGACCTCAGTCTCCTCAACAGGAAGAGTCTACTCTGACCTTTCTTGTAGAGAGCCTCGGTTTCTGTGTCCAGTCCAGTTTGTTATTGAGGTGAACACCCAGGTACTTATAAGAGTCCACTATCTCAATGTCCACTCCCTGGATGTTCATCCGTGTCAGTGGGGAACATCATCTTTTCCTGAGGAAACATGGTCATCCTATTACAGCAGGCTCTGAATACATAATGAGCTTGAGATAATTGTTCATATATATTAATATTTCTGTTGTTGATATATTCAATTAAGGGAGTGAGTGAAGCATTTCACTGAGCAGCATATAAGATCTGATTCACTGCATTTCTTTTCATCTTCAGAAACCCTGTTATTACACCAGCTGACCCCCTAAGTTGTTTTCTTTATCTCAGTGTCTGCTGTAAAGTAATTAGCAGAGCTGTTCATTAATTACATGAGTCCATAGCCAGACATCAGAGCGTTTCCTGAGCAGGTGACTGTATCAGTCAACTGAATCCAATTTTGCCAGCTTGCGAGACATTCATAATTTGTCCAATCAAGACATCAGAGGCAATTTGTCTGGCGCTCACCGTCCGTCGACCACCTCCTGAGCTCTTCTCAGAGAAGAAAAATCAGAGTATTTGTCAGCTGTCCCCGTAGGGCCACGCCTTTGGGAAATTTGACATCCTCCGTCTCTGTGACACTGAGAAGAGTGCCTGGCTCTCTTCTCAGTGTAATTAGTTTTTGTTTTGCTACAATTGTGGTCAGGGCTCATTCCACAGTATTGTATAAAAGCATGCTTTGTTAAGAACCCCCACCCCCCTCCACCACCATAAAAACCAAGCATTGATTTCTTCTTCTCTCAACAGCATGTAATGTGTGAACATGCTTTTTGTCTCCAACTCTGCACAAAATAACAACTACAACCCATTGTTCCATGATGAATAAAGGATGCTTTTAATTAATCAACAAAATATCACTGCATGTGGTTTCAGGCCTAATAAAAACAAGTTCTCTAGGGAGGCTGAGGCAGATGGAGGTAGTCTCAATGCCCAGCAAGCAGTAGATACCTCTCTTGTCTTCTTTATTCAAAATAAATCCAGACGATTGCTCTGAGGCTAAAGGTAAAAACAAGTAATAAAGGATCGTCTTTCAAATTGGATTTCTACCATTATAAAACAATGGTAATCACCACCATGTCATAGCATTTTAAAGGACTACAAGGGGAAGATTTAATCAGAATACTTTTTTTTTGATTAGGCACTTTTCTTTTTAATGGCTAGGTGGTTGGCTAGAAGATTTTTCTTTGTTTATCATGGCACCCACCCAATAAAAACACCAGAGTGTTTTCTAGTGTTGGCAAGATGGTAACTGCTTATTACCTTTTAACCTCTTACTGTCTATGTAAAGCCCGATCCCTTCAATCACATGGCAAGGTATATACTTCATTTGGACCGATCTCGGGTGCCAGTCGATACACTCAGCCAAGGTTCTGGTATTGGATTAGATCAGGATCTACCTGTAAAAACACAAATGAAAAACAAACATTAAAATCAAGGACTTTCTTGCTCTTAGGTCATTTCAGCAGTTCACTATCCTCCAACTGTGTGGTCTTTACTGCCTGTGGCTGTCAAACTTTATAATCTTTATGCAGCCTCCAGAGCTGTGTGATCTAGATAACTATAGTTTTCATTTATACATTACATTTGGTTTTTGTGAATGTTTTTGTTTTGCTATCGTTTAATGTTATGATGAAACTCCCCCTTTGTGAGACTAATTTAGTTTAAATCAGCCAATCAATCAATGTGCTTGTTGTACATTAAGAAGTTCTTTCCAAGGACTCTGGCTTCCTCCTGTAGTTCAAAAGCAGGCATTATCAGACCCGATGACCATGGTGGTTTGTCCTCTGTCTGTGTTGTCCTATGATGAACTGGTGAAATGTCCTCGGTGTAAACTATGTTTTTCTAAACTACTGCTTCAATTCTTTAAAGTAGTTTTACAATGCTAAACTTTTTGCAGCCAGGCCATTCCTTTGGTTGTGATATTTGTAATTTTTTTTTGATTAGAGGTCATAAGCTCAGCAGCAATCAGATGTACAGTCTTGGGAATGGGTTATAACACAAAAATATTTACAAATGAACTGTACAATAAACTTTTCCCCAGGATTAAAGCTTAATTTATAAATTATTTCCAATTATCTTTGTGGAAACTAATCTCAACAATGTCTTAATGGCTTTTGAATGATGCTGAAGCCTCCAGATCCTTCAGATGTATTTGCAAAACAACCTCCTGTGGCTGAATCCTCCACATTCGTCATTGTTAATTTAGTTGCACCAATTCTATGTCTCTCTTGATTTGGCAACCGGTATGTGCTCGTTATTTTATCTCTTTGCTATATCATTTGTGCTCAACATTACTCAATGCATAACAGCTTCTTTCCATCACCTGTCAGAAATATGAATTTGGTTTATATCTACAGCATGAATGGACAAAAAGTATCAATGCCTACAAAACCAGGTGAGCCAGACAGGTAGTCAGACATGGACAAAGTAAAGCAGACACAGGATTTTAATAAATAAGAGGCAATGAGTGGATGCACTATACACACATTGAGTGGGGATTTGCTACACAGCACTGCGAGGGACGATGGAGAGGACAGAAATCAAGGTGAGTCTGAAGCTGGTCTAAGAGATGACGCAAGAGGGGGGCATTTGGTTCAGGTTAAGCAGAGGAACCTTTCTGAGAAATGGCTGACTGAGCATACAGGGAACCAGGGAAGTTAATAGACCAAAATCAATGATTAAAAACCAAAAGGTCACAAGAAAAGAAAAAACAGGGAAAACATGAACTTAAAACAACAGAAAACCAAGGACATAAATATCTTCAGAATTCATATTTACTAGGATCTATAGGGAATGCAATCAAGCAAAAAATGGGGGCAATCTTAAAACCGAGAAATTAAAATAATATAAAAAGAAAAAGTCCATGAGTATCCATGAGACTTATTAAAAAATGTTGATATAACTCTATCTTTCAGGCTTAAACTATAAACAGCAGCTCTTTATTAGCAGTAGTCCTTTTAAGCCACCTTAGTCCACAGCTTGTGGATTAACTAATCTATTCCATCTTTTCTCAATGTACTTATCACTTCCTGTCACTATAATAAGTAACCTTAATGAACCGATTGGCAAGTGGCAGCTGCAGTCTGAAACTGCACTGGTCTAAACCAATTCACACCTGTGTATAATGGCTTATGCCACCAAGGCCTTAATGTTACCTACACCACACATATGCTGCGCATTCATTTGTTACCAAAGACAGCCTTTTAGCGATCAGATAGTGGTTCAATGGATGCTGAACTGCTGACTCTCTTGAGGAAAGATTCTGAAGGGAAAATTTACCACCTCAGTGCTGATGTGATGTCTATCCTGCTTTAGATACAGTATGTGTCAGTGGAGGTGAGAGGGTGAGCTTTGCTGTAGTTCCTGTGTAGAGTTTGTGTTTCCTTTAGAGAACTGTGTGTAACACTGGAGCACATGGATAGTGCAAAAAATTCCTCGTGCACTTTATACAAAAAAAAAATAAAATAGCATAACACATTGGAAGTGTCCCAGTTCAGGGACTGCATCCTCTGCATGCAAGATCTTAAAAACTGCAAACAAAATCTGATGTTAGTTAATCATCTAGCGTTCACAACTCATCCCTCCCCTTGTCGCAGCATAATTTTGGTTGCCTAGCAACCATGACACCATAAAGCATTGACCTGCAAAGCCAAAGGAGCCAGATCCGTTTTCTTTTTAATATCCTTTTGAGATTATATGAATATATATGTACACTCACCGGCCACTTTATTAGGTACACCTGTCCAACTGCTCGTTAACACTTAATTTCTAAGCAGCCAATCACATGGCAACAACTCAGTGCATTTAGGCATGTAGACACGGTCAAGACAATCTCCTGCAGTTCAAACCGAGCATCAGTATGGGGAAGAAAGGTGATTTGAGTGACTTTGAACGTGGCATGATTGTTGGTGCCAGAAGGGCTGGTCTGAGTATTTCAGAAACTGCTGATCTACTGGGATTTTCACGCACAACCATCTCTAGGGTTTACAGAGAATGGTCCGAAAAAGAAAAAACATCCAGTGAGCGGCAGTTCTGTGGGCGAAAATGCCTTGTTGATGCCAGAGGTCAGAGGAGAATGGCCAGACTGGTTGGAGCTGATAGAAGGGCAACAGTGACTCAAATAACCACCCGTTACAACCAAGGTGGGCAGAAGAGCATCTCTGAACGCACAGTACGTTGAACTTTGAGGCAGATGGGCTACAGCAGCAGAAGACCACACCGGGTGCCACTCCTTTCAGCTAAGAACAGGAAACTGAGGCTACAATTTGCACGAGCTCATAGAAATTGGACAATAGAAGATTGGAAAAACGTTGCCTGGTCTGATGAGACTCGATTTCTGCTGCGACATTCGGATGGTAGGGTCAGAATTTGGCGTCTACAACATGAAAGCATGGATCCATCCTGCCTTGTATCAACGGTTCAGGCTGGTGGTGGTGGTGTCATGGTGTGGGGAATATTTTCTTGGCACTCTTTGGGCCCCTTGGTACCAATTGAGCATCGTTGCAACGCCACAGCCTACCTGAGTATTGTTGCTGACCATGTCCATCCCTTTATGACCACAATGTACCCAACTTCTGATGGCTACTTTCAGCAGGATAATGCGCCATGTCATAAAGCTGGAATCATCTCAGACTGGTTTCTTGAACATGACAATGAGTTCACTGTACTCAAATGGCCACAGTCACCAGATCTCAATCCAATAGAGCATCTTTGGGATGTGGTGGAACGGGAGATTCGCATCATGGATGTGCAGCCGACAAATCTGTGGCAACTGTGTGATGCCATCATGTCAATATGGACCAAACTCCCTGAGGAATGCTTCCAGCACCTTGTTGAATCTATGCCACATAGAATTGAGGCAGTTCTGAAGGCAAAAGTGGGTACAACCCGTTACTAGCATGGGTACCTAATAAAGTGGCCGGTGAGTGTATATATATATAAATAATATATACACATATATATATATATGAATATATATGTGTATATATATAAAGTTCAATATATATGTGTTCAACTTTCACCAAGTGGTTAAACTATGTGGTAGATTCAGTCGATGTGTAGAGAACCAGGCACCTTAAGGAAACTGAAATTAATCATGAGAAACAGAAATGAATAGAAAAAAATTAAAAACATGTGTCAGCCATATTTGAATGGGCCTGTGAAGGATTCATGTATGAGTAAAGCCTTCAAAGGGCAGTTGAAGGATGCAGTCCATGAATAAGGTCATATTCATTGATTTAACAGAGCTCTCTGAGCTGTTTTTACACAATTAACATTGCTGTATGAACTCTGAGATGACCATAAGTATCTTAACAAATTTGGATATCCCCAAGAAATGTGAATAAAGGTCATAGCGTATACATTTTCCCACATTTATCCTTAAATATGTTTGTTTTTGACCAGTAAGATATTCTTATTTCAAATGATATGTTGTCATAGCTTATAATCAATCTATTTAACCTAGACAAAGGTGATGGCAACAAGTTTAACTCTCAATGTCCAGTAAGTGATGCATTCATGCTCACCCAACCTTTTCAATCTGTACTGTTTGCCAGCCAGTTTTCTGGGTCCGCTCATGCTAATGCTAACTAAACCAAGCATTTAACTGACCAGTTCAGAAGACAAGCTATAACCTCTGCTTAATTTTTGATCTCCTTTGCCTACTTAAGTCAGCTTAAAAGCTTCTCCGATGTCCATCATCTTTCCTTTTTTTCAAAGACTCCATTTTTAAGGGCAATCTCTGAGCTACTAGCATTTGCAAATGCCTTAGGTCCATCTTAAAGGACTCTAAAAACAAAGTGGTGAAAAATCCCTTCATGTCTATAGCATAGCAGAAGTTACCAATTTATTTTGGACCTGTCAAAATGCATAAAACTATTATTTATATATATTTTTCTTTTTGTAAAATAATTTTTTACCACTAGATGCTCTGTGGATGTGTTATTTCTGAAAAGGCTATTTTTATATAAAAGTTATAATAAAGATCTTGAGTTACCAAATTAGCTTTACCATAATATTCTTCATTAGATGACTTTATATGAAATGCAGATTTATTTATGAGTTTCATTTTATGTGAATTACGGAAATTAAACCATACTTGTGATGGTATTCTTACTGATTAAATTGCACCATGGTTCATCATCGATTTGAGTCATCTTAAGAAATCTTAAGGCCAAGTAAAACAAAACTAAAACATTTTATCCTAAATAAAACCATAATAAATAGAATTTAACTATAATCTAGTCTTCTGTTTTCTCAGACATTTTCTCTGACTACCACCTCATACTTGGAATCTTAATCACCACCATAATGTCAAACAGTGAAATGCTGTATTATATAAGTGTATTTTGTTACAGATTGAGTGTCTAATGGCAACACAAAGGCTTATTATGTATAGTTTGAATTTAATTTACTATGCTGGTCTGTCCACAGCTACACACATTATTTTTTTTTAAGAATTTAAATGAAAAAAAAGCAATTCATGAGAACCAAAAAATTAGAATTGTTGTTTAGAGAAACACATGGACTTTTATAGATAATCTAAAATCCTCCTAGGGAAGTTTGTTTTATGAACAGAATATTAGTAATTGCAGTAATCTGAAATGCACTGTGATAAAAAATAAAATAAAAAAAAAACTGGGCTGAGTCATTAAGCACTTTAAGACTACATAATAAAAGCTCAGTATAACCTTCATTTCACAAATGATTGCAACAGGAATATTCATAACAAGCTAATGACACGGGTGTGCTTGACATTGTGAACATAGTTTTGTGGATAGCTCAGTAGGGGACATTTTCAGTCTCAGATAACCTTCTGGTTCTAGGGTCCTTCTGTGTTTACAATTAATCAGAGTTAAATTTAAGCAGCCTTTCTTGTAGATATAAGTAATTTAAAAGACAACAGAAAGCTTACAGCTTTGTCTGTTATCAGGACTGAATGCAGCTGTGAACTGCACACATCGCCCCTCAGATTTTATCCATAATAATCCTACCATACATATATTCTATTATCAATGTATTAATAACACTAAATTTATTTGTTTCAAGAAATATATCCAAAAATCAATTCCCACTTACTGTTTATGTAAAATTGGGCAATCCATGTGCTCCACCTCTGCAGATAAGCAGCAGCAGAGCAGTTTCACAGACAATGAGTGGAGGTGGAAACAGCAAGCTCACTTTTCTCCCAATATGAGCTCATATTTATTAAGAAAACTCTGGATTTGTTCTTTTTCTATTTTTGAAAAAATACATACAAAGGTTTAGCCAGCTGCTTTGCTTTAAATATGATGAAGCATATTCTAAAACAAACATCAAAAGAAGCACTGGCTGTCTGCTTTTAAAAAAAGCACTAAAGAATAAAAAAAATGTTCTCTAAACCAAAAGAAGAACTAAAGACTTTATTTAAGAATTATTTCAGTGTTACAAAAGCCATTAGCTGTCACTGAAATATAATATTTGGTGAGCAGTTTGACACACTTCCAGTCATTCCACACTTTCAGTTCAATCAGAAAAATGTTAACATTATCTAGAATCAGAAGATTAAAAAGCTGTAACCACATAGCGTCATAAATGCATTTTTATGAGGCTATGTGAGTTTACAGTTTTGGAGATAAAAGCACTATTGAAGATAAATGCTTGTGCTTGGTGAGAAAGGCTGAACATTGTGGTCAGTGATTGGAAATTGGATTGCAAGAAGAGGCTTGACTCAGCAGTGTTGCATCTTTGCCATTCCTAGATATACTACACAACTTATACTTGAAATGTGTCATCTTATGTGAAAGATGACTTTCAGCCACGATTTGGCTTTAAATCTCTTCAGTGATTTACTTGCAGCCCTTTTAGATTAAGTTCATATACTATACTATATAAAGTCCTGCTGTTTTTGTTTATGCCTACTTTACTTGGCTTAAAATCTGCGGATGATTTTATTTATTATTGCTATTAGTTATTTTGTTTATTTTTATTGTTTAATTGTTTAATCTTTTTCGAAAGAATATAATAATCAAATTACAATAGATCGTTTCTAAGCCAAATAATGATTTTATTTTTGATGTCAAGGAAATGTTGGAAGAATGCAATATTGCCCAATATCGAAATTGGTTATGTTATTGGTTATGTTATTGGTTATGGTATTCCATGCCACAACGCAAGAGTGACAATCACGTGCTGCCTTTGGGTCTAGATATGGCCGAGGCGATGAGGAAGTGGGGGAAAGTTTGTGTGACAACAAAGGGACATGAGGGAAAAGAGCAGGGATCCAGGTGGAAAAAGGGTCCCAGCATTCTCGCTCACCTCGCTCTTTTAGCTGGTCCAACCTCACGAGTTGTTTTCCACAATGGAAGTTATACAAACAAAACAAGCCAGTAAGGTACCAAACAGGAAATATGCATAGTGTAGAGCGGATGTAGATTTGACCAATCAGAGGCCTCTGCGGTAGGACACATTTGCCTTCACTGTGACACATGCAGACAACCTGGTTTCTGAGTGTAATATAGCCTTAAAGGATCTAAGTAGCTCCTTTAAGGCTAGTGCAGAGGGTGGAAGGTGTTGTCCATGATGAATGTAAGCTTGGACAGCACATCCCTCTCAGCCACTTTGTCCACTAAGTCCAAAGTGCAGCCTTGGACAGAAACAGCCTTTCTCACCAGTTTGTTCAGTCTCTTTCTGTCCCACTGTGTGTTGCCAGGGGCTCAGCAGACAACAGCGTAGAGGAGGGCTGATGCCACCATAGAGTCTTAGAAGGTTTTAAGCAGGGGACTGCTCACTCCAATGGACCTCAGCCTCCTCAGGAGGTGGTTCTGGCCCTTCTTATACAGGGCGTCGGTGTTATGAGTCCAGTCCAGTTTGGTATTGATGTAAACACCCAGGTACTTGAAACTCTCCACAGTTTCTATGTCCTGCCCCTGGATGTTCACAGGGGAGTGAGGAGGGGGTCTTCTCCTGAAGTCGATCACCATCTCTTTGGTCTTACTGGTGTTAAGACACAGGTGGTTCTTCTCACACCAGTCCACAAAGTTCATGATAATCTATACTCCAGCTCGTTCCCCTCATAAACACAGCCTACAATGGCAACATCATCTGAGAACTTCTGGAGATGGCAGCTGTCAGTGTTGTAGGTGAAGTCTGAGATATAAAGGGTGAAGAGGAAGAGAGACACAAAGGTTGTGAGGGACATGGTTGAGACATGATTGTAAAGGTGGGATTGTGTGAGTGCTACTGGATGAATGTGAAATTGTTTCTGTCCACTTGCAAGGTTGGGTGTTTGCATCCCCCGCCGCACACACTGAACATTCCGCCGCACACACTGAACATCCTAGGCCTAAATATGAGTAGGGCCTGCCTCCTCCCCCTTTTTTTATGCTCCCCCCAGTGAGAGGTTGCTCCCCCCAAACACTAGACCTCATTTAGACATTGGTGTTTAGGTTAAATCTGGTGAATCCATAATGGTAAATGGTAAATGGCATATACTTATATAGCACCTTTATTCCCGTCAGGAGACTTGACCAAAGCGCTTTACACTACATTCATTCACCCATTCACGCACACACTCACACACCGATGGTGGCAAGCTACATTGTAGCCACAGCTGCCCTGGGGCTACAGACCACCAGCTGCCCTCTGACCACCATCAGTAGGCAATGCAGGTGAAGTGTCTTGCCCAAGGACACAACGACACTGAAAGTCGGAGTCGGGGCTTGAACCGTCAATCCTTCGATTTCAGGGCAAACTCCTACATCCAACGCCACTGTCGCCCCAACAGTCGCCCCATCATAGATAAAATAAATTGGGCTGTGGTTGGTAATGCTTATGTTGGCCCATTTTAATACAATAATAGACATTGAAAAGATGTCTTTTATTTTTCAATGATTTGAAAACTACGGCTTTTTAGCTTTCACTTTTCAACCAAATGTAGACCTCATTTGTTACTCTCTTACTTCCATCACTGACAATGAGGTACAGTTCAGAACTCTTACACTTGAAAACCATCAGCGATTTAAATCAAAAAGCTTCTTTCAGATTAAACACAACAAATGCAAAATTATCTATCCTAACCTCACCCAAGCTTTAAGTACCTCAACAATCAACAAATAGAAAAGTGCAAAATTATGGTTACCCTGTGCTGGTTTGGTGGAAAGGCTTAAAACTTTACTTTTTGATAAAGCTTACAGTTAGAGAGGATCAGGTTATCCTGAGCTATCTCTATAGTTATGCTGCTATAGGGGCAGACTGCTGGAGGACACACGGACCCCTTTTTCATCATTCTGCTTCATTCTATCTCTACTCTCCCACTCTGCAGAATTTGTTCATTTGGTCTCTAACATTATGCTCTCTCTGCTTTTTCTCATAGTAGCATCTGGTCTGTTCTTGTTTGGCTGCGATGCCCTCCTGGAGAGAAATATCAGCTGGAGAGTTTAGGTGAGTAGATTCTGCTATTAGGTCTGTTCTAGAAGATATCGACAGCAAATTAATTTTAAAAGAGGAACAGAGAAACGCGATCAAGGCTCATCTTCTTATTCTAGGCGTGCAACTGCACGCTTTGATTTTTGTTGACAACAACTGTGCCTGGCTTAACATACGTCACGCACTCCGTTGCTCTTATTGGTTGTAGGTCTATCCAATTGAGTGCAGAGGCATTTTTTTTCTGGTTCATTCGAAACACGCCCCATAATCACAGCTCTATGGAGCAGTATCAGACTCATATTCTGACTAGGATTGAGTAGGACTACGTCAGGCTAAGGCTCAGTCTGCCTGGCTGTATGTTTCCTGGATGGGGCTGTCTTTTCGAGTTGCCTTTGGCAACTATAAAAGCTGCTTCTTTCTGTATGTCTTCTTCTGTCTCCTTGAACCCCAATAGGCCTGGGCAGATGGCTACTCACACTGAGCTTGGTGCTGCTGGAGGTTTCTTCCTGTTGGAAGGGAGTTTTTCCTCTCCCTATTAGACCTGGAGGCCACAGGATAAAGAGGAAGAAGAATGGGAGATGGCTCCCATTCCCCTATAATCTCTGTCACAGGGATGTGATGTCGAGGGGAGTAGCTCTCGCTTACATCATTTGAAGTCCCTGGCTGTAAACAGCAATATGTGCCTGATGCTTGTCACCAAAGTTTTCAACAACACAGAAGAAAGCTGCTTTATTTGTATACAGACTTTTCTTTTTACTGAAGGGATTCTGAAGAGTTGCTAAATATATCAACACAGTTCTTAAGTTGCCAACAGTGCCTATGCTTTAATTGACTGATGACAAATGAGTTAAGAGGTCAAAGTGCAAAAGAATAAATAGATCAAAATTAGAATTAATGAAAAGCTAAATTAGGCCACCATACATAAAATCTTATGAATTAAACACAATTCTAGAGTTCCCATATTTAACACTTGTTAAAAAAAATGCCTTGGGCCGCAGTACATGGACCGCTATTTGAGAATTACTCATCATGTCTATTTCACATTTATATCACTAGATTAAATGTCAATTTGAATAAGTTTTGCCTGTTATGTTTTACAAGTAGTGGACTTGTAGTGGGAGTAGTTCTGCTGGAATTGGAAAAACAGCACATTTATGTCACGATGAACTGGCAGCTGCACAAAGATAACCACATCATTAAAAAATACAATAAACATTAGAACACCTAGATAAGATTGCAATTCAAAATACTGGAAGGTTAAACTGATTTTCAGATATTTGCTCAAATACCAGTAAGTCTTGGAAACGGCTTTTTTAAAAGATGTTGTAAAAAGAAGAATAAAAAAAAGTTGTTGCACAGCTACATCAAGTCTGAACTACTTATTACAGCTTTCTCTACTCCAATCTAAATGCACCTTGCTTTGGAAGTGTGTAATAAAAAGTGTATCTTGCTGCAAAACCATGCAGCTAAATAATTTATGTGCATAAACTCATTATACAAACAGTAATACATGATTCCTGTTCAGCTCGAAAGAAAAAGGAAATCTAACACAGTGTGCAGCAAACTTTTGGTTAAAAAAAGTTACCTTCTCTTGTTTTTGATCTATGCTTCGAGTCAGTTGCCACACATGAATATATTTGCGCTTGTTTTCTCTGCAAAATCACCTCCTGTAAGGTTTTGCTCATTTAATCAATATACCAAACAGGGGGGAGGTAGGCAAAAGAGGAACTGTGTGTCCTTTTCTGCTTCACTGTTTTTTTTTTTCCTTCATCCTTCTGTTTCTCTCTGACAGTAATGGACACATTATGAGAAGGGAGACATGCAGAAAGGGCAAAAAAGAAGCTTAACACCACTGATGTGTGTGATGGGAACACCATGTACCATAGTTAAAACAGTGCCTATAACATAAAGGTTGCACTATTACAAAATCACATCTAAATAGCAATTTTGAAACACCTTAAATGAGACTTTTAATTTCAAATTTTTACATAAATTTCTGACAAATAATCTGTTTAACAGGCACATCTTAATCCTCCCATCCTTTCCATCTCCATCTCACCCTAATGATCTTAAGGTTTTTAAACTAACATTGGAAACCAGCTGTTCCACAATTCAATGTTCAATGTTTAGATAAAAAAAAAAATGATTGATTTGGTCCTGGGAACATATCTTTTCATCATCAGCTTCTTCTTTCACCTTTGAAGATAATGTAGTGAAGCTAAATCTTCTTTTGAAGTATATATAAAGCATATTCTAGCTAAGAAAAGACTGAAAAGAAAGTTCAGTCTTGTTACCCTACTCCAAAAACACAGTGGACTGGTAAATATTATGAACACAGTCCTGGCGCGGTATTATTGTTATTTAACCAACAGCTTGCGTACTTTGAAGCATTTTTTTCTCGCTTTTCAACAGACTCGCTAATTCCTTACCTGTTGTCTTGCAGGCTGTTCTTGCATTACCCTTATCTTTCCTCAGCAGAGCATTTTCATAGTTTCTTTTCTGTTTACCCATTTACTCAAGGTTTCAAAATACAATATTATATGCTTGCATTTCTTACCCAGCTCCCCGGATTTATTCTAATAGATACTTTTAATGTATTTTTACCTGACAAAACTTTGCAATTCAAGTATTGTTATGTCTGGATTCAAGCCTGCATATAATCATAGCAATTTCAATACACAAACAGTTAATTATTATAACAGATAAAAATCGACAGGAGAAAACTGTGTGAACAGAACATCAGAAAATCTTAGAGATTGAATTTGTTACACTAATACATGGAGGTAATATGTTTTTTTTTTAACAATTCTTAATCTATTAGTGGAGCCTAACATAACATGGCAACATCCATCCATCCATTTTCCATCACGCTTATCTCTGCTGGGGTCGCGAGGGGTGCTGGTGCCTATCTCCAGCTGTTAATGGGTGAGAGGTGGGGTACACCCTAGACAGGTCGCCAGTCCGTCGCAGGGCAACACAAAGACAAACAGGACAAACAACCATTCATGCACACACGCACACCTAAGGACAATTTAGAGAAACCAAATAAAGCTACAGTGTGTAATTTTCAGCGACATCTAACGTCCAGACTGCAGACCGCAGCAACATGAACATCTCCCCCCCACCGCTTCTCCCCCCAACAGTACGGCAAGCGTTACGGGACAAAATGTCTTCCACGACGTCCGCATCACCTACCTTCTCAAGTGATGAGGTTTGTTTACATAGATAATTTTACAGATAGTATTTCATTAGTCTGTGTGTTCAGTACCGTCTCAGTTCATCTCTCTCAACTTGCCGTAGTTACTTTCGAGCGTAATGGGAGATCTCGCAATCGCTAGTTTGTTGGCTCTGCCCTGCCGTAGCGCAAAGAAGTCTGCCTCCATGGCTGCGAGACCCGCTCCTATGTAATTATAAATAATGAATTCTAAGGCAACGCAAATATTAAGGTTAAGAGGCTGAGCTCGTAGATCAGGGGTTCTTAACCTTTTCGACCTTGAGGCCCAATTTTTATAGTACAAAGTGGCCCGGGGCCCATTATATATTAACACTGTACAGTTTGATTTGTATTCAATAATAAACCAAATCCACTTATTGCTTAACAAGCAAAAAAATTGTCTAATAAAATGACATGATAAAAGGGGATCATCACAAAAACTTTTATTAAACGTTTACATAACCTGCACACATACATCAAGACACCGAACAGGCTGATAATTCATGGACCAAATCAAGCTGTGATAAGAAAAAATTTCAAGGATTAATTCAGGCTTTTTAATCATAATAAAAAAAAGACCAATAATGGGATTTTTACTTTAAATTAATAAAATAAATTATATATATATATATATATATATATATATCTCAAGTATAAATAAATCATGAAATCAATAAAAAGGGGGTGATAAATAAATGCATTCAAATAATATAAATCTATAAATATAAATAAACTAAATTAAATAAAAGTGCAAAATTAAATAAAAGTGCAAATGAAACTATAGCCTTATAAACTGCTTCAGCAGTCTCCATTTTTGCATGGCAGAACCAGAAGAATCTTTATATCTGTGACAAATGAACAATGACACAAATAATAACAACAATAAACAACAATAATACAACTCCCTTTTATCTTCACCTCTTAATGAGACACTTGGGCCTGCCTCTGAGACATAATCAGATCCAGTCTGGGTGGAATTGGAGAAAGGCTCACTCTCAGAGTAGCCTCCAGAGTTGCTCTGAGTCTGTTTCGGGCTTTGGTCTTAGTTGTGGCCACAATGGAGAATCCTGATTCACACAGGTACGTTGTTGTGAATGGGAGAAGGAGTTTCACAGCCCTCAGTGCAAGACATGGGTACTCCTTTGAGACAGCAATCCAGAAGGAGCCCAGGTCCAGTTTGCCCCACTGCAGCTTTAAAGTGCTGTCAGTAGAAACTTCCAGAAGCTGGGATTCCAGGTGTGAGGGCAAAGCAACATCATTTACAGTGAAATCCACTGAAAATGGGTCCAAAATCCACATGTTTCCCTCTCTGGGATCCTCAGGAAAGTAGTCACCAAATGTCTCTGCCAGTTGGGAGAGGTGCTGGGAGACTGAGTCACCGATCTTCACCTGAGGGGAGTTTTCCAAAATGTCAGACAAAAGTGGAAACATGTCCATCCTCTTTTCCTGGGCCCTCTTGGTCCACAAAGCAAGTTTCCTCTTGAAAGCTTCAACTTTGTCTGCAACACAAAATATGTTGCTGTTTCTTCCTTGAAGTGAGTAGTTCAGTTGGTTCAGTAGTGAAAAAATGTCACAGAGGTAGGCAAGTTTTGCTGTGAACATTGTGTCAGCATAGTAATGTGCAAGATGAGATTTTTTCTCAGTGAGAAAAGAGAACACCTCGTTCCTCAGCTCAAACAAACGATTGAGGACCAGTCCTCTTGAGAGCCATCTCACTTCACTGTGATATAGCAGCTGGACATGATCTGCTTCTATGTCCTCACAAAGCTTAGCAAAACATCTGGAGTTCACAGCATTGCTTTTAATAAAGTTTAGGGTTTTCACACTTACATCCATCACCTGGTGGAGATCTGGTGACATCTGTTTTGCTGCAAGGCTTTCACGGTGGAGAAAACAGTGTGTCCATTTAGCTTCTGGTGCACGATTAAGTATCTGTGTAATGACACCTTGATGCTTGCCAGTCATTGATGCTGCACCATCACTGCACACCCCGACACAGTTCTGCCAGTCCAGGCCATTCTCAGTGAAGTAGTTATCCATGCAGCGGAAACATTCCTGAGCCGTAGTTCGTGTTGGTAGCTCTCCACAAAACAGTATGTCTTCGTGCAAACTACTGTCCCAGCGATAGTGAACAAAAACTAGCAGCAGTGCAGCATTCGTGACATCCGTGGACTCGTCTAATTGCAAAGAAAAAAATGGGCTACTTTTTATTCTTTCTGTTAGTTGATGCTGTATGTCTGAGGCCATGTCCGCGATACGATGACTCACAGTGTCGTTAGAGAGTGGGATGGTCAGCAGCTTTTTTGCGGCGGCCTCTCCGATTAGCTCACGGCACATATCAACAGCGGCAGGCAGAACCAACTCCTCCGCTATGGTGAATGCTTTCTTACTCTGTGCCACACGTCTGGCTACGAGGTAGCTGGCTTTCAATGCACATTTAGAGTTGCTTGTCAGTGACACGACAGACCTTTTCTGCATCTGCAGCCCAATTTCCTTCCTCATAAAATATTACACCGGCTTTCCCACGAGCATCGGGTGCTTGGTCTCTAGATGCCGCTGTAGTTTTGAGGGCTTGAGAGCTTCGTTGGACAGCATTAGCCCACACTCCACACACTGGGCTTTTGGCACTGCCTCTGTTCCTCCATTTACGAAACCGTATTTAATGAAGTCGAGATTGTATTTACGCACAAACTTTGTCTTTTGGGTGTGGGTGTCGGCAGGGCGTTCGTCTTCATTTTTTCTTTTTAAAAACTTATCCATTTTTGCTTATCCACAGTCTAATTCTCTGTGTATTGGCGCTTTTTAAACAACCGAGTGATGCATTACCGCCACCACATGGTCGGAAGCTGCACGCAGTCCCAAGGCCCTTGCGGCCCACAGGTGCAAAACTGAAAGATTTTTGCGGCCCACAAGGGGGCGCTGGAGTCCCAACTTTGGGTCGCGGCCCTATGGTTAAGAATCACTGCTGTAGACTATAAATATTAATGAAAACAACAACAAAACTCATTTTGAGATTATAATTTCTAAAGAGTCCCAAAGCTCACATGAATACCAGCTAAATATTTTTATTTGTTAAACAGTTTTTGCTAATCATTGCAAATAAAATGTGTATTTGTTCTTCCATAAGGTTATGGAAATGGGAATAATTGATAAATAGATGGATGGACTCAAATTCACAGCAGTCTTCCAAGAAGGGTGGGGAGGACCTTCAAAACGCTTGAGCCTGGGGTGCAACTTCACTTTCTGGCTACAAAATTCGACACATACTAAACATCATTTGTTGTCTGCTGCATTTTAGGTTTCTACAGGTTTGGTATTCATTCAGTGAATATGTCCTGGAAACCACAGGAGGTATGCTTGAAACAAGTTCCACTAAAAAAACAGTCCAGACAGTTTAGAGGCCATGGCCCTCTATTATCTTTTAAAGATTTGCTGTGCATTTAACATTTTGTTCAAAGGGTCAATGAACTGATTTTTTTAGCCCTCTGGAGGTTGTTGCTTAGACACAATTAATTTGCCACTTGAGATTTAAACTCAATAAAACACTGTTTCTCTAACACCAGCATAAAAGAGCTGAAGAATGAATCCCCAATGTGCTTTTTCCTTTTTGGCATCCAGCCCGATAACTTAAAAGGATCTCATACCTTAAAATACATTTATTTATATATACGCACAACTGCTTTTGGCCAATAGGGAATTATGGAATGGACGGCTGGAATATTCCTTTATTTTGTTCCATAAGATGAAAAATATCAGCAAAACATTAAGACAACAATGGCATTTTCTCCTTAGTTCTCTGCTCTTCTTTCACAAACCAGTAAAGCACATGAATGGATTTCTGTAATTCTGCTGTGCTGTGTGAAGTTTGTGCTCCGTTTGGCTCTTTGAAAGTACTTAGAAATCTGGGGTAAGGGAACCTCGCATGATATCATCCTACCCACTTTTCACTGTCGAATGTCTGAAGTGGGTATTTTTAACAGCCTTTTCTGTCAGGCAGTGGTGAGTTTGTTGTTTCACGCTGATTACACCCAAGGCAGGATTATTTGCTGGGATTTAAGCCTGGCCCAGCGCTCAGGGATGCAGTTTGACATTTAGGTTGGCATGCACAAGGCTGTCTTACACAGGCCCTGGACTATTATCTCTGTGTTCACCGATGCACTGACCACCAACCAAACAATAGCACAGAATCCATCTGGAGTTTATGCTCATCCCATACTTTTTTTGTATTTTATCATGGAGGCTTTACAAACACCTCATATGATGGCCACACTGCACTACAGAAATCCATTCATGAGACTCTGTGTATACCGTACTACCTCCAATTGGAATGCAGGAGAGTGATCAGTCTGGAAATTCATGTGGCTACCCTATAAAGACATCACTGATGGCTGAGCAGCAGTTCAAAGCTTAGTAGATCAACCATCAATCACATTTCCAAGCTGACAGCGTACTTGCTCTTTCTCGTGGGAGTATCTATACTCTCTAACAGACTGACAACATAGCTAAACACACACTCCAATAATAAGGAGATGAAATATGTGCTAAGGGCTTACAAGTGTCTAGGAAATGCTAACATTCATCTAAAAGGGTTCTTCATATTGTTCAAGAGGGTTTTTTTAAAGATGAGAATAAACCCAGCGATACTAAATTTCAGCAACTACTTTTGAAATAAGCCACCTATCAACTGAAACAAAGAAAAAAAAACGTATATCTTTTTTTCGAATTAATAACACTTGAAGAGTCAGAGCAGTATAATGAAATAAAGACATCAGTCCTTTCCTTATTTACATCAGCGCTTTACCTGCTAGTGCATGACAAATTGAGGTCAGTCATTAAGTTGTGGAAATACCAGCAATTATGTTTGCAGTAGACAAACCAACACAGGTTCATTAATAATTCTGAAAAAGAGAGGCTGGGACAGCTCCATTGTGATGCAGTGTTAAGGATGGATAAATTACAACAACAATGTGTAAGTTCTTCTTGCAGAAGTTGATCAGAGCTCATTTTCTAGATGTGAGAGAACCACAAAATTTCTAGACATCTTTTCAGTCGTTGGTTGTTGATATTTCTTTGCTATTTTAGTTTTATATAAACACCATGGAACTTAATCAATGACAGTTTGCATTGACATCAAATGTGAAATTTTGCTTTGAAAGACATTGCATTGTTTCATATAATGAGTATCCTTTGTTATTATGAATATAATAGTAGTAGTAATAGGGAGCACTTTCCATCGTCCTGCTTCATTATATCTCTATTCTCCCATTCTGCACTATTTCTTAGGTCAGTGTCTAACATTATGCTCTATCTGCTGTTTCTCATGGTAGCTTCCTCTGGGCTGATCCTTCTTGGCTGTGATACCATCCTGGAGAGCAATAGCAGCTGTGCTACTGCCATCAACACCTTTGTTTATAGATGTTGGAGCTTGTCCTGTTTTTCAGTGTAGTTCTGTTTTTCTGACTGTGACTAAGTGTATGTGCTCTCTTTCATCCTCTGACATGGGAGCTACCTCGGCACTCGTCTGCCTGGCTGTGTGTTTCCCGGACGTCGCCACCTGTGGAGCTGGTTGACAGTTGCTTTTTGTATCTCTGCTTCTGTCTCCTTGAACTCCAGTCGACCTCGGCAGATGGCCGCTCACATTGAACCTGGTTCTGCTGGAGGTTCTTCCTGTTTTCTTTTCCAATGTCGCTACACGCATGCTTGGTATGAGGGATTGTCGAGTCAATGAGTCGAAGCAATCAGCAATCCTTAGATAGAAAACTATGAATCAATCTGACTGTATGATCTGGTTAAATTGTCTTTGTAAAGTGCCTTGAGATGACATGTGTTGTGATAGGTACTATATAAATAAACTGAATTGAATTGAATCCTCTTCAATCCATTATTCAGCATTTGTTAGCGTTTTTAACCACTTTCTTGCAACCCATTTTTTCACTCTTTCCCACAAGATTTAGAAAAAAAATGTGTCATGATGTAGTAGCCAAATACAAAGTGGCAGAGATAAATTGAATCTGAGTACCAGAATATTTTCATTGTGTCTGTGAACATCTTCCCAGTAAGCTCTAATGGCTTGGCATCTCAGAAAATATGTTGCTTAGAGGCTCCATTGGTCACAAAGTCTCCAGCAGGCATCTCCTTTGCCTAGACATCAGTCTTGGATCCATGTAACAAGAAAAAAAAAAAAACTTACAATATTTTTCAAACAGAACACTCACCATGTATTTGGCTTTGTAATGGTCCACTGAAGCTGGCATATTTTCTCCTTTTTCTCTGCTGGAATCAGCTATTTTATTTCTATTTAATTCTTTTTTAAGGGACTTTACACCCAAACCCTGAGAATTGAATTCCATTTTATTGTGCTGAAACCCCTTTATTACATTTTTCAGATTTTGCTTAAGTTTTTTTTTTTTTTTTACACTGACCCATTTTTTTTCCTTTTTCCTATCTTCTGCTTAAAAGTGTAACTAAAAGATGAGTTCTGAATATGACATTATATTAAGAATCCTGTAGATAGAAGCTCCCCTGTTCTGTCTGTAACGAATATTCAATGTTTGATGCTACCTTTTTTTCTTTGTAAATGTACTGAATTTAATCTGTGCCAGTTTTGAAAATGGTTTGAGATCCATTTTGACTGAAAGAACCTTAAAAAACATGTAATATGTAATTCTGATTGACTTTATCCTGTAGTTTAAAGTCGAAAACAAATTATATTCCATCTCTGAATGTCTAAATGTTTATTTGAGATTAAAAGCCTGTTGTTAAACCTCAAAGTTTTGGTTTTTTTTGTAATTCCTATGCAGGGTTGTCCTGAAGTATTTAGCAAACTCAATATCCCAATTTCAATTAAATATGTTTTCTTTAGCCCTTTAGGTGGATTAACAAGGAAAGATAACAATGGAGTTTTATTAGTTGCATAAACATAATTGCCATAGTCTTTGAGCATTATCGTAAGCGGAGTGTTTTTCTAGTGTTAAATTTATCAAAAGATCAGCTTACAGGGATGGATTTGGTTCTCTTCAAAAAGATATAAAAAAACCTATAATATCAAGCTGTTGTTGAATTCTCAGGCTTAATGATCTCATAAATAAGACAAAGGAGATTGTAAAGTGCAGCACCATATAAGACAAAATTAATCAGTTAAATCTGCATTGATTTGCATTTTTACTGGCCATTGTTTTACTATGAGGTTTTATAACCTCAAGATTCAAGGATGCCTGATTGGATTATCTAAGATTCCCAAGTTCCTAATTGTCTCCATATAACACTTGTAGATGACATGTGATGTGAATTGGCACTATGTAGATACACTGAATTGAACATGTCCTCCTCGTAAAATCGACTCCAGAATTGCAGTAACACAGACATGAAAATCCAAGGGGTATTTCATAAAACTCATTGAGAAAATCCAGACTTGAAGGACCAATTCTGATTTAAGTTAGACATAACATGATAAACTGAGATTACTTGGGCCGTTTCTGAAATCACAAGGACACAAGTAAAGACTTGGGTCCTCTCAAAGCATGTCACAACACACTCAACTCGTCCAGAGCTGCATTTCATTCTTTGGGCATCACAGAGTCGAGGAGCACTGTGAAGGGCACACGACACATTCAAGGTAAGTACACGCACTTTTGTCTGTTCTAATATGTGCTCTACAATGAAGGGAGGCTGTGTCATTTAATTGGATCTTCCTGTGGCCACTGCTGTCACTTGTCCCATGAGAGCACATGAATAATAATTCATTTAGATCCAATATTTGAATATAATAACCTATGCCAATATCAGGATCAAGGGGCCATCAGAAAGAGCCATAGAAGTCAGGGAGTATGACACCCTCTCAGTCTGCTCCACTGCTGAGGTAAATCCCACCACTTTAAATCATGTTCCATATCAGTTCATACTTCGTTGAAGGACCCTGCAGCATTATACGCTAATGCATGAGTAAAACAAAATGGTTACTAATCTGTTTTGCCAAAGTTTAACAACTCTTTACAAGCGTCTCCTGCTCAAAAAAAAAAAAAAATCTGTTTGTATTGTTTGCCCACATGGAAAGCATACGCAATCAAAGATACGCAAAATAGAGCTGGGAATAAAACAGCTATAGAGGGTCGTAAGTAGGCCTAACGGCGACAGACACCAAAGATTTTAAAATTAAAGCACTCAAGCTTATGGTTTAATTTAAAATTCATAAAAGGTGTATTTAAGATGTGTTTACTGTGTAAAGTTGTGCATCATTGATATATTTGGGCAAACTCAAAGAAGATCATCTTCATCTGTGGGTACTTTAATAATGATCTACTTAACTCAAATAGTCATGAACATACTGAAGAGTTCATTAATACCATATACAGTTTAAGCCTTTTTCCCAAAATTACTAGAACAAGCAGGATCACACTTAACAGTGTCTCATTAATGGATAATATATTTACTAATATCTATAACAATACGTTAAATATATTAATCGTTCAGCATATTAGTGATCATCTTCCAGTCTTTGTTGTCATCGACAATTTTATATACTATAAACTAAGGATAAAACGAATCCACAGTTTAAAAGAGTAGGAGCAGAGGAATCACTCAGATATTTCAAAGAGGACTTATTGAAAGATAACTGGGAGTCTGTTTTGCAAGAAGATAATGTTGATATAGCATATGATAATTTTCTGAATATCTTTAAAGTATTGAACTAGAAAAATTGTCCATTAATAATGTTCTCTCATGAAAATAAGTACTTAGAAGTTCCATGGATCATAAAGGGTTTGCATAATGCCTGCAAAAAAAAAGAACAAACTATGTAGAGAATTCATAAGACATAGATCTTTGGAGGTAGAGAATAAATATAAAATGTATAAGAATGAATTTACTGCTATTCTAAGAATAGCTAAACAGGATTATGACAGTAAATTATTAGATATTTGAAGATTTGGAATGTATTAAATAGTTTTATCAAGAAAACCTCAAGAAAGATTACATATCCACAAGCTTTTTTGTAAATAATAATAAAAATTTTGAGGACATTAATGACTTTGTTGTTTATAAATTCAATAAATATTTTGCGAGTATGGGTCCAAAACTATCAGAAAAAATCCTGCATCCTAAAACAACTGGAGCTTTGAATGAAACATTAATCAGCAGAAATCCTTATTTAATGTTTCTCACTGCTGTGAGAGAACGGGAATTTATTGAAATTGTCAATAAATGTAATAAGAGGAGGTCAACTGACTGTGATGGCATTAATATGACAGCAATTCAGAAGGTAGTTGAGGAAATTATTCAGCCTCTGACTTACCTCTGCAATCTATCATTTCATATGGGTAAATTTCCAGAAAAGATTAAAATTGCCAAAGTTATTCCACTTTATAAATCTGGGGATAGACCCTATTTTACATATTATAGGCCAGTTTCTCTACTTCCACAGTTTTCCAAATTTTTCGAGAAATTATTTGTGGATAGATTAGATACATTCATTAATAAACATAAACTGCTTTCTGAAAGTGGTATGGATTTAGATCACAAAGATCTACAGCAATGGCAGTTATTGAATTGATAGAAGAAGTCACCAGCGCCTAATGATAAATCTGCAGTTGGTGTATTTATTGATCTCAAAAAAGATTTTGCACAATAAATCACAAAATATTAATTAAGAAATTGGAGTGTTATGGCTTCCAGGGAGTAGTACTATGCTGGATGAATACACTCATATTTACACGTATGTGCGTTTACATGTAATAATCTAAAATGGGTCACAGGCACATTTTGTTGCAATAAAATGTGCAAATGGGTGACTGCCAGTCATTGTGCTTTGACATTATTTGTGGTGTCCCCCAGGGATCAGTATTGGGGCCAAAATGTTTTATCCTTTATATTAATGACATCTGCAAAGCTTTTAGAATACTTACATTTGTTTTGTTTGCAGACGATACTAACATATTTTGTACAGGCGATCATTTGGATCCACTTATGGCAGATATCAAAGTTATATTGACTTAAGATACTGTATAGTTTGATTTTAACAAACTATCATTACATTTGGATAAAACCAAGTTTATGTTGTTTGGAAACTGCAAAAGTAAAATAAATCTACGTATCCTGATAGATAATGTGACAGTAGAGAGAGTTAAAGGAATAGTACAGCCAAAACGTGATTAGCCTTCATTTTCTACTCACCCCCATGCTGAACAACACTCTGGAGTACTTTTTTGATATCTCAAATGCATCTGGAGATCTGGGAGGCTTCTTGCTGTCTGCTGACATTCAAATAATGGAGGTCTATGTTGCCCGAGGCAGAAAGGTCCATAAAAGTCCACAAAAAACGTGTCAATATTCCTCCATACTGCTCGTCCAATGTATTCCAAGTGTCCTGAATGGGTAGCGTCCATAATTTACTCGAAACAAAGTCATTTGGAATGTTTTTAGAGCATAAACAGTAGTGTATAGGATTTCCTAAAAGCTCGTTCACGAGTCTACGAAACCGCGGCAGACCAAACCAGATGAAAGTGCGCATTCAGCGTCTGCTCTGCCGATAATGCAAGCGTAGAAGAAGAAATGTGCTGTTTACCTGTGCAAAGAAAGAAACAACAAAAGAAAAATGTCTGAGGACTTCAGTGTTGAGGAAGAGCATGAGTTTTTTGCCGAGCTGAATGCGCACTTTCGTCTGGTTTGGTCTGCCGCGGTTTCCGTAGACTCGTGAACGCGCTTTTAGGAAATCCTATACACTACTGTTTATGCTCTACCATTCTAAATGACTTCGTTTCGAGTAAATTATGGACACTACCCACTCAGGACACTTGGAATACATTGGACGAGCAGTATGGAGGAATATTGACACGTTTTTTGTGGATTTTTATGGACCTTTCTGCCTCGGGCACCATAGATCTCCATTATTTGAATGTCAGCAGACAGCAAGAAGCCTCCCAGATCTCCAGATGCATTTGAGATATCAAAAAAGTACTCCAGAGTGTTGTTCTGCATGGGGGTGAGTAGAAAATGAAGGCTAATCATGTTTTGGGTGTACTATTCCTTTAAGGAATTTAAGTTCTTGGGAGTAATGATAGACAATAACATTTGCTAGAGACCTCATATAAAATACATTCAAACTAAAATATCCACATGTGTTGCTATACTAAGCAAAGTTAAACATTTCCACAATTAAGCTGCACTTCATATTCTTTAATGCGCACTTATATTGCATTACTGTGTGGAAATATGGGGCAACAACTATATAAAACCGCGCTGTGACCATTATGCACATTACAAAAATGCGCCATTTGAATGGTTCATAAGGCAGAATTCTACAATCATACAAACATACTATAAACCGCTCAGTTCATGTATAAAGCTAGAAATATCAACAACTACCAGAAAGTATTCAAAAGCTGTTTTCTGATAGAGCGGGGGGCTACAGGGAAATCCTTAACTTCAGAACTTTGTGGGTTTGAACCACCATGAAGAGAATGTGCATTTCAGTCAGTGGTTTGAAGGTCTGGAATAAACTCCAAAAAGAGCTGAAGAAATGACCAAGCATTAGTCATTGCTTGGTCATTTCATTTATATATATATATATATATATATATATATATATATATATATATATATATATATATATATATATATATATATATATATATATATATAATTGTAAATATATGTGTATATTTTTTGTGTCTGTGACTATTGGATAAAAACAGAGGTTTAACAGGAAGGTTACTCTACTTTAAGTCAATTTAAGTTCATTTAAAAAGAGAGGGGTAATTAATAATAAGTTTTACTGCTTCATACCCCTTGAGAGCCAATTTATATTAATCAATGTCATTTCTTAGGCTGTATATACCGACAGTTTGATTGGGTTATTTTTTTTCCGTTTATGTTCAGGTGGATTTAGTTAGTGTGGAAACTGGTGTTTGGTTTAGATTGATATTACCGTAACTAGTATCTTTTGTATGTATTTGGTTGATTCATTTATTGTTGTTTGTCAAATTGTCTAAATAAATTCCTAGTCATGCATTTATATTAGCCACATGAAGGCCTACTGTGTCAAAAATAAAGGTAGTTTTGTTAGGAGGGGACGGGGGGCAGAAAGGTTTTTTGCTGAAGCACGTGTTGTAATATTCCATCCTCTTTCAGTGCTGACTGAGATTATGTAGGGCTTGGAATCTGGATTACAGCAGGTCAAATATCATTCAACACACATGCTCTAGCGCCCGCATGATTGCTGTCGAAACTGCACAGGTGGTGGAGTAGAGTAAATGCTGGCACGGGAATCCCTCATCACACAGGAAGAGTCCAGGGAACTCACCTAAGCATGACAAATGCCATGAGTAAAAATGTGGCAGCTAGAGGTGCAAAGTTTGTATTTGGCTTAAGTTTTTATAGTTGGTAAAAGAGCTGGCATGCCTGGAAAATCTTAATGTCATAAGCAGACCCAGACCAATTGATGACGATATGACGTATTGGGTAGTTTACGTCATTAATGACCTGTGAGAGGAAATTCAGTGCTGAATTTAACATGACTTACTGGACTACTGCAGACTGAAAATATGTACATCTTTACCTGTTAACATAATTCAGCCCCAATAGGTTCAAACAGCTGATTATTTTTTGATAAGTGTGCAGTCTACCCAAGCGTGATGGCTAAAAGGAGAAGCCCTCATTACAGTCATGTATGAGAAGGAAATGGTGGGCTTGCTTCTACCAGCAGTGTGACAGAAACCCTGCTTGATGTATTGCAAATGAGTATGACCAGGGAACCGTACATTTATGATGACAGGCACACTTCCACTGTGGCTGAAATGTACTACCTGGTTTGAGGTATTAGGATCAAGCCAAAGTTCAAACCAGGCTAAGTCACTGGGTCAATTGCTATGGTAACGAAGTCAGATTCGAAGCAAGTGTGTTCAATTACACCAAAATGACAACAAAATAAGCCAGACTTGGCTAACTAGGCCGGCTTATAAATTAAACCAGCTTCATTAAACACCCCTCTGATCTTAAGAGTTTATTCAGTTGAAACTGCACAGGTTTCAACTGGGGGGCTGCACTGTGGCAGGTTTTGTCTCCTCTTGTTTCCTTGTGAGGGTGCCCAGGCAGCAGGGAAATTAGCATGGAGGGTGGACAGACAGGTGAGCGGTTAAGCATGCTGTAAAACACAGATTTCCTCTCCTAGGAGGAGCTTGAAGACCAGCAGGGAGACTCACTTGGATTTCTGGGGCATTTGACAGCTTGGCTTCAAGTTGAGCATTGGGGAGAATAACACAGGATTAGTCTTTCTAAAGGTTTTCAGGGAAGATAGGTCAGGTATGACTCCTGATTGGAGTCAATGAGCAGCAGATCTCAACTCTACTGATAGACCATAATAGGAGAGGTTAGAGAGCACACCCAAAACCTGCACACAGCTCTGTGAGCACAAGAACAGTCTGCTTTTTAACAATCTACTTTCTCACGTATGGCCATTAGAGGATGGAATAGACTTATTTATACTTTGGAAACTAATTAAGGATTTAGGTTTTTTTATTATATTTCTGGCAAAAAAGTTATATTTTATGTAAACTAGATTATTATTATTGAGTAATACCAGTAGTGTTTATCTCCAAAATCAGCAGTTAGTCCAGCAAGCTGCTCCACATCATCCTACAGGTACCAGGAGGAAGGACCACATTACCCCTGTTTTCGTAGCTTATGAGTTGCTGCCTTTACTTTTCTGATTGATTTTTAAATTTTTGGCACCCAATAATTTAACTGTTCATTTAGAGCCAGATGCTCTTCATGCAGCCAATGACTAAATTGAGGCACAGAGGAAATCAGGCTGTTGCTGTGGAAGCTCTGGAACAAACAGCCTCTTGACATTCTTAAAGCGAAATCTGTTCAGTCTTTTCAATCCCTGTTGAAAACTTTTTTGTTTTTTTGTTACAGCTTTTAGTTCGAGTTCAGCTTGAGTTATATTAGAACAGTTAGGTTGTGATGTTCTCATTTGATAGCTTTCTTGTTATCCTTTTTTTATTTTACTTGTTGGTTTTTATGTCTGTCTACTGATTTTACCTTTTCACATGTGAAGCACTTTGGTGTCAAAGTTATGTTGCTGTTAAATATGCTATACAAATAACCATGACATTAATGTTGTTGAATCCTAGTTCAAAGACAGAATAAGAATAAATTATAGCTGTGTGGATGTAATTAAAATATGTTCTCAGTTATTTCGGTTTGTGTTTAATTTTACATCTGGAACCCATTATGAATAGCTGTTTGATAAATATGTTAATTGCAATTCTGTGCATACCTGCTCTGAGACCACAAAGGAAAATTGGCCGGTGGCTCAATCTGGTGCAATGCAGCTATTTATTTATTTTTTTATGAAATTTGAGTAATTATGTATCATCCCTGAAATGATATGTAGAGATCATTGAATCATGCAGCTGTTGTAGCTAATAACGACAACAAGCAGAGAAACAAAAAATCCATACTTGTAAAAGAACACTGGTACTCCAGTGATGGGAGGTAGAACACTAAGATTTAAGCCTCACTGAAATACTGTGTGGATTTCAAGAGTGGTGTGTACACTTTGTTACTGCAAAGAATTTGTTTTATAGGCTATTGTACATTGTAGGAAAGAATCTGCATTTGCATTTGCAGAGAAGTGCATCTGCTTTTCTGCAAAATAAGTCACTTGAGGTTATTCAGGTATCTTATCTGCCCTTTGGGGGTTTCCTGGTGTCCCACAGAAAGAAGACAACCTGGGAAAGACCTAGAACTCGGAGGGAGGACTAAATATCCCTTGTGTTCTGGTTATACCTTTGTATTACCCAGAATGAGTTGAAGGGTGTATCTTGGGATGCTTGAGGTTACCACCTGGACCTTTGACCTTGAAACTAATCTCTGAAATTGCTTTTTACTTATTTTTTTTTTTACTTTACTTGGATTATCTATCTCTATGTAGAACTGTCATTACCCACCTTCTCCAGGAAGCACCTAACTTAACGATTCTGTGCTCGCACAATAAACAATACACCCACTTTCTCCAATCAGGAAGTGATGACGCAAGGCAGAGCATGATTATTGTCACTACCCGAACCGTCACGGAAGCATGATCCATTATGTGCATGCGTGAACAGAATAATAACATCCAAGTCACCGAAAACTATTTAATAATGGCACTGAAAATACTTATTTATACACTTAAAACATTGAAGAAGCTTTTGGTGACTGTGACTCACGTTTTAAATTGAAAAAGCTTCCTGAATGGGAAGCGAAACGTCTTCAAACTTGGAAATAAAGTCCAGAGGATTGTTTTTTATCTTTTTTGGAATGACTATGAGCTCGATGACTTAGTATCTTCACCAGCAAACATCATATTGAAAATATTGAAGACTTTTCTGGAAGAAATGGATACATTTTACATTCTCTCCATTGTATTGAATGACGTCGTCATCGGACATGCTCAGAGCAGTCACAATAACGTTCGAAAGGCTTTTTAAGTGTTTTTTTTATGTGTTGCTTTTTTTAGCTTTTAGAATATGCAATATTTACGCCAATACAAAAATATTTAAAAAAGAACCCGCTGCCCAAAAAACACAAAAGAATAAAAAAGTAAGTATTGCCTAACCAGAATTTAATCTGTTCACGCATGTGCAGGATGGGTCGTGCTTCTGGGACAGATCAGGTGCTGACGCTCATTTCTGACCAAAGTTGAAATTATGTGTGTCTCTTTTAGAATAAAAATCTACATAGTGACAGGAGCTGTTCTTTTCTTTTTCTTCATCATAAAGATGGGTTTTCTCGGCTGTGAGAGGCTTCTGACTTTATTTAGCCTCTCTTAAGAGGAAGTAGAAGAAGCCTTAGCTCGAGAAGTGGCATAATGCCATGCTACAACAGCTCAAGTGCGACATCATGAAATGAGTGCCCCCCACTTAGGTTGATGTTCCATCACAACGAAGGCAAGTGTCTCACATATTGGTTGAAAGAAAATATTGACATTTACCATATGGGCTTAGGAGTTTAGTTGTAAAACTGAGGATACAGTGCAAACAACTGCTGATACAGTCACCTGAACCTACATACACATATTCTGATTAACAGGTGGAGCCCCCACCACCTTCCCTGACTGAAGTCATGTAGTGCAGACTCACACTGATGTTTTTGCTCAACAGTGGGGGAGCATTAGAGATTGATGACAGGGTGGAAGAGGTTGGTGGGCAGAAGAAGAAAGGAGGCGACAGAGGACAGCCGGGGCAGAAGAAGAACGACAGTAGCTTCAAGAGCTTTTCACACCTTTTCACTCAGTCCCCTTTTCTATGTGCAGGGGGGGATCATTTCCAATGCATGCAACAGGAACATCTAATCTGCTTGTAAGCATAAAAGAGTATCTGTGTTAATGTGTGTTGGTGTGTGTAGCTGCATGTATTCACGTGTGCATCTCTTATGCACTGCACACATCAACTCATTAGCTCAGTCCGGATAGTCTGGTAACCTCCTCTGCATTCTGGTGTTGTGTTGCTAAAACCACACTGCAAGCCCCAGACATCTACATCTCTTTGCAACAGGATAAGTAGAGCAAGTTGTTATCACTGTCTGCCCCCTAGTGATCACTCTGCGATATAACCCAAGATAGACTTTTGTACAGTGAATTGTTCAGGACAGCCAAACCAGTCATGTATCTGACTATTGACAGTTTAATCCCTTTACCTTTATCCTAAATTAGCAATTGGTCACATTAACTGTGGGTGAGGCCACATAGTGTTAACTTTGTTGCTCGGAAACAAACCGCTGCCAGGTAAGTCACATCTAAGAGAGCCTTTATACTGTAGGGGGGAGAAGTTCATTAATCAAAAGTGCATTACCCTTGCAATTACATTAGCCTCATCTAACCCTCTGGCATTGTCTTCATTTGTTGCAATTATGGCTTTGTCAGGTATAGATGTAGCCCAGCACAAACACAGTCAACAGAGCCTCTCTTTCACCTTAACAAGATGTTTCTCAATAAGCCAAGCCCCGTAGTCCTCTCTGTTTCTCACCCCTCCTCCGCTTTCTCTGTTTCCTATGGCTACCTCAAAGCTCAACAGTGATGTATAACACCAGCTTCTGTCCCCTTTCCTCCAAACGCAATAAAGCCTTTGTGTATTTTGACATGAAAAATGTTCAAAATAGAGGAAAAAGATAAACCTTCTGCTCAGGTCCAGGGTGGCTGCACAGCAACATCTTTCTCTTCTTATAAATGGAATGGAAAATTTAGAAATGGGGATATTTAGTTATGTGATCATCAGATATGAAGCTTCACTGCCTTAAAATGGTCAAATGCTTCTGCTTTAACTTCCTGCAGCAATTAGCTGCGCTAACACATAAAAAAAGAAAGAAGGGAACTTTTGAATTTAACTTTGTTTATATTTGTTATTATTCCCTCCCATCATAAATGTATTGACAAACAACATTACTGAGATGTTGCTTTGTCTCAAAAACAAATCACCATTGTTGAAACAGCTACTCTTTTATCTTCTTATAGTAATTAGCTGCACTTTATTTATAAGACACATTAGAAATCTCAGTTTGTCTAAATGTGTTTTCCTCCTTTATGTCCCACTGCTAAGCAATATCCTCTTTAATTAAAACTTTGCCATCATAAACCCCCACAAGGGAGCTTTCTATGTGAGCAGGTGGAGACAGCAATTTTCTAGACAGCTGTGAACTCAGAATTGAAACTGTGTGCAGGATGACATAGGGTTGATGCACCATTGATCTGAACATGGAGAGCAAAAACTATTATGTTTTTCACTTCCTCTACCAACAAAGCTTTGTTAGCTCTAGCTGGAATATATATAAATCTTAATAATATTTTCTTTGCTTATTTCCACCCACATTTATATTTTTAAAGAAATGCCCGTTTGCTACTTCTGGTCCCAGTTCTTGTCCCTGCAGGGCTTTAGTAGGCTGTGACTGACAGATACTTACAAATAAGCGCTAATATTGTGTGTGAATTCAATAGTTTAAAGGAGGGCTGTCCAAAGTATTTTTTTAAGTCTTATTTTCATCATATTAGTCAATAAAAGGTTTCCTAGGATAGTAAAACATCTGTTCATAACATGTCTAAGAAGTTTATGGTGGGCAGGAGGAGATTATTTTCCAATCAACCAAAATTAGGCATCTTGCTATTAATAGCATACAACATAACACATCAATTTTTAGTTAAGATTTTTCTTTTTTTCTTTTTTTTTTACTGTTCTTTGTTTATTTGATATTTTATATTTTTGTCAAATAAAAAAGTTGTGTGAATCGCAAAAAACATTGCAGAAAACTTTGGGCTATGGCAGTCCAGAGCTGTACTGTTCATGCTTTATGCGGTAGGCTTTTGTTCACCCTTTACATTTTCCAAGACTGTTTTTCTTGTTTAGGATATATAATTATTGTACTTATTTGCAGCTGTATCATACAAATAAATTGTTAAAAAAATCATACTTTGTGATATCTGGACCTTTTTTTTTTTTTTTTTAGATTGTCTCTCACGGTAGACACGCATCTACGATGGCAATTTCAGTTTAAATATGTATTTCCCTCAGTGTAAGTGTGTTCCATCCTCTTAAATCCATCCATCCATTTTCTGTCACGCTTATCCCTGCTGGGGTTGCAAGGGGTTCTGGTGCCTATCTCCAGCTATCAGTGGGTGAGAGGCAGGGTACACCATGGACAGGTCCACAATCCATTGCAGGGCAACACAGAGACAAACAACCATTTACACATACCTAAGCAGAAATTAAAGAAGCCTATGTCGGAGGAAGTCGGAGTCCCCGCAGAGAACCCACGCATGCACAGGTAGAACATGCAAACTCCATGCAGATAGACCCTGGGCCGGGAATCAAACCCAAAACCTTCTTGTTGCAAGGCAGCAGGGCTAACCACTGCCCCACTGTGGTTAATGTGTCTTTAAATTGCCTGTTCCTCACTGACAATATTTAGGAATTAATTACATGTTTTCAAAAACAGAAATCCCATTTCCCTCTTAAATGCAATCCAGGTAATGTTATCGGAGTGCGCTCCTGCAGAGTAGGGCCATTTACCTTCAGGACAAACCAAGATCACTAATTGGTCAGTTGAATGCCCAAAAAAAGGCTCTAGAGTTGAGTGACATGTCAGTTGTCAAAATAATGCCTGTACAAGTAGATAGCGCTGTAAGAAATCCACACATACAGTTCATTAGCATAAAAACAGTTGATTGTGTGGTGAGCCGTCCTTTAAAACTATGACTCATGCAACGATGACTACAGCAGCAATGCTACAGGGCTAACACAACAAAATTCTCCATTAACAGTAAAGTGGAAACTGATTTCACTCTGTTTATATTTCCTTGTTCTGTTTCCTGTTCTCTTCAATGCATGAATCATAAATCATTTCTCGAGTCAGTATATTACCTATGAAGCAGTTACTCATAAACAGCCATTTTTTTAACTTATTTTTACAGTTAGCAGCGATGTTGTGTCTTCTTAACATTTTGGAAATGAAAGTAAAGTATAAAAGTTTGTGTTGTGCCCCTAGTCTATGAAAGTAGTAACATGGACATCCTATTAGAGACATAATATAAATTTTGGAATTTCTGCATGGCATCAGAATTGAAGCTTTACCGCACTAAGGGATGTCTGTTCCCATCCCTCAAGATCAAGGACTAAATGCATCCAGTAGCCACAGCGGCAATCATATGTGCCTTTTATGCCATGGAAACGAGGACTCTCACCAAATTACCACCGGAGCCAGATGAAGAGGAAAGTACAACTTGTTAGTCGTAGTGGGAGCTCAATCAAACACTGTCACTCTGCCTTAGCTCTCAGGTGTGAAATAACAGCAGAATGAGGAGAAAGTTTGAGTGAGAGGCTTTTTTTCCCCTCCTCATGAGTCGTTTGGCTGTCAGCTCCACACCCTGGGCCGTGCTTGCACACAAGCTCCTTTCCAGTCAGTACACTACGAGAATAGGCAAGTCCCTGCTTCTTTGAATTCATCTCACCGGCAACACTCTTGCGATTGTCAATTTCATGCTTGATTAGTTGTCATTACTCTGCGAGAGACAAAAAATGGGGAGGGAGGAATGCATTTCAGGATTAAAATAGAGAGCGAGACCTCCCTTAAGAGTCAGATTTGGTATTTGCAGGGTTGAATAAAAAAGGAGATAATTTTTTTGCATGAATAGACTTCACTGAATTCAGCTTTTATTCTTGTCTACCAAATACCTAAGAAGTATTAATATTCTTTTAACTGTTCTAGATTAATTAGGTAATTAGGAATGCCATAACTACATTATGCTTATTCCTCCTAGACTTTTGGTATAATAAGTAATAAAACATGCAGCTTTGTGACACTAATAGGTGATAAGCCCCAGCTTACATATCAAGTTGTTTTTTTTATCCTTTGCTTCATTGATCTATAGTGCAATGTCAGTAATATTTTATTTAGAAAAATATGGAAGCACAAAAGGTCATTCATTTCCCAAGGCAGGCCTCCACAGTGTTGTCTCTGTGACAGAGAACCACAGCAGCAATGCATAATTTCATATTTCTGAAATATGATAATGATCCCTATGGCTTGTCTCCCACTTGAAAGATTGCCGGGCAGATTGCAAAGCTCTCTCGAATGTCAGCACTGGTCATGACGATGAGAAGAATTTGCTGTTTGAATTACGGTCCCGAAAGAGTCCCAACGAAGGGATGATCTTCAGACTCTTATTATGGACCTAATCAGGCTAATGATAAACGTGTGCCCAAAACCCACACATGCAGCTGAGCTCGCCTGCCCCCTCCCTGACTTTTCTCCTCCAGGATTTGACCGCAGCTTCTCTCTGCTGTGTGACATTTAGCTTTTATTCTGAGTTGGGTTCTACTTTTTAGGCCTGCAAAACACATGGGATCCCAGTTTTATTGCTTTTGTTGAATTGAAATCGTTCATCCTTGCATCTTAAATCATTACAGGTACCCTATTGGGGTGTTACTTAAAATCCTGCTTTTAATTTAACTGGAACAAAACAAGGAGAAGCAGCATTCAATTCCTTATCAGGGACAAACTCCCAGAAAAGGCTGTAAAGGTCGGACAGCAGGAGTTCTCTTTAAGTCAAAATAAATAAAATAAAAAAAACTATTTGCTCAGAATTGCCTTTTCTTTTTATCTTTACTTATTTATATTCTGCATCTATTTACTGTTTAATTCATGTGAAGCATTTTGAATTGTCTCTGTTGTGCAATACAAATAAATCTGACTTGAATTGCCGTGCCTTACCTAGGCTAAATTGACATCTAAGCTATTAAGTATTCTCCAGTCAGATTCAAAGTGTTATATATCCACGTATCACAAATTGCAAATGAGCCAATTATCAGCACCTCACTTCTTTTAGGTGGCTGGATTAGGATAACTTGTTGGATTTTAATCTGAGCATACTAATCAGGAAGAGACTTTATTGAGGTTGAATGGGGCATAGATTTTGATGCCAGACTAGCCTTTCTATTGGGATTATATCCATAATCACCGCTTAACGTTTTAGAGAATTCTTATGAAAAGAAAGATTGTTGTTAATGTGAGATGAAAAGAAGCAGGGTGTTTTAAAGTGATAGAAAAGGAATGGTAGCTCCACTAAATACATTGAAGCAGGTGGGTAAAAGCAACAGAAGACCCCACTGAGTCTCTGTCCTGTCAGCTTAGAACAGGAAACTGAGAATACAATTCACTCTGGTTCACCAAACTTAGAGAAGGAAATATTGAAGCAATGGTCCCGCTCTGATGAGTCTCAATTTCATCTTAATCATAGACGTAGCTGGCATTAATGCCTTGTGCAATGGCTTACCCACTAACTTTCAGAGAGATCTCTCAAAGTTTGCATTAGTTAAGTGTTGTCTGAGGCTTCAGACATGCCATAGGGTCTACCTCAATGTTCTGATCTTGGTCCAATTAGGTTTTTAAACTGTCACGTTTAAGCAACTGCCTGCTTTAGATTCAAATGGTTAGAAGAAGTGGTTACTTGATATCAGTTTTGCACAGCTCTGCCTAAATAGTCAGTCAAACAGCTGCAGTCGATCCAGCATGCTGCTGGCCAATGCTGTCCTCACCCAACCCAATAAAATGTAGCACATCGCCCAGTTCTAAAGTCTGACTCGCAAGAACTTGGAGAATAAACCTAAGAATACGTTTGTGAGTCTCTGGCTTAGCATCAAAATACATTATAGGCTTGTTGTCAGTGTATCAACCGCACAGACATCTAAAAAATAAAAATAAAACTCCAAGAAAACTTCAAAAGTGCTGAAACCCTATGTTTATTTGAATCAAGATTAAAAAGCATATTTTGTTTGGAGTGAACTTTGATAGTAATATATTTTTCTTCTTTTATTTTTTCTCCTGTACTGAATTTTAAATAGTCCTGCTACTGAAACAGGCTTTATAAATAAACTTGCTTTGGGTTGCCTTTCCTTGCCTAGATGTAAATTTCCTACTTATTTATGTGTTTCCAGGGTTCAGGCTGGTTGTTGTGGTGTAATAGTGTTTGAGATATTTTCTTGGCACACAGGGTCTCTTAGTATGTAATGAGCGTTGTTTAAATTCCAGAGCCTCCACAAGTACATTCCAGATTATGTTCATCATATTTTGGTGGCTACCTCAACAGGATGATTATGTCATAATATTTAGATTGGTTAACACAGTTTTTTGGACATGGCATAGCATTTATCTGTGGCTGTTTTCTAAATTATAATATACTTTAGCCAAAGTGAATGTGCAGTGTTGTGATGTGATGTGCTTTGTTAATAGTGCCGGTAGTAAGGGGGGAGGTAGCAGTTCCTTTAGCACAGGAAACTCACAAAGTCTCTCACTGGTGCTTAGCTGCTTTAAGGAATCCCACAATCAATTGTGCAACATGCTGCAAAAATGAAGAAAAAAGCCTTATTTCTTATTGTGTACTAAGACTCATGCAAATGTTTGTGTAATAAGGAACTTCAACTATTCATACCTGTGTAACAGTTTTTTTTTTTTAGGTTATTTTCCTAAAGGCTGTAATTCTGGAGATTATCATCATCCACATGTGTTTTTGTTATGTAATGACATTTAGAAGCAAGACCCACAGCAGAGTTCAAATATTGACCTCAGAAACGGTAAAGGCAGAGGAGCTAGGAGCTGTAAATTGATCATTTGAAGCACAGTCGGTGTCCCAGCAGAGTCTGTAGTCTCCAGACTTTGATGAAAAAAATGCATAATTTGCAAGTGATCCTGCTTGTTGAGTTATAGGAGCTGCTTGATGCTAACACATCTAAATTATCTCAATTCTCCAAAGAATATCTTTGTATTCTTTAATCTATGGGCAGTTCTAAAAGTTAAAGAAGGTCCACCTTGTTACAAATAGCCTTTTAGTCTATATGTATAAATAATGCAAACATATATTGGTAGTTGTAAAAATTTACAGAAGCCCAAAATTTTACATAGAGTTACAAAATATCGTGCTTAGGAAATAGTAATAAAAATGTCATGATGGGATCCTAAAGTTTGCCCACTTGCAGAACACCAAACAGAGGCAGGGTAAAAGTTAACCAGTTTATTGACGTATGCAACCAGAGAGACAAACATAAAACTCAGAGGGACAAACTATGGGGTTTCTCAGCAGGGGAGAATCCAGCGGTCTGGGGAAAACTCAGACAGACTAAACAAAGGGGATTCTCTGATGGGGAAAATCCAGCGGTCTGGAGAAACTCAGGGAGGCCTAACAAGTGGGAATTCTCAGCGGGAGGGATATCCAGCGGTCTGGTGAACCGGAAACTCTAGAGGGGAGGTAACCGTGATGAGTTCATGGTCCGTAGGGAAAATAATACTTGGCAGATGAATGGTTGTAATGACTCACATAATGGGGTTCTTGGTTGATCCTAGGGTCCAGTTTGTGGGGGTATTGACCAGTGGTGGTTAAACTTGTTGGAGGGCGGACAAGGCAGACTAGTGATGGGTCCTGAGGAGCAACGGAGCGGACTGTCCCAGGGTTTTCCTGAGGGTGGCTAGATCAGATCTGGTGAAGGTTTCCCCTTGCTCAGTGTGACTCAAATATTTCCTTCAAAGGGGGTAGATGGACCAGGTTTATCCAGCAGATCAGGAGGATATCCTACCGGAGAACAAAAGGAGACAAAGGCAAAGGCTTAGACTCAGAGAGACAAGGCTCAAAGGTTAGACTCAGCTAATCACAGTTTGGCTAGAGTACCAAATACTGGCAAACATTCTGGCACCAAGGTGGTGACAGTCCGCTGCTCTTATACTCCTCTGGTAAGGAGGTGAGGAGGAAAAACCCGGAAGCCGCCCTCCAAGCCAGAACAGGGAAAGGGCACCACCTGGAGGTGGAGGGAGAGACTAAAAGAAAACACAAAAAACAAACCCCACAAACAGAACCCCAACATCAGCACTGGACAAGTAGTAACTTCTCGGGAATGAGGAAAAGGCACTCTGAGCTGAAGTCAGACTAAAGCACTGAGCTAGAACCCTTCTCTATGGACAAAGATCACGTGGATTAATACAAGTTATTAGCTTTAGTTGTTTTAGACACAACCAAGTGCAGGTATTTGCTTATTCTACAGGTACCATCAATACACATTTTGATAGTGCTTAACTTATATTCTGCATATGTGTGATTCATTGTGCAGAGATACTAATGTTGACTTACCGAAGCAGATAGAGTATTTGCTAAAAAAAAGAGAAATAGTGTTTAACTGCTGTTCAGTTGTGCTTTTCTATCAGTACTGAAGGTCCTCTAAATGGGATTTCCCCTCTTTCATTCGTTTGATGTGAGTTAGCAAGACTAAAACACAGACAGAGCTGTCCACCTCCACAAACTAAAGGTGTTATGAGTCACTATTACTGTTTTAAGATGTGTTCTAAGAACTGACAAAACATATTTTTTAAAGGAATAGAGAATAACCTTAGCTAAGATCATAAAAGGGAAGACTGTTGTTATTCTTGTTCAGTTTTCTTTTTTTCTTAAAGAAAATTAGACTTTTTTTAATATCTTGCTAAAAAGAATCAAGTATGACAGCGCTATTGTCTTTGCCATTGTTGCTAATCCTACAACACAGGAGCACCCACAGTTCTCTGTCACCAGAGAAAGTATAATTTACATATCATGTGACAGGCTACCATCAAGTTGTAATTAAGCTTTGGCTATAAAGAGCTTTTTCCTGTCCCCAAAAGCTGTAAAAATCTATATAATTTAAGAGTTTCACTCTCTGACATGACTGGCAAAAAGTACTGAACATTTGGAAAATATTACAATTATTGAGCTGTACCTGCATTTATTAAGGAACTTTTAGTTTTGCATTGACTCATCTAAGAGGTAGGAATCAGGAAGGTTTTCGAGGTTCCTACCCTTTTCAGACATAAGTATAAATTTATTCATATAACACAATTATGGATGTTATTGATTATTCATAACGCTTACATGTGTAACATTTGTGTATTTTAAATGAATAGTCTGAAATGTATTTATTAAATTGCTCATCCATTCATTCAATCAATCAATCATGCATTTATTTCTTAAGTCCGAAATGGAGAATAAAACAGAGAAATGACGTGATTTCATACCATGCTTAATCTTAAATTAAACCTTTATTTTATCACATCACTATTATTTCTTTCTTTCAAACTAATATCAGGAATTATTGCTTATTGGTCCCTCAAACATAACTATAGTGAAAACTTCAAAGGGGTCCAAGCCCAACTCGATTCCTGTATGGATATCTTCAACTCAGCTAACACGTGTTGCTTAAAACATCACAGTTCATTGGGACTGCACAAAAAGTTTTTTTTTTTTTTTTACGCAAATCTAGAGACATACAGGAATAACTTTAGAAGGTTGGTTTTTGGCTCAGAAGCCTCCATTTCCTGATACATTTTTTTTCTCTGCTTTCAAGATCTGCTAAGCATGCAAGTTTCTTATTATTACTGCCCTCTAGTGCTCAATTCGCTTTGCACTTCAAATGGAAATGGATTTCGATTTTGTCTCACAAATAGTGCAAAATAAAATCTTTTAAAAATCCATTAGGTTTGTTAACAAGAAAAACATGTCTTTCTTTCTTTACATCCATCCATCCATCCATCCATCCATCCATCCATCCATCCATCTATCTATCTATCTATCTATCTATCTATCTATCTATCTATCTATCTATCTATCTATCTATCTATCTATCTATCTATCTATCTATCTATCTATCTATCTATCTATCTATCTATCTAATATACAAATCTGTTTCTTTTTCTTAAGGTTTTCATCATAACTGTCATTGGCTGCTTATCAATTTGTATCTGGAAGTCCCTCAGGATCTGTAGATGCCTACAATTTTGACCCGGGGGTCTCAAGTTTGTATTCTGAACAGATGTTGTTGTACACTATATCAGCCAATTGGTTATGACGTTCCATGTATTTCTTTACTGTCAGTATCTTACACCCTGCTGTGAGATGCTGGATTGTGTCTTGGGCCTCTTTGCATAACCTGCATCTGGGATCTTGCCTGGTATGGTAGATCTGGACCTCTAATGCTCTGGTGCTCAATGTCTGCTCCTGTGCTGCCATGATCAGTGCTTCTATGCTGTCCTTTAGCCCAGCCGTCTCCAACCATTAATCATATCAGCCAATTCAGTTGTCTGTCGGTGATACATTCCATGCAGGGGTTTTTGCTCCCATGATGGTTCCTCCAGTTTCTTCTCTTCCATCTTCCGTTGTTTGAGACAATCACTAAGCGCCATTTTAACAAATCAGCTTTCTACTTGGGTTCATTGCCAGAGAGCAGGAGATTTTTAGCCAGTTTTAGTTTAAACTTTAGGACGGAGGTCTTCCAGCAGGGGGTCCGTGACCCCTAGGGGGTCCAGAGAGGTACTGCATGGGGCTCACAAAAGTTTTGGTTGATTAGACTTTTTTTTTTTATATTCTTCCCCTGCAAGTTTTTCCACTAAATGAAATGTCTTTAAATACACATTAACATGATTTCAACACACTGTAGTAAACAGATAAATTGAGACAGAAGTTGTCTTTCAGTTATCAATGCACATCCGAATCAAAATATTCTAATAATCTAATAATGCCAGGGTGAAATTACTTTCGTTACATGTCTCAATATGTCATAGAGTGTCTATAGGACCAGTTTGATATACCAGAATTTCATACAATATATACACTATATTGCCAAAAGTATTTGCTCACCTGCCTTGACTCACATATGAGCTTAAGTGACATCCCGTTCCTAATCCATAGGGTTCAATATGACGTCGGTCCACCCTTTGCAGCTAGAACAGCTTCAACTCTTCTGGGAAGGCTGTCCACAAGGTTTAGGAGTGTGTTTATGGGAATTTTTGACCATTCTTCCAGAAGCGCATTTGTGAGGTCGCACACTGATGTTGGACGAGAAGGCCTGGCTCTCAGTCTCCGCTCTAATTCATCCCAAAGGTGTTCTATCAGGTTGAGGTCAGGACTCTGTGCAGGCCAGTCAAGTTCATCCACACCAGACTCTGTCATCCATGTCTTTATGGACCTTGCTTTGTGCACTGGTGCACAGTCATGTTGGAAGAGGAAGGGGCCAGCTCCAAACTGTTCCCACAAAGTTGGGAGCATGGAATTGTCCAAAATGTCTTGGTATGCTGAAGCATTCAGAGTTCCTTTCACTGGAACTAAGGGGCCAAGCCCAGCTCCTGAAAAACAACCCCACACCATAATCCCCCCTCCACCAAACTTTACACTTGGCACAATGCAGTCAGACAAGTACCGTTCTCCTGGCAACCGCCAAACCCAGACCCGTCCATCAGATTGCCAGATGGAGAAGCGCGATTCGTCACTCCAGAGAACGCGTCTCCACTGCTCTAGAGTCCAGTGGCGGCGTGCTTTACACCACCGCATCCGACGCTTTGCATTGCACTTGGTGATGTATGGCTTGGATGCAGCTGCTCGACCATGGAAACCCATTCCATGAAGCTCTCTGCGCACTGTTCTTGAGCTACATGAAGTTTGGAGGTCTGTAGTGATTGACTCTGCAGAAAGTTGGCGACCTCTTCGCACTATGCGCGTCAGCATCCGCTGACCCCGCTCCGTCAGTTTACGTGGCCTACCACTTCCTGGCTGAGTTGCTGTCGTTCCCAAACACTTCCATTTTCTTATAATACAGCTGACAGTTGACTGTGGAATATTTAGGAGCGAGGAAATTTCACGACTGGATTTGTTGCACAGGTGGCATCCTATCACAGTTCCACGCTGGAATTCACTGAGCTCCTGAGAGCGACCCATTCTTTCACAAATGTTTGTAAAAACAGTCTGCATGCCTAGGTGCTTGAATTTATACACCTGTGGCCATGGAAGTGATTGGAACACCTGATTCCAATAATTTGGATGGGTGAGCAAATACTTTTGGCAATATAGTGTATAATTAGGGGGTCCCCACTCCATCTCACCATCAGTTTAGGGGTCCTTGGCTTGGAAAACGTTGAAGACCCCTGATCTAGGATATTTCTTTTTGATGTTTCTGCTTTATTGTGCAGCTCACCAGATATGAGGTGTTTGGTATATCCTATGTAAGACATTTCAAGCAATATAAAAATAGGTTTTAATTGGCATTGCCTAATTGGAATTACATGCCAAAATACATTGAGTTTAAAAATACTTACTGTTGGTAAACTGCTGCACTGTTTAAATCTTGGATTTGAGGAAGAATGCTGCTTTTCTAATTTGCAGGGTTATTTTTACCAGAAAAGAACACATTAAAACTTGAGCAATTCCATCTTAAATTTAATGGCCTCCGGGGCCTTGGATCACCAAAATAAATTATTCTAAAACGTTCACAAACATGCTAAATCTGAATACAAATAAGGTAATTATTGTATTGAATAATTCAGAAATAATCAAATGTTGATGTTATCTCTTTGCCGAAGGCTTAACTGTTTCTAATGATCCCTATGTTCCTCTGATGTGGGGTGAAAGGCAGGTCACGCACGGATAAAATCATAAGGGACCATCACACACCGCGACGACGGGAGCTGATACAGCCAATTTGAGAGTATGTGAAGAAGCATAATCACCTGAAGGAAACACTGAAGAGGACATAAAACCTGGGGAAGAGACGTGCAAGCTGTTCACAATTTGTTCATAATAAATTATATCACACAGGCAACGCATTTATATTTATAAATATACATATATATATATATATATATATATATATATATATATATATTTGCTAAATTTAGCTTGAGGCTAGTTTCCATCCATAATCCCGAATTTATCTTTAGATTTCTTTCCTTATTGAATGCTAATAAGTTGTCTGTATAAGGTAGTTTTCTTCTGATGAACATTTTGTAAACCATAGATATTTTTTAGTTGTGTTATTTTTAATAAACTGAGGTGCAGGAGCTCCATTCCCAGTTCCACCAGGACCATAAACTGAGCTAAGCCATCCTGATGAACATCTATTACTTATGAGTAAAAGAGCATGTAAGAACCACTACATTAAGAAAGGTGGGTTTTTTTGGCTCGGTCTTTCTTTGCCGCAACTGACAAGAGCAGAGCTTGCATAACTGTGGACACTTTTTGAGTCTGTTTAGGAATTTCCATCACGGTCCTGCTATCACTCATGATGGAAAAGATGCAAAGTTATAGGAACTTCTATGCTTGTGGAAGCGATTGACCTCTGACCTGGAAGGAGCAGTGCATGACCTCAGACTTCAAATAGCTGGCTCAGTGAACATCATGAAGGCAAAAACCTTTTTTATTTAATCTAATTTATTCAAGTATTTTTGAAATGATACGTGGAGTTTCCATGGAAAAAAATGTTCATCTATAAATCTACAGTAACACTTTGAAATGTTCTCAATTCTAAAAGTTTTAAGCATTGTGTTTAGCTGAAAAGTTAATCCCTACAATCAGTGCCCATAAGCAGTGATCCAAGACTTCCTCCCCTCTCGGGATGAAAGCCAGAACTGATGGTGTCTTCTGAAAGCAACGTGTCAGCAAATGCAGCTGCATACAAGGCGGATGATAGTGTAAGCAATGAAAACCTTCTTAAAAGCTTGAGTTAACGCTGTGTGGTCTTCTATGCTTTGATAAATAGGCCAATATACTGCTTTTAAATGAGTCAGTACTGTTTTGTTCAAGCAGAAGCACACAGCCTGAAAGGGTTTCTGTCCTGCGGTGCAACTGACTCAATATCGAGAGTTATCAAATGCTGTTTGACTGGAAGGCTGGAGGAAGATGTGATTTGGTCTGCGTTTGTTTTTACCAAACTCCTGCTGCAAAATTCCAGTGACTGTAAGTAAATTTGAATGAAATTAAATCTAAAAAGAGCTCAGTGGAAATAACACAGTCTAGACTTTTTTCCCTCCCTTTTTCTTTATCTTTTGTGCTTTATCTCTCAAAGGGGAATATCCTTTTTTATGCTCCCCATCCAAACTCTTTCGATCTCACCCATCCTCCTCACCCCATTTACAGCTTATTTTATTTTATAAAGGACCCACCCTCCTCTCACCTTAATGATGCTCTCTCTCATCCCTCTTCTCCTCATCCTTCCTCGTTGTGATGTTGGTACATTTTTACTGCATTTCAGCAAAGCAGATCTTTACTACCAAACTTATAATTATCTATCACATTACTTAGTGCTTCCTCATTTTCAACCAAAGGGGTCCAAAGTTTGCAAAATCATGAGACTTCCTAAGTGGAGCTAAACCCTCTGATCCATCTATTCCAATAACCTCCCTCCTCTTCGATTGTTGCAAGAAGCTCACTCACGTTGTGCAGAGGTCTTTGCTAATGAAATGTTAGCTCAATTTATTGACAATTCATTTTTGCATGCTTGTTAAAGTTGCATTAGGAGCACAAACACAGAAATTCTTAACCTGGAGTAAAACATTCTTGGCATTAATAATTTTGCTCCCTTAATCTCCATATTTGAAGGTAATGTGTGATGATTCTATATATATATATATATATATTTTTTTTTTTGTTGTTGTTGCTGAATAAAAAGCATTTATCATATTTATTTTTTTGCTTTTCTGTAAAAAAAGAAGAAGAAATTGTCAAAGAAAAGGGATTACCCTCTGTGCATATGGGTCAGTATCCCAGCTTTAGTCTTAGCAGGATACAGTGGAGCCAAACAACTGAGAAAGTAAATAAAACGAAAAGATTCCTGATAACATTTTCTAATAACACCCAGCCACTTCTACATGAGGAAAAGTTTGGCTGAAAGTGGCTTTCTGTTTTTCGGCCTCTCTCAGCAGAAAGTCAGGGACTTATTCTCTTTATCTTTGGCCTTGCTTGAAAGATCATTTGCAGCTCTGAACCCAGAGACATAAGCCAGCGGAGCCTCTTGTGGCTGCCATAAGAAAGACGATAACAAAAGAATGGTGAGCTAAATGGGAAGACTACCCTATTCTCCAATATGTTTTTCTACGCACAATTGAATTAGTCAAGGTAAGTGACTCTCAAGTCTGTTGTATAAACTGAGCACCTGGTGGCTCAAACCTGCTCTCTTTTGTGTGCTGCTCAGCATAGAGATTATTTTCCTTAAACAGCAATTACAACTCCACTCTACCGTAATGACTGGAGCGGGAAGAGAGGTCCACGTTCTAGTCAGTAAATTGCTTTCCTGTTTTTTTTTTTTCTTTTTCCCCCTCTCAGGCAAGCTCGCTGTTTGCTGTTCTCCTGTTATTGTGCAGCAGATACAAAGCCGCAGGAACCCAAGGTGGGTCAATACTTTTCTCATTGTGGATGCAATGAAAGCAAACTGTCTCATTATTCTTCCTTTTTAGAAATTCTTATTTAGATTGTAGCGGGGATCAAACCCACCCACCCCCAGCAGGAACTGAGCACCTCTGCTCTACGGTGCAGTATGGATATACTAGATGCTATTAGGCGAATGGTAGACATTTGAATGGATATTTTTCAAAACATACACATGTTTAGGTATTAATAGTACTTAACCCTTTTTTTGAAAATTCATTTCTAAGTGAGGAATATTTTTCTCCTTAGTAAGTGTTTTCTACCTGAAATTTAAAGAAGCAATAAAGATCTTGGTGTTTATCAACAGCAAGAATGAAATGAAATGTAGTGAGGGGTTATATTAACTATTAATCACATTTCCAATGATCAAGTAAAATAGATTTTTTTTTAAAGTCTAACCACTATTCTCTACAGTTCATATAAAAGTGAAAGGTAGACTATGAATGAGAAATTCTCATTCACAAATGTTATCAGATTGAAGACAAAACAGAATGACCTGAAGTTTGACCTTTTTTTAGACAAAAATAAAAACTAACTTTGGTCCTGGCATTGCTCAATCACATTAAAATGTTGCAATTCAAAATTAGAAAAAAACACTTGATGATAGAATAAGGAGGGAATCTTGTTTATTTTCTTTTTGCAGGCAAACATGTTTTGTAAATAGATGTAAAAAAAAAAAAAAATTATTAAATGAAAATTTGAAAAAAAAAAAAAATGAAATCCAGAGATTAAACATTTCTTATTCAAAAAAGTTTGTGAGAATTTTTTTTTTTTTTTGTCAGATTTTCTTTTAGAATATTTTTTTTTCTGAGGACTGAGTTGTATGAATTGCATTCTTTTCAGATTCCATTCTCTTAGCTTGTCTGGGTGGGCTTCCTTCTTGAATGAGAAGCAAACATTTGTATTGGTCGGCGTGGACGATAGCAGTAACATTTCCACTGTTAAACATGGGACATTAAAAACAAAACATTTCGGGAAAAAAAAACAAAGCTTGAAAGAATAAAACGAGAAAGAATTAAATGTGAGAAACATACACAGGAAAAAAAAATAAAACAGCAAATTAACTCTCAAAACCTTTTTTTTTTAGTAAGAACTTTGTCATAGTAAAATTTCTGGATCTTATTTCTCTTTTCAAATTTCCATTACAAAATATGCTCTCTGCTTGCAACGATAATGGAACAAAATTCATTATCAATCAATCAAAACCAGTCGGGAGCTGTCAAATAAAAGTTTATTTTTATAAAAAAAAAAAAAAAAAATTTATGGCTTTCTCATTACATAACCTGCACACAGTCCACCAACATTTAAATGTAGTACCACAACATTAGACCCTGCTTTTGTGCAAGACAAATCTTAAGAAAGCTGAAGGTATCCCTTGGATGTTGTAAAAGACGTATAAGACATCACAGGATACAATGTGAGTAACTCCTCTTTTGGTTGCTTTTAATATGACAAAAATACCTGACATTAAAAAAACAATCAAAATTTTAAAAGCAAACAAAAATGGTAACACAAAAAAAAAAAAAACTCATTTCAGGTCATGTGCAAAGATGGTGGTTTCTTGTCCGAAGCAAGCTGGGTTGTTGCTTAATAGTTACAGGTTTCATGTGGAATTTTAATAAATAAAAGACATTGAGAATATTTATAGATACAGGACACAAAGTTACAGATATTTTGGGTTCTCCAAGGATCAGTGTTTGGGCTCCCTCTACATGATTCCCCCATATCTTAATAAACAGCAACATAAAGTACTGTAACAATGCAGATGACATACAGCTATACATCACAATGCCACAAGGTGGCTGAACCCATTCAAGTGCTCACTCTGCTTTTTGTCATCATAGTAGCTTCATCTGGTCTGATCCTTCTTGGCTGTGACTCCATCCTGGAAAGAAATATCAGCTGTGCTGCTGACATCAAAACCTCTGTTAATAGATGTTGTAGCTTGGCCTGTTTTTCAGAGTAGTCCTGTTTCTCCCACTGTGACTAACTGTATGTGTTTCCTTTCATCCTCTGACATGAGAGCTGGCTCAGAGCTCGTCTGCCTGGCTATATGTTTCCTGGACGGGGCTGTATGTGGAGCTGGTAGACTATTGCCTTTTGTATCTTTCCTTATTTCTTCATGTCTGCTTCCATTTTGTTTGTGCTGGAGGTTTCATCGTGTTAAAAGGGAGTTTTTGCTCTCCATAGTTGCTACAAGCATGCTTGGTGTGAGGGATTGCCTTCGAGTCAATGAGTCGATGCAATCAGTTGGTTTTCCTTCGATAGAAATGTCTGAACCAGTCTGACTGAATGATCTGGTTAAATTGTCTCTAAGATGCCTTCAAAGGACATGTGTTGTGAATTGGGGCTATACAAATAAACTGATTTGAACTGAATTAAATAGTTAAAAGACAAAAAAGGGAAAATACTACTTTAATTGAAATAAAGGAAACTCCATCATCAGCACGTGCTATGTCCTTTTTAGTCATCATGTCTTTGGGCAAGACACTTCACCTGCCAAGTGGCCCCAACTGTAACTTTGCTTCTGTTATTCCAGAAGTGTACCCAGATCGGTGGTTACCACCATGAGTGTGTGAATTTTTGAATGAAAATGTGAATAACCTAATTTAATGTGAAACTCTTGGAGTACTACGATCTGATTAAGTACAGTATGCATGTACAGGACTTATCGACCTAAACATCCTCTAAGAGAAACTTGCTGTTAAACGGTGGAATTGATACTGTACAGTACTTCCAGAGAAAGTCAACCAATGTTTATGCCATTGTTTATGACAGCAGCAGTAGGAAAACAGAATCATATAATTGTCTGTACCAAAAGACATGGCCAAATGTATTCAGATTCTAATACATTTGAAATAACTGGTTAATTTCATATATTGTAATTTGAAAAAAATATTTTTAAGAGGGTTGGTAATGCTTCATTTTTGAGAACTGAGGTTTCAATTATATAAATTTTATTTAAATTTTCGGGGAATAAAAACAGTCTTTCTATAATGGTGGGGCACCAGCTGCTTAATGATTCTCAAGATGGTATTTGATCCAGGACAGAGCCATTTTGTTGTTTTGCTAAAGAATTATGAGCTACATTTGATCATCTGTTTTATGCAAACATTATTCTTTTTTTCTAAAGTCCATGCCTTTTCTGCTTATGGCACAATTCATTTCAGAATTGGCATTTATCCGATTGGACACTTTTAATCCGAGGAACATTTGGCCTTTTAGAGATTTTTTTTCTGTTTTTATAGACCATTCAGATCACGATTGCTAATGTGAGGGAGTCAGAAACTGTGAAAAGTGTCTGGCAGCATCTGCTGTGACCAGTTTACTGAGGAGGTGACTGTTCTTGAAAATACTCCCTTATCTCTCCTGGCTTCACACTGTCCAGCCATGCAAATACATTTTATAGCAAATAGTTATTGTATGCTGTTTAATCAGGGTGATGCTTTATAACTAATTGCTGTTCTTTATAGTATTGCAGAGAACTTGTGTTGAGTACGCAAAAAATCCTCATTAGGTTTTTTGCAAAATGCGCATTTGACTTTAAAACCAAATTTCTGAGCAGTGGCAACACTAAAAAGCCATTAAGATAGCACAATCCACAAAGTATTGACAAGGATTTCAATTACATGGCAGATCCTCTGCTGTCATTTGCATGCTTTATGTTTAACAGTCATGTAAAAACAACATTAGCTGCACTAAAGGAAGTTTAAAATGTAGCCGTCTGTCAGGGCTGGATATTCCAGGCATTTTTAATTCAATCAATTTGCATATTTCCACATACAGCTGTGTTGTGTGAGAACAAACACACAACCCAGCTGCTTTTCTTGATGACATTCACATCCTCTCTCCATCTCTGTCAATAGCTGCTTTGCTTTCACTTCCTTTAGAAATTAATGTTTAGCAGAAAGCTAAAGCCGTATTTAAGAAAACAAAAACATTTATTAAATTTCTTTTTTTCCCTCTTTCAGAAAGATGTTTGTTAAAGCGACAAACTGAAGCTCTATGTGTGTTAACAGTAATTTCTAGAAGTGGGCCAGGACATGAGGGAGCGACCTGACTGAGGCAGCTGCAGAGAAGCTGTCCTAGAAGACCCCAAAGGTACCAACGTCCTTCTAAAAGACCACCACCTCTGACCTAGAGGATCAGAAGCATAAAAGGCACTTGTGTAACTATCCGTATCAACCATCCAAAAAGAAATGCACTGCAGTCTCTCTGATGAAACAACAAAATTATATGTCCCAAAACCACTTAAATCAGTTAGATTTAACATAAAAGAGGTAACATTCCTTTTAAGCAACACTGCGAGAAAAGCATTATTATCAAATGTTAATAAAAACTGCTATATTTAAGGATACTTGTGTCACTTTAATGAACACTCATACTGCACAGATCATACAAGAAGTTGGCATATAAAATTTGTCTCTACCTTTGCTTCAAATTGACGCAAAAGTATGTCTTTATAAGGTTATTGTATATATTCATGAATTTTTAAAGCAACAAGTTTGATTGCCTGCAATGGACGGGTGACCTGTCCAGGGTGTACCCCGCCTCTCACCCAAAGACAGCTGGAGATAGGTACCAGCACCCCTCGCAACCCCATTTGGGATTAAGCGTTGGGATCAGAAAATTGATGGATGGAAGTTTTATTCCTTAAGAATCTGGAGGTGGACACCTCTAGCTGTCATGATCTGCTGTGACAGCTGGCCTTAATTACTCGTGCCTTTCACCTGATTTACTCTTTCCAGCTCCTAATCATCACTCATCTCATCCACCTGCCAGTTTCCCTTATATTGGGCTCAGTTCCAGCTATCATGGGCAGATCATTAGATTTTGTTTTCTGTTCAGTTCTGTTGAATCCAAGGTTCATGTCCTGGATCCTGGCAGCCAGTGGAAAGAGGGTTTTTGTGTCTGTCTCGTCTCCTGATCATGCACTGTTCCTCTCCTGCTGAGTCCCTCTGGGTTTTTTGGTTCTTTACGCGAGGAGGTTCAGTTTTTATCCCCGTAAGCCTGGCTCCAAGGAGGAGACCAGTTTAAAGGACCTGCTCAAGTTCTGGTTCCACCTCCTGTCTCTGCTACCCTCTACCAATGAGCCTGCTCAGCTGCATCTGATCCTGTCTGCTCCTGTGCGTGTCCACCTGTTCATGCTCCCGGACTTTGTCAGACTCTGAACCTACCTGGGAGCCCTAGGATGCCTGGAAGCCCATATCCCATTTCATCTGTCTGTTCCTGCCTGTTCTGTATCCTTGGTCCGGATAGAGGCTTCCTGCAAATCCTTCGGAGCTGCAGCACTGGGGACACTCTGGGTGACGCGGGCCGTGTCAGCCTTCAGTCCAGCGGCTGGATTGCACTCCTTTCCAGGGAGATGGACTGGACTGTTGAACCAGTTAAGTGACTCACTGAGATCTTCATCTTCTGTCAGATGATCGTGGTCACTTACCTGTGTTTCTCCCACAGAGGGTCTGAGATTGGGCGTTGCCCCGCCCCCCTCCTGCAGCATCCATGAGCTGCAGATCCTAGCAGCTCCGCTTTAGTTTTGTTTGCTTTTATTTTAATTATCGTTTTGAACTTTCTTACTGACTGTCTCACCATGAATACTGGGTCCATCTGTCCCGTTTTATGACACTACCTCCACCATAGTGTACTATGAGACTACCCTGTTGGGCAGCTTGACAAAAATCTAGCCATTGTGAGCTACCCAAAAATTTTACATGCATCTATTCTCTGAAAGTCGTGCGATGGTAGCTCTTAAGGACTGGGCCTGGGCACCCCTGCCAGGGTTTTTTTGTATTGGTTTTTTCAATATACTTTCCAGTGCAAGGTTTAGCTCATCTTTAAACGTTGGATTTAGGGAAAAAAAAAAAAAAATTTATTCAGATCCGACCACAGCACAACCCTTTTTTTCTAGTTGAAGAAAATGTCAGGTCATATTCAGAGTTCAAACTTCTGAAAGTACTTTATATTTGTAATTATTACATACTGTTCAATAAATTATATGTGTTTTTAATTAAGAGTAGTTTTCATTTCAATGGTCTTTACTGGAGGCGTCTATTTTTATCAAAAAGCACTACTACCACCTACCAGTTTTGTGATGTCACAGTACGGTATAGTTGTTGAGCAAGTCCCAATGCTGTATACAGTGTTTGTCATGATTTTCAAGTCATCTTGAAAACATTCTTCTTCAAAATGTTGGTGTTTTTTCTCTGGCCAGAATTTCAATGGCATATCCTCCCTCTTCAGGTTGGTAATCCAATGACAAACCCGTGGATCATGAACCAGAAAGGTGAAATAACTAATTTTTTTCACTTTTACCCGATGTATTACAACATCCAACTGCCATGTACTTGAGCATTGTCAGTATAACTATAGCTCTAGTGAATTTCAATGGTGAAGTCCTCTGGAAATCTTCAATAATTGTTGTTGATTGCAGATGTGTCTAGTAGTTCCCATTGATTTTGCTTTTAAAGCGGGGAGAATGGCCCCAGTCTTACCACACCGTGACGTCACTGCCAGATGATGTCAAGAGTGAGGTGTTACTATATTTGGGCAAAAATGGCCAGTCCCAGACTCAGTGATGGTGACGAAAATTCTTATTTTTATTTTTTACCGATTAACGCAAAATTCATTAAATCACCATGAGAGTATTAGTTTTGGGTATACAGGTGCTGGTCATAAAATTAGAATATCATGAAAAAGTAGATTGATTTCAGTAATTCCATTTAAAAAGTGAAACTTGTATATTATATTCATACATTACATACAAACTCATATATTTCAGATGTTTATTTTGTTTAATTTTGATGATTACAAATGACAACAAATGAAAATCTCAAATTCATCATATCAGAAAATTAGAATATTACTGAAGACCAATAAAAACAAAGGATTTATAGAAATGTTGGCCAACTGAAAAGTATGAACATGAAAAGTATGAGCATGTACAGCACTCAGTATTTAGTTGGGCCTCCTTTGGCCTGTATTACTGCAGCAATGCGGCGTGGCATGGAGTCGATCAGTCTTTGGCACTGCTCAGGTGTTATGATAGCCCAGGTTGCTCTAATAGTGGCTTTTAGCTCTTCTGAATTGTTGGGTCTGGTGTATTGCATCTTCTTCTTCACAATACCCCATAGATTTTCTATGGGGTTAAGGTCAGGAGAGTTTGCTGGCCAATTAAGAAAAGGGATACCATGGTCCTTCAACCAGGTACTGGTAGCTTTGGCACTGTGTGCAGGTGCCAAGTCCTGTTGGAAAATGAAATCTGCATCTCCAAAAAGTTGGTCAGCTGCAGGAAGCATGAAGTGCCCTAAAACTTCCTGGTATGTGGCTGCGTTGACCCTGGACCTCAGAAAACACAATGGACCAACACCAGCAGATGACATGGCACCCCAAACCATCACTGACTGTGGAAACTTTACACTGGACTTCAAGCAACGTGGATGAAGTGCCTCTCTTCTTTTCCTCCAGACTCTGGGACCTTGATTTCCAAAGGAAATGCAAAATTTACTTTCATCAGAGAACATGACTTTGGACCACTCACCAGCAGTCCAGTCCTGTTTCTCTTTAGCCCAGGCAAGACGCTTCTGATGCTGTCTGTGGTTCAAGAGTGGCTTGACACAAGGAATGCGACAGCAGAAACCCATGTCTTTCATACGTCTGTGTGTGGTGGTTCTTGAAGCACTCACTCCAGCTGCAGTCCACTCTTTGTGAATCTCCCCCACATTTTTGAATGGGTTTTGTTTCACAATCCTCTCCAGGGTGCGGTTATCTCTCTTGCTTGTACACTTTTTTCGACCACATCTTTTCCTTCCCTTCGCCTCTCTATTAATGTGCTTGGACACTGAGCTCTGTGAACAGCCAGCCTCTTTAGCGATGACCTTTTGTGTCTTGCCCTCCTTGTGCAAGGTGTCGATGGTCGTCTTTTGGACAACTGTCAAGTCAGCAGTCTTCCCCATGATTGTGTAGCCTATAGAACTAGACTGAAAGACCATTTAAAGGCTTTTGCAGGTGGTTTGAGTTAATTAGCTGATTAGAGTGTGGCACCAGGGGCCATCAATTTTGAACCTTTTCACAATATTCTAATTTTCTGATATGATGAATTTGAGATTTTCATTTGTTGTCATTTGTAATCATCAAAATTAAACAAAATAAACATCTGAAATATATGAGTTTGTATGTAATGTATGAATATAATATACAAGTTTCACTTTTTAAATGGAATTACTGAAATCAATCTACTTTTTCATGATATTCTAATTTTATGACCAGCACCTGTAGATAATGATCCACTGATCATTCCTTGCTGACCAGACTTTTCCTTTAATGCCTACAAACTGCAAACATGACTTAGTCTTCCTTCATAGGTTTCTTTATTTCCACTTGGATTCTGTGTAGTCCCTAAAGAAACCAGGGGCCTCTTACATGCTTCTCTGATTAATGTTCTCCTGCCTATCCTGCTATTTTAGTTCAACTTTAAGATATATGCTGGCGTGTCTTAGTCTTTGTGGTGCTTCTGTCCCATTGATGTTCTGTAACAAATCTCTAAGGCCTTCATGGAAAAGCTATCCTTAGATTGAATTACACAAAGTTTCACTTGCAAAATCTTCTCTGAAGGAGACTGATTGCTCTAGATTTTATTTTGTCTTTATTTAGTGTCTTAATTAGAAGGCACTGAATAAACATGCAGTCCACACTTTCAGTGAGATCCAGTTTCAGATAGTGTTAGGTTGTTTTTTTTCTTTGTAGCAAAATAGAATTACTTTCTTGGTTATTGTTTGTTTTGTCACAACTTTCCGGGGCTCCACTCTCCTCTCATTGAAATCTCTTGAGTCCCATTCAGAGAAACACACCTGGGAGCAGCAGCCCACAACAATCATAATCTTTACTGTTACTACAGGAACAAATGGAGCAAACCATGGATAGTAAGTGGTTTGCTCAAGGACATCTGGTAGCCCATAGAATAAGTGGGGGCATTGGTTATTCACTTTTCTCTCAGTACTACAATCACTTATCAAAACTTTATGCTCCCCTGTATTCTTTTCCACTTGAGGAGGCTTTGCTGCAGCCTATAAGGATGAAGTCAATGCCATACATCATCACTATGAAAGAAAATGCTTTGAAATCTCTGTGAGAGGAATAAAACCTGTCCCCACACCCCTCCCTGTCACTTACCACCCCATCCTCAGCATTAACAGAAACCTTTTCAGTCAGCCGGCAGGAGGGGGGTGGCGAACCTCCAGTAATCTGGCTTTAGGAGAGCGGTGGGCGGGATGCTCCGATGCAACCAGGCGTGTGTGAGGTACTGTATGCAAGCTCAGCTGGGAACAGCTCTGCAAAACTGAGATTGTTGCTTTCATTTCAAGTGGGCGTCGAGTGGAGGAAGTGGAAAGACTGCAGACAATAGATGAGAGGGCTTTTCAGAATGCTAAGCTCCCTCCGGGGATGCTGCTCCAGTTTTGGGGAGTGTTTCCAAACCATTATGAATTTCTAACTATGAACATTTTCCTTTAATATTTTCACTGAAAATTATTTTATAAAAGCCCCAAGGAACATTTAGTATTGCACATGTGTGCAGCCCAAAAGGTGAATGGTGAAACAATAATAATTTATTTGTATAGTAGCAGGGTTGCTGCCAGATCTTCCTCCAGACTAAGTCTAGGTATGAGGACCAATTTGGGTGAACAGAAATGTGGTTCCTAGGAATCGAACGTGATCTAGAGTTGTAACAGTGTTGTCCAGGATAGCGGAGGGAGGTAGAGTGGGGAAGTTTCACCATCATCAGGTCCTGGATTAGTGGTTAGAGCAGTGTGCTCTGAGAAGGTTGCAAGTACCTGGTTTGATAGCCACAGCCTGCACTCTGGGGCCCTAAGCAAGACCCTTAACCCCTGATTGCTCACCCGGCGCTGCACAGTGGCAGCGCACTGCTCCCCAAGGGGATGGGTTAGGATGCAGAAGTAAATTTCTTTATTGTGAGATCAATGGCGTTCAATTATTTATTATCATTTTATCTTCACAGCCTTCACAGATTAGGCTGCCCCATCTCCTGGATATATGGAGACTCACCACTGTCCTGGATCAGACCCGTGCCAGTCATGTCACCTGAAAATGTTTCAGAACACACCCCTGATTTTTCTTTGTAGGAAAGGATGCTGTCCTGTTCCTTTTTGGCTCTTTCTAAAAACACATCAATACATATCTAAAGGAACCTACAGCCCTATGTAAAAATATGATTGTCTTTTATAGCTGGTTTTGTCAACTTTTGTCAACAATGGGGATGAGGGTGCTTGATGACCTAAATGCAGAGATGAGTGAATCAGAGATGAGTTCTTGTGGATTTAATAAATAACTGAGGCAGACATCTCACTTGGGGAGCCAGAGAGGGGAAATAATTAGCAACAACAAGGAACCAGCACTGAGTGGCTGCAGAGGTGGTGTATATAAGGGGAACAGAACAAAGGATGGGCTAATGAGCTGAATATGGAGCAGGTGTGAGTGAAACTAAGTAGAAGGGAGCCAAGGGGAAAGGAAACAACCACAAGGGGGCAACAGAGAGTAACTAAAGACTGCTTGAACATAATGAAAAATAAACCGAAGATAACCAAAACAGAATAACTAATAACTGTAAACTAAAAACTCAGAGCCCCAAAAGGGGAGAACCATGACACCTGTAGTGTTAACCGCTGTTATTAAACTTTTTGCGATGACTTGTAGTGAGTTTCAACCCACTTTTCTTTGTAGAATAGTTTTAATTTGGCAACACGGAAGAATCTTCAAGCATGACCAGATGTTTAAGGTCATGCCACAGCATGTCTATACATAGGCTAGGCCACTCCAACACCTTCCATCCATCCATTTACCATCACGCTCATCCTTGCTGGGGTTGTGAGGGGTTCTGGTGCCTATCTCCAGCTGTCAACGGGCGAAAGGGGGGTACACCCTGTCCCACCAGTCCATCGCAGGGCAACACAGAGACAAACAGTACAAAAACCATTCACACACACACTCACACCTAAGGAGAATTTAGAGAAGCCAACTAAACCAGAGTACCAGGAGACAATTCACGCATGCACAGATAGCACGCACAAACTCCATGCCAGACACCTGGCCGGAAATTGAACCCGGAACCTTCTTACTGCAAGGCAGCAGTGCCCCAAAGTTTTCACTTTAATTTTTCTGAGAGTTTATCTTAATAGTGTGTTTCAGGTAGCTTTGTTAATAAATAAAGCCCTCTGATTATCTTTGTGAGAGAAAATAATTTCAATGGTCTGAAGCATTTTAGAGGTGATAAGAATGCAAATACAAGGTAAACTAATAAAAAGGGTGAGCTCTTGCAAATTCACATGGCGTCAGATCTGACCATTTGAATGATCTCAGTCTGAGGTATAATGAAACTGCTGGGATCCATTTATTTCCAAATGCCAGGGATGAATGTTTTGTAGGTTCTTGACTCTTTAGACAGAACTTCTGAGTCTTAGGGCAGCTTTGTTTGAGCTCAGGTTTGCAGAAGCAGAGCTGAGAGAAATTACTGAGAGGAGAGGGAGAGAACGAATCGGCAAGAGGTGGGAGGGATTGAACTTTAACAAATAAAATTACTTACACTGAGTCTGCAGCGGGCCTCTATGCTTCTTAGACATTGTTTTTCTTCTGGCGGCATTACTTTAATGTTGCCATTTTTCCTTCTGCTTCTGTGGTTGTATAGTTAACTAAATCAAAAATTCTCCAGAATCCAGATGGTTTGCAAGTCCCAGTGCACAGATGAGAGTATCAGCATCCCTTTGAAAGCCAAACAACCACAGTTTCATTGTGTCCATGCCCCCCAGAAGGTAGTTTATGAAAGTCTGTCCGCCTATTTTATTGCCACTGTTGCAAAAGCACAAATAAACCACAGGCTTCCTTTGATAGAGGTGCATTTTGTGCTCTAACTCAAATGTCACTCCACTCTGACAGAACTCACTCCGCTCCAGCTCACATCTACCTTTATATCGCAGCAGCTCTCCCAACATGTCTCATCTCAGGGATGTTATTTTTCCCTTTCTTAGCTCAGATAAACGTAATGATCTAAACCTGACTGTAGTTAGTGCAGTCATGGGTAAAAACAAAATACACCCCATTGTGTTTAATGGGGTCTATTTTGGGGTGTAAAGACTGGGGTATAACAACTTACCAGTTTTTTTTTTTTTTTTTTTTATGATTTAAAACTCACAAAAAAAAAAAAACAAGACATATTTACAATAATAATCATATGGAAGCCAAATTGGAAACGATCGTTTAAAGAAAAAAGCATCCTGGCTGCTTCCATAGTTTTTTTTATTCTGCACAAAGGTTTCTGAGATTAAGTCTCTGTTTGTTTGTTTGTTTGTTTGTTTGTTTTATATATATATATATATATATATATATATATATATATATATATATATATATATATATATATATATATATATATATATATATATACATGTGTTTGCACTTAATTTGAGCAGGTAGTTAACCCTGTAATGCCAAATGTATCATATTTGATACATACGGTTTCTGAAATGTTTTGCGTCTGACACCTTTTGCATAATTTCATGGTAAAAACTTTGCTCAAAATCCTATTGCACACAATCAGATATACCTGATAACAGAGGGCAGAAGACTACACAAAAAATAATTTTTACTTATCGCATTGTAATTTATTACTGTTTTTATTACTGTTTTTTATTTTTACATATTTTGTTAAAAGACCAAATAAGGATTTCAACCAGAAAAAAAAGTAATGTTCTGTTTTGTTTTATTCTCGGATCGGGCTTTAAAGGGTTAAAATGATCATCCTGTTAAAAAGATTTTTTTTAAAAGCATCGCTTATATCTTGCTTCCAATGCAGTATATATAATTTTCTGATTTACGCAGCCTAAATACTCATTCTAATTGGGTGTCTTGTTTGCTTAACCCCTGAAAACAAAGGTAAAATCACTTATTCCTAGAATTTTTTTTTTCCTTATATGATCAAATTTTGCTGTGAAGTGGGATTAGTTGTGCTTAGAAACCAGGGGTCCTGGCGGTTCCTCTGCTTTGAAGCATATGTGTAACAGACTTGACCTTAGACATGAAACTGCTGATTCAACTGACTTGGAAAATAGTGTTTACAGAGATTGAGCTGTTTTAGAAACAAGAACTAAACATGTATTCCTAGATGAGTCATCCTGGCTGCTTGCCGATAATGCAAGCGTAGAAGAAGAAATGTGCTGTTTACCTGTGCAAAGAAAGAAACAACGAAAGAAAAATGTCTGAGGACTTCAGTGTTGAGGAAGAGCATGAGTTCTTTGCCGAGCTGAATGCGCACTTTCATCTGGTTTGGTCTGCCGCAGTTTCCGTAGACTCGTGAACGCGCTTTTAGGAAATCCTATACACTACTGTTTATGCTCTAAAAACATTCTAAATGACTTCGCTTCGAGTAAATTATGGACGCTACCCACTCAGGACACTTGGAATACATTGGACGAGCAGTATGGAGGAATATTGACACGTTTTTTGTGGACTTTTATGGACCTTTCTGCCTCGGGCGCCATAGACCTCCATTATTTGAATGTCAGCAGACAGCAAGAAGCCTCCCAGATCTCCAGATGCATTTGAGATATCAAAAAAGTACTCCAGAGTGTTGTTCAGCATGGGGGTGAGTAGAAAATGAAGGCTAATCATGTTTTGGGTGTACTATTCCTTTAACCTGACACTGCTCCCCAGGTGCTGCACAATGGCAGCCCACTGCTCCCCAAGGGGATGTGTTGTGCAGAGAGTGATCTTCATTGCTTTGTACTTGACATTTAACAACAATAAAGTTGATTCTTCTTCTAAAATACACACAGCTGTGAAAATATTTCTACACATTTTTACCACAGGACAGCTGAATATAAACAAATGCAACTCTTTTAAAGCCACATCGCCTCAGTTATGCTGTTATTTGGGTACTGCATGGGCAGCATAACAGAATTTGCAACTGGAACATGACAAAATGCAAAAAAACTTTCAAGGTGTAAACAATTTCCCAAGGCATTGTAAGTAGAAAACAACAACAGAAGAATGGGATAAATGAAGCAAGCTCTCACAGTAATATGAGTTTTTACTCATGGCCTGGTGGTGCCATGGAGCAGGGAGAACACAGTGTTTATGAACCAGTAACTGAGGTGTGTGTTAAATTGATTCTTGTCTGCAGTCCTGGCAGTGTAATCGAGGTCCATTGTGCTGCACAAGAAAGTAAAAGAAGTGAGATTTAAAGGTCAGCAACTATGAGTGTAGAAGAAGCTGGCCGGCATAACCCAGTGGGAAACAGCTGGAGTGTTTATAAAGTGATTCAAACCAAAGCTTTCATCTCCTAACATTATAACAGTTCTGTGAAGGCACACTTTACCCGTGTTTAGCCGTTGCATAAAGAGCACCAAGCCTGTTCTCCTTATTGTGGGTGTTTCTCTTTAACGATTAGTGGTCTAGCCCTCTCATTACACCCAGCAGAGTGTCTTGACCTGATTTCAGTCTGGGCCGTTGACAAATGGAGTGAAAATGGATGCATTATTAATTTATTTCTGTCCAGATAAACTGCCGCCCAGACTGGATGAATGTGTGAAATGCGTGTGCTGCACCTCTCCAAACTACACCTATTTATCTATTTGCAGGGAATGAAAGGTCTGTCAGGGAGATTCAATCAAATCAGCGTCAGAAAGAGTTGTCAGGTGGTAGGGAGAGGTGAGTGCAGCAGCAGAGGAAAGAGGCAGAGCTTTCTAAGTGATGTTTACTCATATATATATTCATTGCTGAATGTTATGTGTCTCATTTAGCAGCTTGGTTGACTGCTCTGTTAGGGATGACTTCTTGTGGTTTCTGCAGGCCCCAAACTGAGAGGAAGCTCCACATCATCATTGCCATTTCATAGAGCTTATTGCTATAAACTGTATGATCCATCAAACAGACCACTTTACAGTTAGTCGTGTTTTGTTTTCTTTCACTAAAATATTCACTATTTTCTTGACAGTTCTGGAAGCTAAAATGAAGGCATACCTATTCCTCTAGGTAGAGACCCTCACCAAAGGCCGTGAGCCATGGATGAATCATGAGTTTAAAGTGCTGCTCTGAACTGTTTTAGATGAGCTGCTAATTTAAGAGGTATCACATATAAATCCAGAGATTTATATCTGATGACTCATCATCCTGTGAGACCAGATTAAGGTAGTTAGAAGACGATGATTTTGCAATCATAATCCTGTCTGCTTACAGATGGATAGACGGAAAAACCGACACAGTCTGTAGGCTCTACCGAAGATTTCAAAAGTATTTTAAAAAGTATGTTTAAGTAGAAGTAGAAATCCTACTATTTAAACACTTTTGTAAAGGTAAGAGTATCAACCTAAGCTTTTACTCAAGTAAAAGTACAATTTTCAAAACTACTTGAATTATAAAAGTAAAAGTAATAAGGGAAAAAATGTCAAGGACGGATACTTAACTGTACTACCCTGTTAAAGGAACATTTTCTACAATTCTGAATAATAATCTCCTTACACTTCATTTTCAACATTGTAAAATTTTACTTTGCAACATCCTGAAAAATTGTTTATTTTGAGAGAATTTACATTTCAATACAAATATATAAATATGAAGCATGGAGATACCAGGGAAGGTTGACAAAATGCTGATAATTACATTTTAAGGGTCAGATTGCTGATTACCACTTAAAGGTTTTACACTCATTTAATAGGGTACGTCATTTTTGACATGCTATTTTTTAATCAAATGTGAAATATCAAAATATTTTGCCTTTGTACTACATGTGAGATTGCTTTGCTTTAAAAAAATATTTATCTTGGAAATTATCAAATAGTACTTTTTAGATTATTTCAGGTATTAAAATCATAAATATAAAAGGAAACAGGAGAAATTAGTCAGAAGGAAGCACTTTTTGTGGTTTTGTATAAGTGAAATAATGTCTAAACATAATGTAGAGGGCAGAATCAAGCAGATTTTAAATATTTTATTTTTCATTAAGTTATCATAACATCGTTAAATAAAAAACTATACCAGACAAAATATTTAGGTTAGTTAACTTCAGGAAGCCACCCGACAGAATTTATGAATCTGCTTTGATCAAATTTTCAGCCTTTCAAGGCCAATTGAGGTGATCCAGTAAACGTCCTAAAAGAGGGTAAAAGTTCACATCTTTCTGGGGCGTCTTGGTCAGACTTGTCATCATCCTAAGTGAAGTGGACAGTGTCTGAGTCTGTCAAGATAAGGAGATCGTCTTGTTTGGATGAAGCTTAACAAGTTATGGGAAGTTGTTCACTGTTCTAACAGGAAGAGGTATTACAATAAACCCAGAACTCAAATAGGGAGCTCAGTCATACCAGAAAAAAGGATAAAGAAACACCTTAATGTTAGCCTGGGTGCCATTCCGAACTTAGTCCCGCCCACAAAGTTTGAGGTCGGGGAAGTTCGGTCTGGCTCTGCTCCATAGTAGCGCGAGTATTAAAGCCCACTGTCAGGCGATCCAATCAAATTGTCAGGGCGGGCTTTATACGATGATGGACAGATGACCAACAGTAACGTAATCAACCACGTGACCAATGCGCGCTTGGGTGACAACAATAATGGCTGCCGCTGAAAAGTTTTGGTGAGTAGATTCTGCTATTGGGTCTGTTCTAGAAGATATCGACAGCAAATTAATTTTAAAAGAGGAACAGAGAAACGCGATCAAGTCTCATCTGCTTATTATAGGCGTGCAACTGCACGCTTTGATTTTTGTGGACAACTATGCCTCGCTTAACATACGTCACGCACTCCGTTGCTCTTATTGGTTGTAGGTCTATCCAATTGAGTGCAGAGGCATTTTTTTCCTGGGTCGTTCGAAACACGCCCCATAATCACAGCTCTATGGAGCAGTATCAGACTCATATTCTGACTAGAATTGAGTCGGACTACGTCAGGCTACCTTAATGTCAATCTGTCACCCCAAAAGAGGTAGTTGGAAGAGGATGATTTAAGGATCGTAACACTGACTTAAAAAACTACAGTGTATGAGTGGGCGAACAAAATAAACCTCTTACACCAACAGATTAAGGTTAAACATTGATGAAATATGCTCATTGACAACTAATATCAGAGGATTAAGGGATAAGCGTTTGTCCCTAGTTTTTAAAACACAGGTCTATGTATAAATACATTTTTCAGTGCCGGCTTTTAAAGCTACAGTGTGTAATAATTACAGGCATATAAATTCAGAAATTTAATATATTATACATAACTATGTTATTTATCATCACCTATGAGCTCAGCCTTTTAACCATAACATTTGCGTTGCCTTAGAATTCGTTATTTATAATTACATAGGAGCGGGTCTCGCAGCCATGGAGGCTGACATCTTTGCGCTACGGCAGCGCAGAGCCAACAAACTAGCGATTGCGAGATCGCCCATGACGCTCGAAAATAACTACGGCAAGTTGAGAGAGATGAACTGAGACGGTACTGAAAAGTAGATGGCAGTATTATGCCTGAGAAGCGTTTAGTCTGCCTGAAACCAAAGAAGAAGAAGAAGCAGGTATACTGCGCCTCGGTAACAAGAAAGGTAAACAAGGCGGCAGGCGTGAGTGACTTTGCAAACTGTTTGGCACTGTGTGGCCAAACATCAAACGAATGGAGGATCATGCCTACTCTGTATCACAACGAAAAGCGGCGGACACCGAACCCCCGTCAAGAAGCGGAAACACGACGAGAATAAACGCAAGAGTGACAAGAAACGACAAAAAACACGGATCAACATTGGCACGGCATTTACACGATGGAAGTCACTGATGGAGGAAAAAGGTTTTCAAAGTGACGCTCAAGTTGCCAGTTTTCTCTTGGACAGGTAATTAATCCTATACACACAATTGTCTAATATCACTGCAGTTTTTGGAGTACAGGATGCTCAGACCTGTCTAAAACAATAACATGCTGCGTGATGATGCTGTTACTCCCCAGTATACTTATTCAGCAACGTCCCTGACGTTTCACAGGTAATGATTCAGTAATTTTCTGTAAAATAATTTTCTGGATATATACCTCGGTTACTTCTCTCCGGCTCCTTTGGAGATCTTCAAGCCTTTCCTCCTCTGCTCTAGTCACCCCGCTGGCTCCCCTCTCTCGCCTGGCCCCAGCTGCACGCCCACCCCGGCCTCTCTGCCCTCTTCCTTTCCCTCTTCCTTGCCTTGTAACCCCCGTGCCACAAACAAGACTTGGACTCTGTAAACGGGGAATATATATTCTTCCAGCGAACACAATCTCGCTGTTAAACTAATGACTACAATTACTTCGTCTGTTTATATCACCATGCAAAGCAGCTCACCAAAACGTCACAACGACGTAGAAAAAATAACGGGTATATTTATTATCTTAAGTCTACATGAAATCTATACCCTACACAGACTAATGAAATACTATCTGTAAAATTATCTATGTAAACAAACCTCATCACTTGAGAAGGTAGGTGATGCGGACGTCGTGGAAGACATTTTGTCCCGTAACGCTCGCCGTACTGTTGGGGGGGAGAAGCGGTGGGGGGGAGATGTTCATGTTGCTGCAGTCTGCAGTCTGACCGCTAGATGTCGCTGAAAATTACACACTGTAGCTTTAACATTGCATTTAGTTACTGCTTCTGCCCCAGCTGAAGGGTTGGTCCAAACAGTGGCTGCTAGAACAGGTACAGATAATACATGCCAAGAATACTGCTGCTACTTCAATAGGAAAAGGATCAACTTCAATGTCTAACTAGACAGGTTGGCTTTAATTTCCACAACACCCTGCAGGTCAGTGTTGCAACATACATTGTAAGCTGGGCCTAATTCCCTTCCTACAAACCATCATTAGTCACATATATGTGGCCTGCTGACATCCCCTGAATTTAGAAGGTTAACTGCTTTATTGACTGGGGCACTGACCCCTAAGATAGTTATGGCAAGCAAAAACCCGCTGCCAAGCTGTCGCATTTACTATATTTCACTGTAAGGTCCAAAGGTCATGATACAGAGAAAAGAATCAGGGGGCAAGGGGGTCTAGCAGGTGTTCCTGTGTCTCACATGGTGACAAGTTGTGCAGCAGCATGGAGGGATCTGCGTGTGGCAAATTCTGTAACTGCTTCTGTTAGCATGTGGCCATTTGCAGCTGAGGCGGTGGTAATGCTAAGTATGATTAGCTCATTAGTGGAGCATTGTGATTCTGCCGAAAGGTATTCTCACCTCCCCTCAAGGTGAGCTTTTATGTAAGCAATACAGCGTCGCAGTGTGGCGCTGCTTCACAAACACAATCCTGGTTTATTATTAGGCTCCAAGGCTGCAGAGAGGAGGCTGAGGACTCACTGAGACCCCTTATATGTGAGAGATTGTGTCAAAAGGACACGGCCCCACATAGACCATTGTGTAGCTATGGAAACAGCCATTCTGATGTGGGGCATATACACAAAGGGGAAATAGCTCTGGTTTTGCCTAACAACTCCAATTTCAGGTTTTGTAAATAGAGGAAACAGGCAGCAGATGTTTGTTTTTGTGTTCCAAATATAAAGAAAGCAGAGTTTAGCATTTTGTGAAAGTCTTCATGAGGAGGTGGGCGGTGAGGCTGATTTGCACATATGCTGCTGTGATAATGTACAAAATGCTTGGAGGTGACATGATACGCTTGTGAAGGGTATCTGTGTCAAACAAGCAGTATGAAAGCCAAGCATCCTAAGGGGGCTGGGTTTGTGGAGCTATAGGTAAACACAAGGACTGCTGTGTGTGATGAAAGGGTGCGTGTAGGTATCAGAATTTTGAGGCTAAGCAGAAATGTGTGCCCTAACAGCATGCAGTCTAGATCTTATTAGGACAAACAGATGTAAATACACCACCTCTACTTGTAATAACATGTGCCTTATGGGCTCTTCTTGGAATCTATAACCTTTATGTCTCAGAATGCCAACTTTTGGAAACATTAGGACATTTTTCACTTCATTAAAAAAAATTGCAAAGATGAGTCCAGGCTGTCTCATTAGAGCAGGTGTTGAACTCCAGTCCTCAAGGGCTGGTATCCTGCACCTTTTAGATGTGTCTCTGCTTCAACAGACTAGGATCAAATAATTAGGTCATCAGCAGAACTTTGCAGAACTTGACTGTATGCTCATGGAGTAATTAAGCCATTTGATTAAGGTGTTTTTGATCAGGGATATACCTAAACAGTAAAGGTACTGGACTTGAGTTTGACACCCCTGGCTTAGAGGGACCGTGTGTCCATCCATCTGTCCGTCCGTCCATTCCGCTATTGTTCAGTCCGTCTGTCTGTTCGTCTGTCCATCCATCCATCTTTTCTTTCCATGTTGTCATTGTAGACACATGGGGTGCTAGTGCCTTTACTCTGTCAATTTGAAAGAAAGTAGGGTTGAAACATTCCAAGTCTATCCAAAAGAATCACATCCTCCTAAAAAGAAAATAACGATGAGTGGTATCCTAAAGGTCCTTACTAGACACTCTATTTTCAGTGACTACATAGAGGTCCTCTCTATGAGCAGCACAATAGAGCTGTTCACAATGGGCAGCCATAGTAGGGTTTAAACCTAAACGGAAAACAGATTAAAAGCAATGCTTCTTTAGCACAACAGTAAAGTGTACACATTATATAATCACTTACAGTGCTCTTTATCTTCTCTTCCTCCAACCTATTTATATTTTAGTTACTTATGGCGCCACTTGCCTGAATGAGAACATCATCCCTGACTTGAAAAGACAAGAACTGTCTGATAAAGAGCTGCAACTTCTGTTGTCTGTCAAGAATGCTCAGGGGCTCGGATGTAATCCTGATTACCGCACAGGTCTCGGGCTCTGTTGTGGTGCTGGGTTTATCTTATGTTGCTGCTATGGAAACTGCTCAACAGCAAATATGACCGGAGGGAGTCTGTCTGATTCCAGTAAGAGCTGCAGCGAAGACACTAGAACAGGGTGAGCCCAAACAAATCCATCTGTCAGGGACTGTCTGTCAAAGGAGACTGGGCAATAAATGTCGGAATTTGTCTCAGTGACACCTTTACATGGACATACTGACAACTGAAGCATTAAAGCATACTGCCATAGAAGAAATATAAAAGAAAAGTGCCAGCAAGGAAAGACATGTTATATTAGTAAAGGTTGACTTCTTTTCTGTCAAAAATAAAGAGTGTAGGTGAGGTAGGGTTGGTGGCTAAATATATTAAAGATGGTACCTGTTTCTTCCTTCAGAGCAACAGATCCTTCTAGAACAGTACAGTCTTGACAGTAGTCAACCCAATATAAAGAATGATGATAGCAGCCCTGCAGCAAGGCACGCTTTTCAACCAGCCCCCCTGTTGTGAAGAACACTGAAGTAGCATCCTTCATCTGAACTGCTGTCAGCAGATGGAGGCAAATTGTTTGGCAAGGGGGCAAACGGATATTGATGTCTGTCTTACCCTCCTTTGATCTCAGCTCAGACCGGCAGTGTTGAACTCGTCCCCTCGGTGTATTCACCTCACACACACACACAGACTCACAACCTCTCGTAAGCTGCCTCCTGATAAAAAGGCTACTTATCTGCAGAACACATTCAATGTTAATGTCCTGACATTAAAAAAAAAGATCTGCAAAGGCTAATTAAATATTGTTTGATATGTTGTAAGAAAAATCTCACAAGAACACTGCAGGCTGGCTCAGCTGTGTAACTTCAGTCTCAGAAGGCGGGAGATAGTGAGGTGAACAGTCTGCTTTATGCATTGTAATGCAAGAGGAAGCACAAGTTTTTCAGTGGGTCTCCACTGCCCTCTAGATGATAAGAGGGGGAAGTGTTCTACCTAGAAGGATGAGGAAGCTTGCTGTTCCCTTATAGTTCAGTGGATCCACAGAAGCTATTTTTGACACCGACATAAAAAACGGACACGTTTGTGTTCACGTGTAAGTCAGATTTGTGCATTTTAAAAGTAATGTATCCTAAGGACTAGACATTACCATAGAGAGAGCTCATGTAAAGCACTTTTACAGTGCAATAAGCTTAACTGTGTCAACAAAAAGGCTGCATTGAGGTTTTCTTTAGTTGAGATAGCTGATAATGACCTCGTTGGGAAGGCTGAGCAAAGGCTGAGCTATAGTATATATGATCCATGAGTCTTTCTTTGGCTAGGCATCCATGCAGCTTTAACATCAAGGCACTGAGGGGAGGAGGTAGCAAAGCTTCACAGTCTTTGTAAGCTTCCACTATGCAGCATTCTCTTTCAGCCTTGTATGAGCAAAAAAAAAAGGGAAAAAAGAAAGAAAATCAAGGAAGCAGCAGGGGCAACCCTGCCCTGCAACAGGAGGGGGCAGGGATGAGGCATGGAGGGTAGTAAGGGTTACATAACAAGAGCCGCAGTCTTGCTTTACAAAACAAGGTAGCTTGTTGAACCCCATGTTGTTAAAATAACTATACAGCTGGAACTTCCTTAAGGTTTTATCTATTGCCTATGTAGCAATATGATTGTTATCCATCCATTAATCCATCATCCATTCATCCATCAATCTATTATTCATCCCTCCACCATCCATCCATCCATCCATCCATCCACCATCCATCCATCCATCCATCATCCATCCATCTATCTATCTTAATTTCATCAATCCATCATGCATCCATCATCCGTTCATCCACCCATCATCCATCCATCAATTCATCATCTATCCATCATCCATCCATCCACCATCCATCCATCCATCATCCATCCATCTATCTATCTTAATTTCATCAACCCATCATGCATCCATTCATCCATCATCCGTTCATCCACCCATCATCCATCCATCCATCCATTCATCCATCCATCCATCATCCATTCATCCACCCATCATCCATCCATCCATCCATCCATCCATCCACCATCCATCATTCAATCTATCTTAATTTCATCAATCCATCATGCATCCATCCATCATCCCCTCATCCACCCATCATCCATCCATCCATCCATTCATCCACCCATCATCTATCCATCCATCCATCCATCCATCCATCCATCCATCATCCATTCATCCACCCATCATCTATCAATCCATCCATCCATCCATCCATCCATCCATCCATCCATCCATCATCCATTCATCCACCCATCATCAGTCCATCCATCCATTCATCATCAATTCATCAACCAATCCATCCATCCATCATCTATTGATCCATCCATCCATCCATCCATCATCCATTCATCCACCCATCATCAGTCCATCCATCCATTCATCATCAATTCATCAACCCATCATCCATTCATCCACCCATCATCAGTCCATCCATCCATTCATCATCAATTCATCAACCAATCCATCCATCCATCATCTATCGATCCATCCATCCATCCATCCATCCATCATCCATTCATCCACCCATCATCAGTCCATCCATCCATTCATCATCAATTCATCAACCCATCCATCCATCCATCCATCCATCATCAACCCATCCATCCATCTATCCATCCATCCATTCATCCCTCATCCAACAATCTATCCATCATCAATTCATCATCCATCCATCCATCCATCCATCATCAATCAATAATTGATTCATTCATCCATCCATCATCCATCTTAATTTCATCAATCCATCATGCATCCATCCATCCATTCATCATCCGTTCATCCACCCATCATCCATCCATCCATCCATCCATCCATCCACCCATCCATTCATCCCTCATCCAACAATCTATCCATCATCAATTCATCATCCATCCATCCATCATCCATCCATCCATCCATCCATCCATTCATCCCTCATCCAACAATCTATCCATCATCAATTCATCATCCATCCATCCATCCATCCATCCATCCATCCATCCATCCATCATCAATCAATAATTGATTCATTCATCCATCCATCATCCATCTTAATTTCATCAATCCATCATCCATCCATCCATCCATCCACCCATCATCCATCAATCCATCCATAATTCATCTATCCATATCCATCCATTCATCATCAATTCATCCATCCATCCATCCATCCATCCATCCATCCATCCATCCACCCACCCATCATCCATCAATCCATCCATCCATCCATCCATCCATCCATCCATCCATCCATCCACCCATCATCCATCAATCCATCCATAATTCATCTATCCATATCCATCCATTCATCATCAATTCATCCATCCATCCATCCATCCATCCATCCATCTATCCATCCATCCATCCATCCATAAATCCATCATCCATCCATCAATCCATCCATCTATCATCAATCCACCCATCCATCCATCATCCATCCATCCATCATCCATCCATCTATCATCATAATTTCATCCATCCATCCATAATTCATCAGTCTATCCATCCATCCATCCATCATTAATTCATCCATTCATCTATCCATCATAATTTCATCCATCCATCCATCCATCCATCCATCATTAATTCATCCATTCATCTATCCATCATAATTTCATCCATCCATCCATCCATCATTAATTCATCCATTCATCTATCATCATAATTTCATCCATCCATCCATCCATCCATCCATAATTCATCAGTCCATCTATCCATCATCCATCCATCCATCCATCCATCCATCCATCCATCCATCCATCATTAATTCATCCATTCATCTATCCATCATAATTTCATCCATCCATCCATCCATTCATCATCAATTCATTAACCCATCCATCTATCTATCCATCATCCATCCATCCATCCCTCATCTAACAATCTATCCATCATCAATTCAGCATCCATCCATCCATCCATCCATCCATCCATCCATCCATCCATCCATCCGTCCATCCACCAACTCATCAAATCCATCCAACCATCCACCATTGATTGATTCATCCATCCATCCTCCCATAATACATCCATTCATCCATCCATGCATCCATCCATCCATCCATTCATTAATTCCTCCTTCCATCATCAATTCATCCATCCATCCATTAATCCATCCATCTATCATTCATCCATCTATACATAATCAATTAATCAATCCATCCATGTATCATTCATCCATCCATTCATCCATTAATCCATCCATCATTCATCCATCCGTCTATGCATCATCCATCCATCATTGTGTCCATTTCTTTTCTTTCTCTCCATCCTCACAGTTTAATGACATCCATTTCATGTTGAGGTATTTTTGAAGAAATAAAACCATAAAACAAGAAAAAAAAGAAAGTTCATATGTTTTCCTTGTTGTATATCAGTTACTGACTGATATACTGAAGCTGCATCTGATCTGAATCATCAGATGCATCACAGCAGCCCTTTAGGGATATATCTGAGTGAAGACATTTAAATTCTGTGTAACTCCCAAATTTAGTAATCTAACTTTTCTTATTATGATTCACCATCTGCATAAATAAATGAATATTGTCAAATGAGAAATTACCTCAAACAAGTCATATTTCTTTTCCTATCATGCTAATCAATAGGGGAGAATGGGGACATTACATTTTGCAGTTGTCTCTGCTACTCAGAGAGAGTTTTAATCAGACAAAATATACTTTTATACAATAAACTAACATGTGTAACAATAGTCAACCCCATTTAAAACAATTTTCAATACACTTTTATTTCAGTCAGATTTTGCAACTAGGCATTGACCTTTAAACCATATATGTTTTAGCTTAATAAAGAAAATGAAAGCAAATTAACAAAGTTGAAGCACAACTTTCATAACCTAAAAACTGTATTTTACCAATAAAAACAGGAGCAGCTCTAGAACCTGCTGCTTTTTCTCTAGAAATGAGGGACTAATCTCAAAACAAGAGAAACTTATATAATATCATCAGTCGCTTTAGCTAATATCAACAACCCCATTTGTCTTTCAATCATTTTTAAAGGTGTTATTCAGCTCTATTTTTTTTATTTTGGTCCTTCTTCTATTTGCTTGTTTAGTACCTCTGAGAGCTGTTTTGTTTTTTTTATCTCTATTCTCTCCTCTTTCTTTGGTTAGTGGTTAGTTGGTCTTTGGAAACATTACGTTTCCAAAGACCAACTAACCATCACCACCAGGTGCGACCCCCAACCATGACATTCCCCAAGAAGTGTAGTCTCAAGTCAATGTACATCAGGAAAGTGGTGACATGAGCTGTGAAATAGCAGCTTGGCGCATATCTTCTTCTTTATGGGATTTTATTGCCGGTTGGCACGTAACGGAATGGTGCATTACCGCCACTAATTGGTATGGAGTGTGGATCTGAATGGCTACTACCTACAAAAGGGCAGATTATACTTCTGCAACCGCACACATCAGATGTCGCTTGCTTCTGGTCGTGAACCAGTTTTGCTGGTATGCTTCTGCAACGTTGGTCTGGAATTTCTAGGGAAGCAGCATTTAGTTCCTATGCTCCACTTATCTGGAACAAACTTCCAGAAAACTGTAAAAGTGCGGAAAGCCTGAGTTCCTTTAAATCAAGACTAAAACACATTTGTTTAGGATTGCCTTCAACTGTTCTAGTTAAACAGTTCAACTAAAACATCATTAGTTCAACTTTTTTATTTTCTTTAGTCCAACTGTTTTTAATATTCTTTTTAGTTTCTGCATTTTTTATTTTATTTATTTTTTTATTTTTTCCTACTTGCTTTGATTCTGTTTTATCTCCCTGTATTTTAATCATGTAAAGCACTTTGAATTGTCTTTGTACTGAATTGTGCTATACAAATAAATTTGCCTTGCCTTGCCTTGCACAGCAGTGTCCCGCCAAAGCGCTAGGGGGATCCTATTCGAGAACTCGTGAGAACTTCGGCGGATGGTCATGAGAATTTCTTCGGCGGCGCCGGCAGGAGTGTTTATTTTCCAAAACAAAGAGTATGTTTGAGGCATCGTACAAGTGGTTGTACTTCTGAACTTCCTCGATCAACCTTTCGTTGTGGTTATCCATTGTTGTGATTATTCCTCGGTTTTTTAAAATGGCGCCGAATCAAGAAGGACGACCACACAGAAAGCCGGAAAGGCATATCAACGACCAATCACAGCTGGTTTTTCTCTGCGCACTTCCGCTTGAGGTCTGCGAAGGTTTGCGACTGTCCGACGTGTAGTCAGGATTCTTTTTGAGGTGTGTGACGATGGTTGCAGAACCTCGGGGGGCGTGGTCACGCACATAGACAGATTTGAGGGTTACAGAGGCTGTGCGTCAGAAGTATAAATTGGCCTTTATAATGATCAAAACAAACTCAACAAAACAAAAAACAATAAAACCAAAATAAGATTCAAATCCTCTCAATTACACTGATTCTAAGATAATGAAAAACAATTACATAACACTTATCTCTTGAGTTCTTTCTAAGGATTTCTATTAAATTATAGTGTATTATTTCTTTATTAAGATTTAGAACCAATTCCCTCCTTTTTCATTCATACCTCTTACAGTGTACCATAACATGTGCAATTGTTTCTTGTTGCTCACAGTATTCCCACATAGGCTACCGGTTGTTATAATTACCTATTTTGAATAAAGTACTGTTTAATCCTCTTTGCCCAAATCTAAGTCTTGATATAACTGTTTCTTCTCTTTTGTTCCTTCCTGCACATCTCATTTCTCCCACTCTCCTCTGAATCATATAAAACCACTATACTTTCCTCTCTTCTTCCCTTTGCTTTTGCCACCTTTCCTTCAGCCTCTGTTTAAATCATGTTCTTCGTTTCCATCTTGTTGTAGCCTCTTTTGCAGCTTTGCGCATACTCAGAGGCGCTCAATTGTTATTGATTGATATCATATGCAAAAAAAAAAAAAAAACAGCTGTAACATGCAGAAATGAGTGACTAGAACTGATTGTCCGATCGTGGCTTTGGCGCCCCCTGCAGGACGGTGCCCCTATGTGCCACTGCTACAGGTGATTGGTGGAAGCTGTGGTCCAATCACAATTCGTCTTGAAAGTGGCTTCTTGGTCAGTTTGGATCTTTCTTTTTTTTTTTTCCTCCTCGAAAATATCAATAACCACCTTCAGGAACGCGTTATACTTTTATTTAACTGAATGTTTCCTTTTTGGGGAACTTGTGAGGCTGAGTTAACGGCACTTTTAAGAATGAAAAAACAAATTATTACGCTTAAGTAGCGTCCCAGGGGGAGCTAACCAACGGTAGCATTCGGGCTAGCATGACAACCAGTGGAACTGCCATTGTCAGAATGCCTGCTTTGGATTATCATTGGAGTCGGTAAGTTGCCTCTAAAACTTTTGCTATTTGTATCCGTGTTGCTTTTTTTGTATTGTATTTTAACGGTCGTTTATGATAGATATGGAAATCAGGGTCAGGGCAAGTGAGCTAAGCAGCTAGCTGCAGCCTGTCAGCTAACTGCAGTGTCTCTATCCGCTGTGCAAACACAGCTGCAGCAAATCTAGTTGGTCTGAACTGTCTTTAGTTCCAGTATGAGTTCCCCATAATCGACCTCTGAGTCATAATAATCCCACATCCCCATTTTTTTAGACGGATGATTAACTTTTCGCTGTTATGTCCTCTAGTTAGCATAATTTCTCCATATATGGCGTTCTGTTATGTTCTTGTTGTTAATGTGTAACTTATTACACTTGTTAAATCCCTGTTCCTATGCATTCAATAGGGCTTTTATGAATGTAATATGTCAGGAATAACACTAATCAGCCTTTCTAATGTAACGAATTGTTTTTTTTTTTTTTTTTCTTTGTATGGTTTGTGACTTTGGACAGCCTTTCTTTTTACAGGCCTCCATGTTGGAAGCAGGAGGAAATTATATTGCTTCCAAACGGATAATGCACAACTTCACTGATATCTACTTCCATTCCTGCAGGTAATTTGCATTTTTATATCATTGTTTATGATGTGAGAGAAGTAAATGAGTTTAACCACACCTCCAACCTTAACTGGGTACTTTATTCTCAGTTTATACATTAGATTTTGTTCTTTCTTTAAAGACAAAAGGGAGCTGTCTGTCTTGCACATGTATAAGCTAAGAATTGTAACTAATCTACCACGGATAAAAACTGAAGTTTTGATTGTTTAAATAAATGGAGGCTCTTTTTTGGTAGCTTTGATTTACCCTGCATCATGAATCATGATTTATGATAAGAATTGATTGCACATTGTTTTCAGATAAAAAGAGAGAGATAATACCCTTTTATCTTTTAATAAACATAAAATACCCTGATAACAAATAAAGCATACTAACAATTATTGTATTGACTGGAATAAGCAAAAAGCATATGTGAACCCTGTATTTATTCCCTCTAAAATAGTTAAAATAGAAAAACAGGAAAAGCAGGATTTTCTTTGAAGCAGAAGTCAAAGAAATGCAGAGTGTGGATGTAACATTTGGTCAACATAAGAGATGGAAATATATATATATATATATATATATATATATATATATATATATATATATATATATATATATATACCGTATTTTCACGACTATAAGGCGCATATAAACGTCTTTTTTTCCCCCTCAAAATGTGCAGCGCGCCCTATGGTGCGGTGCGCCCTATGTGTGTTGTTACTGCGGACTTTTGAGACCACCATGAACCATGCAGAACTCCTCATTGAGGAGATGATGAAAGAGTGGCTGAGGGAGGTGAATGTAAGGAGACCAGGTGTTTTTTTTTTCCACTCATCACCATCTCTGGTAATCTGTGACTCCATCTCACAGCTGATGTGAAAAACATGATGAAACAAATGAACGCTGGGCTTATTGCGGGAGGTCTGACAAAGGAACTTCAACATCGCTCGACATAGCTGTGAACCGGACCCAGCAGGTGCAGCAGAAGCAGCGAGTTTACATGCAAAGTCAATGGTTGGCGTGCGTATAGGCGCAGCAAAAGGTCCCGCATCGCGTTTTGAACAGCAGGCGCAGCGCGTCGGGAGCGTTTAAGCATCTGACTCGCCGCCAACGCGCTGCTGCAGCTCGAGATGGAAAAATTGAAGTTTTGCTGCTGGACAGCAAATATAGCTGCAAGGCAAAGAAAGGATAGGATAGCTCCGCCCAACGCGCGTCAGACACAGCAAAGCTGCTTCAGCCGCGCGTCAGAACTAACTGGTACAAGCAGCAAAAACGAAGTAGCAGAATAATAAAAGCAAACATATTCTGCCGGCACAATAATTCCACGAAAAGTGGAAGGCAGCTCTGCTGGCACTGTTGTTCGAGCTTTCGCTAAAGCCGGCATCCTTTCCGAGGAGCCGCCCGGCACGGACTCTGACAGCGAAGAAGGGGAAATTGGCATGTCTGATTTAGAGCAGCTGTTTAATTCAGAAACAGAGGATGATGACTTTGATGGGTTTGATTAATATTTTGTAATAAATACATGAATAAAACACAATCATACTCAGTTTTGCTCCCGCTCTATTTTTCTATCTGAAAACTTAATTCAACAGCAGCGTCTGGGCGGGGTCTCCTCCGGGTTCACCGCGGCGGCTGGCAGGTGTTTTTCATCTAAATAATCTAAAGGATTATAAAAGGATAATAGGATAATAAAAGCGAACATATTCTGTCGGCAGGTTTCAGGATTTTAAGTTAATTTATGCGTAATAAACTGTTTTAGAGGAGTGATCACAGCCCTGTGTCATCAGCGATGTGTCTCTCATGGCCAGGTCCCAGGTTTGAATAATACTTAATCATTGCAGTCAGTTCATCCAGATTATCATCCTGCCTATACTATTAATGTGGGAGGCGCTCAGACCCCCACATACCAGCGGTTTGCCGACAATAGGAATGTATCATGGCCAGCTCCCAGATTTGATTAATACTTTGTAATAAATACATGAATAAAGCACAGTCATACTCAGTTTTGCTGCCGCTCTATGTTTAAATACGCAGTAGAGGTATTTAAAGGTAGTAGAGGACATGTACCTGTATATAAAAAACGCGCCCTATAGTCCGGTGCGCCTTATGTGTGTGTTAAATACAGAAATGGCACACATAACTGAGACTGCGCCTTTTAGTACGGTGCGCCTTATGGTCGTGAAAATACGGTATGTGTGTGTGAACGCATCGTATATACTGTATATACTCCATGGACCTTTTTCTTCCTTTTGGCACCTTCTTATTTTTGACTATTTGAGCTGATGTAACCAGTACATTTCTCCACTGTGAGATCAATAATGTCAATCAATCAATCAATCAATTGAATTCATTACAGAAAATGCTGCAGTGAAAACGTATAACTTCATGAATTTCACAACAACTGTTCTCTTATTTACGGAAAATTGTGGGGACAGTCCAGTCTGAGCAAATTTGTCATAGATTTTATCAAGTAGTATTAACTGATCATTGCCGCAACTCCAAACTAGCCTCCAGCAGACCAAAAAAAGATATCCTGAGATTCGTGGCTGCCTTTTATTATATATCTTTTTGAGTTATATACCGCAAAAACAAGTTATTCAAAGTCATACATAAACTAAGACGATGTTCTCAGTTTTTATATAGAGTTTACTGAAGTAAAGGCTTTTAAAGTTGTAGGGAGGTCATATTTAAATGTCAAATCATTCTGGCTTAGACATGTATATAAATGTACTCTTTATCAGATGCTATTGTCCCAAAATGTTGAAAATTTCTATATAAAAAAAAAATCCTGTCTTAAAATCTGTGGGGTTTATTTTTTGTTATCTTATGCAGGCCCGTTAGTTATACATCAGCCTTTACACCAAAATTTGACAAATCATATATCAACGGTCATCTGTCAATGAAATTTTTTCGATCATAGCATCTAGATTTATATGTTGCAGCTAATATATGCAACGGTTGAAATAAGAAATAAGAACCCATTAGAATTTACTTTACCGTTGAGTAATGTCCCAGTGTTCACGGGATGGACGTCTGTGTCTTCGGCAGGTGTAGAGCTAATAGAACTGACAACGTTGCGAGGCAAGGGCTCAAACATGTACGACTGTAAGCCTTCTACACCAAACAAAGCTTCTGCTGCCTACTAGTACTAAGTTGCTAACTGCTTAGCAAGATGCTTCTGAGAAACTGGCTACAATCAAACTTGTTTGTGAACCTTTAGCAACAACAATCCCGCTCTTAAGATAAACAACCAATTCGACTCGTGTAAAGTCGGACACCACTCTGGAGAATTTGGAAATGCAACGGTTGGAACGGCCGTTTCTCTACGACTGTAACCGGTGACCGGACTATTTTGAGCTCTGGTTGATGGATTTATTTATTTATTTTTTCCCTGAGTGGATACGCATCTTTCTCCTATCCTTGATCCATGTTTGTTTTGATCAGAGTACCCAAAAACGGGGGACGAATCACCCGGACAACAGAGGGAAGAGGAGATGGCATTCTGAGCTCAGACAAACAGCGAGAGAGGGCCCCATTACCGGGATGGACTAGGCCAACTGACCAAGGCTAGCTAGGCTAAGTGCAGAGTACTGAAGGAGCACCACGGAAGATCTGATAAGTCCCCTGGGGAAACAGTATGCTGAGTTAAGGGCAGAGGAGAATGAGCAGGGAGAGGCTACGGCTAGCTGTGGCTACCCTGTAGAGGCTAACAGCTGGAGGTGGAAGAATGACAGGCGGGATCAGAGGAGCCTGTCAGGCTGACGGTATTGCAGCTCATGAAGAGGATGAGACTGCTGGTTGGTTTAGAGTTAGGACCACAAAACGGTCCCTCTAAAAGCTACCTACAAACCTCTTTAAAGCATCTCCCATTTTATACTTAGTAAAGATTATTTTCTCTTTTTTTTTTTATTTAAAAAGCTTGTCTCAGCAGGCTCCTTCAATAAACAGTGGTCAATTCATGATACTTTCTCATCCTCTGTAGCTTTAGTATCTAACAGTACAGTGTACACGATACAGCATATGAGGAATTAATGGATTTGATGCTGTGATCAGCAATCAGCAGATTCTGATTTTTGTGGTCGAGGCCTGGCTCCGAAAATCCTTACCAGTGCATGTCTTGTTATAAAATAACTCTCTTCTTACAGTGTTTTGATGGTTCTCTCTGAGCCTGAATAGAATTCCAGCACTGGGCTTATTTAAACACAGCAGCTGCTGGAGTTGGAAAATTTTAATATTTGCTGCTCGCCGCGCCACATCAACCAATCAGAGAAGCTGATCTGGGAGCTGGCAAGGAGAGAGGCACATCTCTGATGATACAGATCACTATAATCACTCCTCTGAAACAGTTTATTAACGCCTAAATTAATTTAAAATGATGAAATCTGCCGGCAAAACATGTTAGTTTTTATTTTCCTGGTGTCTGCACTTTGGATTACGTACCGTATTTTCACGACCATAAGGCGCACCGGACTAAAAGGCGCACTCTCAGTTATGTGTGCCATTTCTGTATTTAACACACACATACGGCGCACCGGACTATAGGGCGCGTTTTTTATATACAGGTACATGTCCTCTACTACCTTTAATTACCTCTACTGCGTATTTAAAAATAGAGCGGGGGCAAAACTGAGTATGACTGTGCTTTATTCATGTATTTATTACAAAGTATTAATCAAACCTGGCAGCTGGCCGTGAGACAGAGACATCGCAGATGACACAGCGCTGTGATCACTCCTAAATTAACTTAAAATCCTGAAACCTGCCGACAGAATATGTTCGCTTTTATTACCGGTATCCTGGTGCCTGCAGCTAAAATTATTTAGATGAAAAACACCTGCCAGCAGCCGCGGTGAACGAAAGGATTTCTCCTGTCGGTGCACCGCTGGTATGTGGGGGTCTGAGCGCCTCCGACAGAAATAGATAATCTGGATGAACTGACTGCAATTATTAAGTTTTCAGGTGGCCTTTCTCACTTAAAAACATATTAAAACTACTTTATTCCCACTGATCACAGCAAATATAGCTGCAAGATTTAGATTATTTAGATGAAAAAACACCTGCCAGCCACCGCGCTGAAGAGGAGGAGACGCGCTCAGAGGCTGCTGTTGAATTAAGTTTTCAGGTAGTATGTTTGTGCTTTATTCATGTATTTATTACAAAGTATTAATCAAACCCATCAAAGTCATCATCCTCTGTTTCTGAATTAAACAGCTGCGCTAAATCAGACATGCCAATTTCCCCTTCTGCGCTGTCAGAGTCACTTTCCGTGCAGCGCAGCTCCTCAGAAATAATGCCGGCTTTTGCAAAAGCTTGAAGAACAGAGCCAGCAGACACGTTAGTCCATCTACAATCCATCCGCAAACGGTGGCGTAACTTGCCCGGCGCTGCCTTCCACTTATCCTGAAACTGTGGTCTCCGTCGGTCATCCATCGCTCCCACGCCGCTCGCAGCCTTACTTTGAACGGCCGCTTCACACCGACGTCGAGCGGTTGAAATTCCTTTGTCAGACCTCCCGGGATAACGGCGAGCACAGCGTTCATTTGATTCACCTTTTTTTCACATCGGCTGTGAGATGGGCACGCAGCGATGGTGATGCGTGGAAAAAACCACCTAGTCTTCTCAGATACACCTGCCTCAGCCACGCATCCACCTAGCCTTTTTCATTTAATATCATATGTCATCAGAGCGCTGTACTGTCTCGCTGTCAGCTCCCAGATCTGCTTCTCTGATTGGTTGATGCGGCGCGTCCAGCAGCAAAACTTCAATTTTTCCATCTCGAGCAGCAACAGCGCAGTGGCGGCGCTTCAGATGCTTAAACGCTCCCGACGTGCTGCACCAAAACGCGCTGCGGGACCTTTTGCTGCACCTATACGCGCGTCAACCATTGACTTTGCATGTAAACTCGCTGCTTCTGCTGCACCTGCTGGGTCCGGTTCACACCGATGTCGAGCGGTTGAACAGCGAGCACAGCGTTAATTTGTTTCCCCATGTTTTTCACATCAGCTGTGAGATGGGCACGCATGGAGTTACATATTAACAGCGATTGTGAGGGGTGGAAAAAAAAACACCTGGTCTCCTTACATTCAGCCACTCTTTCATCATCTCCTCAATGAGGTGGTCTCAAAAGTCGCAGTTACAACACACATAGGGCGCACCGCACCAAAGGGCGCACCGCACATTTTGAGGGAAAAAAAAGACGTTTAAGTGCGCCTTATAGTCGTGAAAATACGGTACATGAAGTACATATGTGTGGGTCTGAACGGCTCTGAGAGAGAAATAATATTTGAAGGCAGTATGGTAATCTGGATGAACTGACTGCACAGATTAAATTTTTATATGGACTTTCTCACTGAAAAACATATTAAAATTACTTTTTACCCACTGATCACAGCATATATAGCTGCCATTGTTACAGGCAAAGAAAGGATAGGGTAGCTCCTCCCAACACGCGTCAGACCCACTCTGCACCGCGCAGCCAGAGCAGCAAAGATGCTTCAGCCGCACATCAAAACTAAACTTGTACAAGCATCAAAAATGAAGCAGCACTTGCGTTTTTGCTGTTCTTGTAGCTTTAGGTGTGAACGTAGCATAAGAGCTGTTCAAGTCTTGAAATCCATTGGTGTTATTTTTATGTGGGTTTTTCTCCTACTGGACTCTTGTCATGCATATTTTTTCACGCCTCACTGGGCGGTGCTAACTGGCTAAGCCACTGCCTCCTTCTGCTCCCTGCACATGCGTGCTGTGTTGTACATCAATCGTTTGAACAGGCTATATTTACAGATTCAGTGTACAAAGTGTAACAAATGATATAGCAGCAGGATTTGGTAATCCTTCATTAGAACGTTTCATGCTACCAGAGTGAGCTAATAGTATATATATATAAAGAAAAGGGCAATTTTACGAGGAAGTGTACCTTTAAAAACATTCTTCTTGTGAGAATCCTATTTCAATCAGAGCTTTTAAGCCACCCTCCCTCTACATATAACTATGATCTGTGTCTCTTTGTAACCTTGCAACACATGCCTTTGTTTGGCTTGTTTGACCCACAATGCCCTGCTCTATAGTCCGCCTTCTGATTTGGTTCCCTTGATGTGGGATATGGCATGTAGTTTTAGGCGAACTTGGTCACTCCTTTGATCTGCATTTGAATTGAGCTGCACATTCACACCAGCATTGGATTGTGCAAACATGTTAATATTTAGTTAAGGTTGATGTGACTGAATGGTATTTCTTTTATGTCCATGGAAACTGGTGCAGAGGATGATCAAAGGACCCTTCCAAGGACTGTCTCTTTCATGCTTAAACTGATTGAAGGTAGTTTCATGAAGAATAAAACATTGAAATAACTGTTTTTTTAAAGGATAGAGGTTTGAAATAATTTGAAAGCAAAGAAGAATAATCAAAATATAAAATAAATATTACATCTTTAATTGGTGCTTAGAGAAGAAAAATGATGTTACATTTTATGGTTCAGAGAGATTCATTATTTTAACTTGTATAGAAAAGATTGATAATATTCAATTATTGGTTGAGTTTTCAAATTTTCAGGTTCAGTAAGTTAATGGTAGACCTACACTATTCTGGGGTGAAAACAGAATTGATTTTAACCCAAAACATGATCAGTCTTAATGGGAAAAGAAAAAGGATGGACTACCAAAATAAACATTAGCTTTTGCCCCGTTAAATTTTTTGAAAGACTTGATTTGGGAAACCAGTAGCTGTTTTTTTAAAATGAATTCCAATTTGATTTCAGATCAATCATTATTTTAGCAGTAATGTTGCTCCAGTTGTGGTCAGTTGCTGCCACATAAATTCAAAAAGCATATCTGCTGCTTTCTGGGTTTTATATCCTCCAAAAGCAACATGGGAAGTATAAATGTGTTTTATTGCATTATGAGAAAATAAATGCAAAGTGTAAAATGCTTTTATTTGTTTTTGGCTGGACGACATGTGAAATTCTATATTTACGACGGTGGTCTGTCTTTCATTTAGGCCATGCAACATGATGGGCACTGTGGATATTGGCATTCTATCCACACTTTCATAGCGGAATTCAACTCAGGAAGAATCAGATTCATGGTTATATGTATTTTTTTTTAAAGGTTGTGTGTTTGGTAGAAACTGTTATGCCACACTAAGAAAAGCATTGGAAGTTCATTTTACTACAGCAAAAAAACATGAAGTTTTTGCCCAGGTTGCACTATACTTTGTTAATCAGTTTCTAACTTTATTTTCATGTAATTTTGTTGCCTGACCACCTCAAAAATATAAGCCATGCATTAATAGTGATTTTATATATATATGTATATATTTGATTAAAAATATTTCAAGGCATAACTTTTACATTCATCCTCATATATATATATATATATATATATATATATATATTTTTTTTTTTTATGTGTGTATGTATATGTGTGTGTGTATGTATGAATGTATGCATGTATATATATATATATATATATATATATGTGTAACTTTTAATTGACATTGATATGAATATTATTGTTTGAGCAGTTGGATCTTTATTGCAGTGGAGATAATTTTCTCCACATGGTGGCGTTATTTGCTAATCATCTTAATAGGTTGGGTAATTTCTGTCCTGTCTACACTAAATCATTAAAAAAATACAATAGGTCTTGAAGTTTATTGGTTTATATAGATTTTTTTTCTGCAACAGGTGGTTATTATTCATTAGTTTTTGGTTTTGCAAAGTAGGAAATAGAAATGTACTAGTTTTTTTTCTTCCCAAAAATATATATTTTTTTTCTTTCTAATCTTTATATCAAAACTATCAGCACTCTAATATAGGCCTACTAACAGTTAACATCCCGAGTGTGGAAGTTGCGAACCCATCCCCAGCATCATTTCTCCCTCGTCTTTCCTTCCCACCCAAAGCGTTTCTCGAGCGCGCACGCGTGCGAAGCTGCGTGGGAATGGCTGTTTGTGTGACCGAGGGGGCTGGGCTGCTCGGAGCGAGCACTGAGCTGCATGAGTTTGTAATGTCCGCCATGTTGGCCATGGCGTATTGAACCGGGCAGGAACAGCGGAGCGCAGGAGCGAGAGAGACCGACAGACAGCGACTGAGACCCGGGCCTGCCCGGCTCTGTTCGCGCTGCTACCCGGACCTGAAGCCTGCCCGTCAGACCGACTCTAAACAGACCGCGACAGATTCCTCAATGAGGACTCGAAGCAGACGTGCTGTTACTCCAGGCAGTTCCCAGAGATTTATGCTGCATCTTTTAATATAAGAAATGAGTAAACTGTCGTTTCGGGCGCGGGCGTTGGATGCTTGTAAGCCCCTGCCCGTCTTCCGCTGCGAGGACTTGCCCGACCTGCACGAATATGCATCCATCAACAGGGCGGTGCCGCAGATGCCAACTGGGATGGAAAAAGAGGAGGAATCGGTATGTTATTTTAGTTGGCGCTCGGCTGCTGTTGGGTTTATTTGATGGCGTTTTCGGCGCCACAATGTTACCTGCGCAAGCTGATGCAAAATGGCCGCCATTGCTGCCGTTTCGTGCGCACGACATATCTCAACGAACACTTTATTTAGCTCAACTCCACCAACAACGGATGATTTGTAATTTCGCCTTCTTATGATATTTTGCTGAAATGTCGTGTTTTAGCCGTCTGATACTTTGCAATCGGCGCACGAATACACAAAGAAGTCACGTGACTTCTGTCGGCGCCACCATTTTGTTGACTTTCTCGTTGCTAAAGGCGGGCAAAGGCCTTGGATGGTTTGTGGTTCCGATGCATGAACGGTAGGGGGAGACAGAGAGCCTCTGGGAAGTTTGACAGCTAGGAATTGGTGTGTTGACAGTTGAAGCCGTGCCATGCGTGCTGTGCTGGGGCACTGCTGGATAATGCAGGGAGGCATTTAGCTCACCGCTTAAGAAAAGAGGACTTAAACCTCGCATTGTCGCTTAATCTTTACGCTTTATGCTTTTTCCTGTGACATCTTGATGATTGTTGTTTACATGGCAGCAGATTTGAAGCTTTATGTGGAGTCAATGGCTAGGAAAGGCTAATATCTATGGTGTGGATGATATGTTAGCTACCTCTATTGGTGGTTATAGACATTTAAAATAAAATTCGTTTATTTGGAAGTTGCAATGCATATTTTAATGTCCTTTGGGGGAGGTTAGTGTGAACTTAGTACAATTTATCATATGTGTGGTATAACTTTGTCTTATAGAGCTTAAAAGGTTGGATTAACATTTAATGTAGGGGCTCTTTCAGTTTTAAGTGGGACAGATCTTTTGGCTGAATCCCCCCCTACATACACACAAACAAAAAACCAAGTGTGTAAACTGCTTTAAATTGCTAATGCAGTCACTGCAACAACTGATATTCTAGTGGTGTAATAGGTAATTTAGGCGAGGGAAACTACTACTTGTCTTCAGTTATGTTTGGTCTAACAATGTTTAGTGTTGGTCAGATATATTTGGGGAGAAAGGATGCTCTATGTCAGGAAATTGGATATTAAATTGCCTCTTTGAGGATTCACCAATATTTTCTTAATGTCTTTTTTTGTTTGTTTCCCTTTCCTTATCATTAGTGTTCCTCATTTCTCTGGGTTGTAGAATCTCAGCCATTATAAATAAACACTGGGCCTAGGAATGGAGAGCAGTTACAGTTCATCCTAATAGCCAAAATATTGGCTTGGACTGTTCAAACACCTGGCATTTAAAATGCAACACTCACGACTGCTGAATATCTGAATTTTTTATTTATTTGTTTTTTTGATCAGCAGGAAAAAAAAGCGTAGTCATGACAACATTAAAATATGTTTAATTGGTCATTTAGAATGCTATTAATGGACATGTTTCAGTCATCTGAGGATCAGAGTAACGTTGTTGCTTTTGCCTCTAATTTCTGCACAGCACTGGTGGTCTGATTAAAAAGAACCCCAACAAAATAAAAACACTACAAATACTACTAACTGGGACTCTAACTGGGAATCAGTACTTATTCAATATTTTTCTGTTTGCTTTTTAAAATCACTAATGGCAAATGCATTGGATATCTATCCTTTTTCAACAGTAATGTAAATAATTTGTTTGGATTTTAAATAAAAGCAAAGTTACAATATATTGGTGTGTTTTGTTTCAACTGGGCAGTCTTAACAAATAAAAATAAAACTATATTTCATTTTTTTTTTCTATTTTTAAATAGCAGATTTAGACTCGACTTCAAAAGATCTGCATCTCTTATATAACCGACCTTTTTTGTAACTCTGGATATTATTTTTTAGTATTAAAACTGCTTATCTAAATTAGTCCAAATGTAAAAAAGCTGTGAAATAAACCTTTTTTATTGAGCATCAGAACTAGAAGCCATATACAGCAGTGTTGTTTCATGTGTTGTGGAATAAACTGATACTTAACATAAACGATTTGTATCAAAATATCCTGAATGTATTGAACAAATAGGCTAAATGTGAAAACTTATGCTAGAAAAAAAATGTTATTACAGTAACATCTGGGAGATATTTCTGTCTGGGATTGCCTTTATGCTGGGAGCGTGGCTGCGTGTCCTTTGGGATCTTGCAGCAGACAGAAACACAAGGAAAACACTGACAGTGCACAGTCAGCAGAAAGCCCATCTCACCCCATGCTGGCCCATTCCCACCTACTGTACACATCCACACACGGTGTCATTACATAACAGCGTGACAGAGGAGATAAAGGGGACAGTTTTACTACAAGGCTCTACATGGCTTGGCTCCCTGACCCACATCCTCTCCAGCAGCAGCTCCGTCTCTATTCTTAGGCAGCTGAATGACCGAGGGAGATATGACTGTTATGCTTCTGTTTAATGAGAATATTAACTGATTATAAGAGAATTATAAATCACAGAAAACAGGTTTCTGAAGTTGATTGTGGGCTTCAGTCAGCCAACTGAATCTTAAGCAGATTTAATTTATTTTAGTTGTTTGATGGTTCTTAAGGCTGCAAAAGAAAAACTTGGGAATATATCAGTTTTCTGGTTATAACTGTATCCTTCTCTCTAACTATCCATATATTGATTTATCCGGTTATTTGTTGGTCTGCCATTCACCATCTGTACATTTTTTATACATCCATTAGATTATGTATCAATCCACCCCTGCTCCTGTCTGTTTTTATCTATTGAGCAGTTTCTGCCCATCCCCTCATCCTTCCCACCTATCGTTTGATTCATCCAGTTGTTAATTATTTGTATGTCTCCATCACTTCATTTATTTTACCTTCTATCAGTTTTTTATTTTACTTTTTATATATAATCAGTTTGAAATAATGCAAATATTTTTCTATGAAAATATAGGATGAAGCCCATTTTCTCCTATGTGAGCCCCATGTTATTGTGGACCTCATCAGCATTCATGGCATCAGACCTGGGAAAATGTAATTAACTTCCAAGCTGCGTAATCTGTGCAGCAGTAATTGCAGTGAAATGGGATTATTGATGTTTTGTTCATGATGCAGATACCGAAGCTAATACTTGTTGTGTGGAGCTGTCTAATTGTTGCTTGGTCTTTAGGTCTCAGTTAAAACGTAGATGTGGCCGTACTCCAACGCCGCAGCATCAGTTAGGGTGTAGAGACTCGGTATCACAGTAAATGAGACAATATCAGATATAGGAGGAAGATCTGAAGCTGTAGTGAACGGTGGAACTAGTTATTAAAGTATATTCCCTGACAAATTAGCTGGCCAATCATTCCAGTTTTTGTTGGGCTGCATAACAAACATCTGTTAACAAATATATATATATATTTTTGAAGTCTTTAGTTGGAAAAATACTCAGTGATAAAGTGGAAATTGGGCTTGTTGAATTTTGGGGAACTTTAGCTGAAGAATAGATTGTCCCAGCTGAGTCGTGCTTGTGAGTAATCGCTATTCGCTGAATGCGTCAACAGAGTCAGGAAAATGCAAACCTACTTTATAATGTATTGAAATGATGAATATCCCAGCAGTAATTCATTCTTGCATTGATTTATCAAAGCTGCTTGTCTTTAAGCTTTCTTTAGCTCCTGCTGGTTGGCATGAGGGGAAAAGAAAGACTTGCTGGAAGCCTCATTTCGGTTGCCGTGGTTACGTTTACTTGTCTGATATTTCTTGGTTGTGTTTTTTTTTTTTTTTTGTACCTGGAAGATGAAATGTCACAAAATGAGCCGTTAATTTTTGAAATGATTTATTAATACTTTTTTTTTTTTATTGTTTCTGTATAACTGCAGATAAAGGACTTCAAAGGTTGCTCTTCTATGACCGATTCTTCTATTTATGAACTCATTAGAAAAAGAGAAATAATATCTGAGTTTTGGAAATATTATGTTGATTTATAATAAACAGTATTTGCTTGTTCTGAAAGGACGCATTCCCCAGAAGTTTATCAAAAACACATCTCAAGTAGATTTGTTGTTATGCTAACCTCCACGAGCAGCATCACTTTCATATGATGTAAGCATTAAAGGAACATTTTCTCTTTCAGTGTGGACATACTAAAACTTAGTTCATAAGCTTCAAATTGTTATGATTCTTTTCTTTTAGAAGGGGTGTAAAGCTGCCTTATCTATAAATGTTTTATCTGTCACGGTCACAAAGGCTGAAATAGAGGCAGCATTTGATTGGATACATTTTAGATGATAAGCATACAGATTTTCCTAACCATAGCAGGTTGGAATGTAAACAAACCACATATGCACTGCCTGGAATAAGGTTTAAACAGGCATATAACCTCTGTTGCTTTAAAATTTTGGTATTAACATAACTAAAATTGAACACTGGTAAGGTTATATATAAGTTGGCTTCACATATCTTTTTCACTCCTATGTTTAAAGGCTGCGCTGCGATCCCTTGATTTAAATCTAGCGTGAAAACTGTAGCCGTAGCTCTTAAACGAACCCTCTTCAGTTTTTCCCACATGTCCATTCTCAAAAGCCTTTAATCTACGCTCTGCAGAGGAAATCCCTGGGCTATGAAGCATGGCGGCGAGGATCAAAGCTGCTGCAGTCAGGATGTTTCAGGTCAGAGGAAGGTTGGGGACGTCTGCTGGAAGGTGTCCTGCTAATAATCACCGCGGCTCAGGGTGCTTTAACTTTGGAACCGAATGAGCTAGTGCTGGTTGCAAGTTAAAAGCCACCTGCTTTATTTGCATTTACAACTTTAAGGTTGGCATAAATATTTTAAAAGAGCTAACAAAAAAAGTGAAATCTTTGAGGATTAACTTCAGAAGGCTAAAAATTACTGAGGTTAGCAGTAAGCTACTTTTCTTATTTGCCTCTTCATTTCTTTTTCAATCACTTTGAAACAGGACTCAGAGAAAAATGCTGGTTGATTATTGATCCTGTATCTATTGTCTCTTCATTCCATTTCCTCAAATGAGGAGATGATCACTGTATAGTGTCAGTCTGATAGAGTTAAATCAACATCAGAGCTCTCCCAAAAATGTGACAGCATTTTTCCTGCTCTGTTGATTGTTGCTTTACTTCCATCTGCCATTGATGCAAGCAAATGCTTTTATCATTTTGGTCAAATTCAGCAGTGAAATGCAGTAAAGTGTCCCATGAACTAGCATCCTTAGAAGCAGAAATGGGGAGGGTCTGCCATTGCCTCCCTGTTGCATCACTGCTCTGATTCATCTCCTTAAGAGGAGGACTGTGGATTTAAGGGATGAGAAATCGCCTGAAATCACATCAGCACCCAAAACGTTTGGCCTACTGCACAGTGAAAGGCTAGATGGGCCTTCTGTGGTTTTCTTACACAAGTAAGAGGGTCATTTGGCTCTGAACTAGTTCTGAACTCTGGCGTCTACTCATGGAAGTAGATTGTTTTGTTTCAACACATCAGGATAATACAAACATGCCTTGACCAAGTTGCAACATTCAGATCAAGTCTAGAAAGAAAGGATGATGTTTGGTAAACACAAAAGCTGCAGTAAACCCTGTTGAGATGATGATGCACAAGATTGTTTTGCTCTTCATTCATCATTTTATTTCATTGTATTTTGCATGTGTGACCCATGTCAGATGTTGCTAATACTATACGAGAAAAGCTGAACTCCTTCTAGAAGCTGTTTAAGTTCTGTGCTAATATGAAACACGCAGGGCAGAGGTCCACATCTGGGAAACCGGTTGTGTGTTTTTTTGCCCTTTCCTGGCTTCTGTCATCCCGCTCCATGCAACGCTCTCAATGCTGAACCTTATTTATTTCAAAGCTGATCTTAACTGCTTTGCAAGAGATGGAAAATGAGTTGGATTTTTAAAGGGTATCTTATTTAATGCTGACCCACATTTGAAAATCAGGCCAAGAAACGAATGAACAGCGTGCAATGTGTAAAATGAGTAGGAGAAGACTTGTTGGTGAGAGATGGACCTGAAGCCTCTGAGACTGCAGCGGCCATCTGTTGCATCAAGCATTGAAAAGGCTGTAAAGGGAATGTGAAGACCATCCCTTTAATAGGATCCGTCAATGTTGGGTTTATGTGCAGATTCCTTTGTTACACATGCATAGTGGATAATGACTTTAATGAAGGAACTAAGCCGTTAAAGTCGCGATTGCTTTAAATTATATTTATTAAAACTAGTTTAACTCAATAGCTTGTTAGTAAATGAGAACAAATGAAGACACTCCTCGTATTTTAATGGCTCCCTCCATCTCTCTTCCAGGAGCACCATCTCCAGCGAGCCATCTCGGCCCACCAGGTGTACGGAGAGAAGCGGGACAGCATGGTTATCCCGGTCCCCGAGGCGGAGCGCAACATCCCGCACTACGAGCTGCTCTACCCCGGGGACTTCAAAATGCCAAAGCAGCTTATTCACATACAGCGTGAGTAGCAGGCCGCCTGCTCTGGGATTGTGTTCAGAGCTCAGGTCGCTCTCTGTGAGCGAGCTGAAGCTTCTCTCTTTGCGTGACAGGTTTTTTTTTTTTTTAGCCAGTGATCCTTCACACTCTCTGTCTGTAGACTTTATTCCAGATCTCATTGGTCAGAGGTTATACCTTCCTTCATCTGATCCTCTCTTATCAGCATGCCCATTAATTTGTCCCCCAGCAGTCCTTAATTAATCCTCCCTCATCCATCAGGTTTTCATTCATTGGTCCTTTATTCTCTGTCCTTCAATCATCCTGGTGTCTCCATCCCTTTTACATCCATTAATGCGTCCCTTACCTACGTAAGCATCCATTACTCCTCTTTCCCTACATGTAACCCCATCCCCTAGATCAGGCATCCCCAACCTCGGTCCTCGAGGCCCACTGTCCTGCAGGTTTTAGAGGTTTCTCTGCTTTAGCACAGCTGATTATGATTGCAGTAGACCAAAAGCCTGTTAATCAGCTTTCAATTAAAATCAGCTGTGCTGGAGCAAGGAAACCTCTAAAACCTGCAGGAGAGCGGGCCTCCAGGACCGAGGTTGGGGATACCGGTTTGCTCAATCCGTCTTTCACCTCTCCATCTTTTCTTGGTAACCATTCCTCATCCATGCATCTTCCTTTTCCGTCTGTCTGTCCATCCGTTAGTTTGTCTGTAGTCCATCTTTTCCACTACTCTATTTATGTACTTTATCTTTTAGTCCATCCTTCTCCCTGGTCAGCATCTGCCTGTCCCTCTCCTCTATTTTCTTAAATTTTATTTATCAGGTCATTAGAACCTGTCTAGAAATATCTATTAAAATCATTTTAATACTGGAAGGTCACAGTAAAATAATAAATAGGGTCAAAGTCTGGAAAAGTTGTGAACTTTAAAGAGAAGACTTAATAGGAGCCCTGGCATTTCAAGCACTTGGAGTAAAGTTGCCTCAGTTTCCCCATATCAAAATAATGCTGTTATTTTGTTTTTTTGAGATCATTAATGCGTCTTATTTAATGTTGATGGTGATTTATTTGTTATAATCAAATTCCCTGTTTTCTCCTCTTTCAGCTTTCAGTTTGGATACGGAGCTGCCAGACTATGACCTGGATACAGAGGACGAGACGTTTGTGAATAAGCTGAAGAAGAAGATGGAGATCACCCCGCTGCAGTTTGAAGAGATGATTGATCGGCTGGAGAAAGGCAGCGGACAGCAGGTATTGTTCTCCCAGTGGGAGGAGGCTTCTGCTTTGGATGCATTCAGAACACATCTTGTTTAGCGGCGTATACAGTAATAACTGTTAGCGTAGTTAATTAGACTGGGCTGGGTCAGCTGTTTACAGCCTGATCTGTTGAATGTCATGGGTACTTGTTGATGACATTAAAATGTTTTCTTATAGCATTAGAGTTACACACTCCTGTATAAACCCCGTATTACTTTTTGTGAAAGATGACTTACTGAATGATTTAAAAATTACATAACTGGTTTTTCTTGCCATAAATGCACAATTTGTGGTTAGATGTTCGCAGACTGCTATTCTTATCCATGTATGGTGTATTTTAAACAGTTTATCAACTGCTGTCAATGTGGCTGTAAACCAAAGCCATTTTGAAGCTTTTTTACTTTAATCTGACCATTTCTGTTTTTGCTGTAACATCTATTTATTTATTTTTACGTGTTTATACTGAAAACATGCCATAGCACCCCAACTGTTCTGGTAGAACTAATTTGTGCTTTTGCATGCGTCTCTGCAGCTTGTCAGTCTGCAGGAAGCCAAGCTGCTGCTGAAGGAGGACGATGATCTGATCAAGGAGGTCTTTGACTACTGGAGCCGCAAAAGGAAAACCTGTAAGAGCGGCTCGCTCATCCCCACCGTCAAGCAGGAGAAGAGGGATGGCTCGAGCACCAGCGACCCTTACGTGGCCTTCCGCCGACGGACGGAGAAGATGCAAACCAGGAAGGTAATATGACCATCATCAAGTTGCTCATTTATATGAACGGTTTTCTTTCGAATCCTAAACTGTCAGCCTGCAGGGTCGCAAACTGTCACTTGAACCAGTTTGGAGAGGCTTGATGAATGTTTGTTCTGTTGATAGAATCGAAAGAATGACGAGGCGTCGTACGAAAAGATGCTGAAGCTACGCAGAGACCTGAGCCGCGCTGTTACCATCCTGGAGATGATCAAGAAGAGGGAGAAGGTCAAGAGGGAACTGCTGCACCTCACCTTGGAGGTAGTAGAGAAAAGGTAAGAAGCAGAAAGCCTGGGGTGAAAGGGCTGCACAGAGAGTGTTGGTCACATCGTGCGTTCCATTGTGGGCCGGATATCAGCGTTTAATTATATGTTCTGATTGTTTTTTTTTGTTTTGTTTTTTAACTGCTTGTTTCTATTTTCTTTTCCAAGAGGAAATTGTCTCAGCAGCTTTATGGAGTTTCCTTTCCTGTTATGAATGTGTTCCCATCCCCTCAGGCTGAGCCACAGCTTTAAGCAGCTTCTATGTTAAACTGTTTGTTTTAGGCTTTAGTTTATTCATCTAAAATCCACCACTGTCTTTAAGGTCGCGGTTAGGATCTGCATGGTTCTAGAAAAGCATGGAGTTTGTTTAAAGGGATTCTCAGCTCTGCCTATATGGGGCAGAAAGAATTGTGGACAGTAGGTCTGATGGATATATTGCAATATAAACCTTTATTGATTATCTTTGTTGTTTTTTACCTGTTTGAAATAAAGACCAGGGGAATTCAAATGGTAAGCCTAAACCTAATTAACGTTTAGTCTCTAAAAAGATGTTCTTATTTAGATTGGTTGTGAAAGTTATGCTTTATTCTGCCTACGACCCCCAGAATGCTGTGCAGTTCTGCATCAGAGGTTTTAGATCTTTCTGTGGAATGTCTTTTCTATTGATACTGATCAGATGTCTGTCATAATGGTTGTTTTGTTGCCCAGCTCTAGTGAACACACTTCATTTCAAACTTTGTCCTATACTGTTTTACGTTTCATTCACCTCTCATCTTTACATCCGATCCGTTTCTTCCCACCCGTATGTGTTTTGTCCATTTATATCTTATCTGTCTGTTTTTTGTCTTTTTCTTCAATCTCACTGCCAAACTGTTTTAATCTTTTTTTTTTCCCTTCTGTTCAGTTATCAAATTTAACTTTTGTCTTATTCCGATCTATCATCAGTCTGCTTTTTTCCCCCCGATCAGTTTCCTTTTTTAAGCCATTGGTTTGTTTGTCTATCCTTTTATCAATCCTACTGTTTTTTCCATCTCTGTCCATTGGTCTGAACCTCCATCTGTTTCTGTTTGTCCCTCCATCCATCCATCCATTTTTTTTCCGGCACCTTTCATATTTAAAGCCTGATGACTGCAGGAGTTTCTGCCATAAATTCAGTGGACTTCAGCATCTAAAAAAGGCTTGAGCAGCCTTGAGTTGTGGATATTTGTTCAAATATCAAGTAGAACCCCATGTCTGACTTAGAAATGCGAAACATAAGGATGGTAGCCTGGCCTGCATTCAGAAGTGTTCGTTAATGCTTGACTGGGTTGTTGATCTGTATTAAAACGGCCTTTAATGGATTTGTTTTGGCTAGCTGTATACTTTAGCTTGGTTTAATTTAGTCTCTGTTGTCGTATCTTTGCAGATCAGAGAAGCTAAAAGTTTGGGAATCGATGTAAACTCTTGGTTCACTGCTCCTGTTAATTTATTCATTTACTTTTTAACTGTAATCTATACGGAACAGAGCTTGTTTATGCAGCCTTATCGTCAGGAGTGTATTAGCTTGTTTACTTTCTATTCTTCTCGGTCTACTATAAGTTTGCATTATCTAATGTTTAGTTGTTTATAGAATCAATATTCTGTGGCAGCTGCAGTTTAAATTTTATATATTTTCCTCCCTTCTGAATGGAGGGCGTTGCAATCCATCCGGACATGAATCCAGTGCCTGAAAGGAGCTGTCAGACGGAGCTTAAATTGGACCCGTCTCCTTGAAGTGGTTTTGATTTGTAGTGACATTTCAATTTCCTCCTGTTATCCTGCCCTGGTTCCTGTCTGTGCATCACAGCTAGTGTCCCTAGACGGCTGCTGTATGGACACCTTCATTATGTGATGTTTGGGTAGCACAGCCTGGCTGTGCTGTGCGCTTCGGACAGCTCATCAGAGCTGCGTTTGGGGCTCTTCCTGTGTTTTTTTTGTTTTGTTTTTTGCATCCAATTGTTTTCCTGCTGGTGAAAGTTTGAGTGCATTACTAGAAATGTTAACAATTTTTACACATGCATTGACTTTGCTTTAAAAAGATGAGATGAATTAATTTATCCTTGGTTCATCAGGAACGTGATGTCAGACTTTGGCACCGAGGTGATGGCTGAAGCACAGCAGCGGGCTCTGGTGAAACCCATCTACACCATCCCCATCATTCCCCTGTCCAACAGTAACCAGTACCGTCACCAGGACCACCACATGGACATGAAGGACTACAAGAAAGTAAGGCCTTACAGCTCATCTCTGTTCCCTCTTCTGCTTGTTCAGGACTGAAAAGGGAAATAAGGTTTATCCATATTGATACCCAAAAAGAAAGTAGTGCTTCTCTGTGAATTTTATTTTTTTTTATTATTTTATTTTTTCTTATTTTATTCCAAAAGTGAAACTCTTTGACTAATGACTCATTAGGAGATACTCTGAACTTATCTTTGCTGATTTTTGTGATTAGTTTTAATTGATAATAATAACCCAGAATTGTAGATTATTGCATCAGACCAATAAAGAGAGCAGGATTCCTGCCGATCCTTAAAAACTCTTAAAAGGCATTGAATTCTTTAATATAAAAATCAGGCCTTTATTGGTGTTAAAATGTCTGAAATCAGTCTTTCGTATATCTTAAAATTGTTACCAAGTCATAAATAGGATTTTATTTTTGTAATTCATGTCAAATATTTAAATAATTCACAATAATTTTTTGACATTTAACGAGCGGCTTAGCTGTAACCATTATTAGTTCCATCCTGACAGCAGAACGAATCAAAACGATGTTGCAAACAGACCTTGGGGTGATGCACCAATAACTTTTTATCTGGACAACATGGGGAAGTGTACATTTAATGAAAATTAGCTATTCAGCCAAAAGTTTTCTGCATGACTAAAAACAGTGGTCAGATTAGATTTGTCGCAACCAGGTTTTCTTGTAAAGTTGGTCTTAAGGTTTTATTTCAAGAGACAAAAAAAAAAGTCTTAAAAAGTCTTGAATTTAACTTCCCTTAAGTTGAGGTTTGCTTGCCCAGTCCTCCGTAGATACCACCCTGTAGCTTTTGCAAACGCCTGTATTCCAATACACCTATATCAAATACAGATTACGCTCATCAACAGTGATTCAGCTGCAGAGGCCTGCTAACAAGCCATGGGATTGATGCAGGTTTGTTGGATGCAATAATAGTGTAGTAGTCCGTAGTACGGCTGGTGATCGATTCAACATTAAACATCGATTCAGTTCCAGTTATCAAGATTTAGATTATTTTTTATTTTTTATTAAATCTGCTTTAATTGAGGCTAGACCCACTGAGGGGTGGGGCTAGTTTACTAGGCTACTCATTCCAAGTATTATGGATCAATATTTGCCCTAAAAACCTTTCATTAGCTGTTATTGCTGTGTAGTTATGTTGCATATTGATACTATGAATATAATAACTCTCAACAGCTAACTAACAAAGCAGTTAATGGTAATTTGAAGGATAGTAGAAAATCTGATGATCTTTATTTATGAGAGTAAATATTTTAGAATTAATAGAATCGATACAGAATTAAAATATGTATTTTCTTAACAGCCTTGTTTGTAGCATATTCTAGTTTAAAACTCTCCTGCATAACAAATGTCAAGTTTGTTGTTTTTTTTTTTTACTCATTTCTCAACAGTTTTGGCTCCACAGCGTGTTGGTGTGCTCTGACTCAGCCCACACTCTGCCATCTCTAAATGGCAGCCAAGTATAAATCATCAACGTTTTATTATTTTAGAACAAGAAAACATTTTATTTTCCTATATTTTTACACAAATCTCTTAAAATTTCATCGTTCCCCCCATTGAAACGCCTAGACCAGCCCTTGGTTGGTACATGTCACAGCGGGTGTGTGAATATCCAGGGTACAGGGGCTCAGAGTCTGCAGGGTGGAGCAGTATTACATCTTTAGTGATGGAGGCACAGATGTGCCTCTGTGCCAGATGGTGTTTGATTCCTGCTTCCTCTTTCAACATATTACTGTCCCTCTGTGTATGTCACATAACTGCGGTTTGCCTACTGATTGGCATATTTTTGTCTGGCTATGACTAAGAAAGGCCTGTATAATTTATTCCATCAGCTGCGATCACATGTAAACTGTTAGATCGTATTCTTGGTTTTGGATGGCAGAGTGAGCTGGTATGAATCAAAACCAGTGGAGCCTGAGGGTTCAAGCAGAGCAGAGCCACTTTATGCTCCATTCAGAAATGCTTTGATCAGTAGGCTCCTGTATAAATGTGGTTAAGCTGAATATACCGGAGCACTTTAGTATGGTCACCAAGAGCTCAACCAGATGATTCTTAGAGAAATAAACACCCCAAAGTAAAGCATGCTGGGTTTTAAACTTGGACCTACCAAGCTGTGTTTATGTTTTAGGGCAAATATTGATCCATAATACTTGGAATGAGTAGCCTAGTAAACTAGCCCCACCCCTCAGTGGGTCTAGCCTCGATAAATGCCCCAGGCCTTAGAACTGGATGTCCAATCACAACGCAGAGATGTGTTTTGATTTTCTGGATGCAAAGCTGCCGGGTTTTGAGAGCGGGACGACAAAGCTACGTGACGCTGGAGAAAGCACGACAAGGAAGATGGCAACAGCTTACCTCGGCTATATTCCGCGAAAGAACGACGGATATCCTTTCCTTGTCTGTGTTTTGGTGGAGCTTCTTCAAGTCTCTTGGTGGTTTTTAGGGAGTAGGCTCCCGAGTTCACTTCGACCTTGCTTTCAATCCACCTCCAATAAATTGGCACACCTCTTTCCAGTCTATTCAACACCGTTGTACAAGCTCGACGGACTCGGTTGGATTTTCCAGATGTAATCGAAGCGTTCACTCCAACTTTCTGTAATCTTTCTGCCACTGACAACGGTTGATTTGAACTTCAGAAACGTTGTGTACAGTGGTGTAGTACACTGGCTACTCGCATGTCTTTTTTGCACAAACGACAACAATAGTCCAACTCCATGATCTCAACAAGTTATCCACTGCTCACATCACATGCTGTTTGTTTGCACCCCCCAATAGCTTTCTGTCGCGCATAATACGTAACAGTCAGTTGCGTTCATTGGTCTGAGCATTGGCCAATAGGCACAGGCATGGTTTGAAAGACAACGGGTTGTTCTCATCAACAATCTTCCGATGTCTCATTCATCGGGGCCAGATTAAATTACACATTTAGTCTGGTTTATCAGACTATGGAAGGATGGTTTTATGACCATCCAGAAATCACCTGAAAGAGGCTGCAGAATTGAATTTTCTAAATTATAATTCAGAATTCTGTTAAAAGCTTGGGATTAAAAAAGTGCCACTAACTATGAGTATTTGACTTTCTATTGTATTTGGATAGATATAGAATGATATTAATTGATTATTCAAAACACAAATACCACCAAAATTCAGCTTGCAGGCCGGGTTATGCTAAAGTCTCATTTCCCCCTCCATTGAATCACTCCATCATCACTCCATCACAGAACACTTTCCTTTCTGTTTGCTTTGTCCCCGAACTCCGAAGGCTGAAAGGAATCCGCCTAATCCTGGTAGAGTCTGTTCAGACAAGGAAGTGTCGTCCCGCTGGGGAAGTCTGGGTGAAAGGTGGCACAGGGGCGAGAAGCTGCCATCTGGCTCGGCGGTGGCGGCATCTGCCACGTGCCTCCATCTGCATATGAATGCTTCCTTGGCTCACTGTTGTTCCTTCTGACTATTAATAGGCTGTGTGTACATAGTGTCTCACTTCTGAGTTAGCAGCTCATTAATTATTGATTTTAGGATTTAAAAATGATATGAAGTTTGCACAGGCTGGAGTTTAAACATGTTACTCTTTGTGTTTTTATAGCCTGAGAAGGCAGAGGCTGTACGAACCAAAAGGAAATATGAGAAGAAACCCAAAATGGCTCCAATGTCAGCACCTCCACATTCAGGGTCCTTCGTGTTTAATCCTAAGGACCTCAACCAGTATGATTTCCCCAGCTCAGACGAAGAGCCCTTCTCACAGGTGTGTTGGTTGTAATTTTGATGAATTTGAGTTCTTGATTCATCTTAAATATGTAAAAATGAAACTGATTGATTTATTAATGTAAGTTTTACTCCTTCAGATTCATTTTTCCCTGTTCCCAGTGTTAAATAGAACAATTGCAGCTCTTTTCTGCCCTTTTCTGACCTCATCGTTGCTGTTTTTATAGATCCATTCAGGTTCCTCTGAGGCAGAGGAGGAGAATGACCCAGATGGCTGCTACGCATTCAGGAGAAAGGCTGGCTGTCAGTATTACGCTGTAAGTGCCCTCCTGTGACTCCTGTGCTGTTTCTATTTATAGCGCTAACAACAGGCTGCCCGCTTGCAAGCCTTCCTCTCTGACTGAGGAAAACAAAGCAGGATGAACTGAGATCTTGTAGCCTCTTCGATCTGGTCTAGCTAAATCTTCAGATTAACTTTTTATTTATGTAAAGGTTTTATGGTCCCTTTATTGCTGTAAATCAAGAAGAGTAAAATTCTGCAGTCAGTAGGATGGAGGTAACGTAAAGAAAGATAAATTCTTCAAAATTCTGTTTACCTTTTTCAGCATAACCATTATAGATGGTAAAAACATTCATATGTTCAGTCACCCATCAAGATCGGTCGTTACCAATCAGCCTTTTCTAGTCAACACCTGATTTCTCTTTGTTTTCCATCTTCTAGTGTCGTCCAGACAAGGCTGGCAGCTGGCCCTGGGTAAGCCCGTCAGAGGGTGGGCTTGGCGACCCGCGCTACCGCTACTGTCTAACCTCGCTCAACACGCCATGGCGCTGCATCGGTTTGGCACGGCGCCGCATGGGCAGAGGGGGCAGGTGAGTTCACACAGTATACCATTCCTTTCTGGTCTTTCTCACTGAATGGTTTGGTTTGCATGAAATAAAAGGGACTTTCTTTATGTTGGTCTTCTTGCCTACATGTTAAATATAAAGAAATGCTAATCTAGACGGAGTTTATCTTGTTAGATGAGACCAAAAAGAAAACTTTTTTTTTTTTAACATGCTGAACGCTATTAACAATGCACACAACCCGGCCATAGTGACGTAGTGATCACATTATGGGATGCTTTTAATTTGTAAGGACCAAGAAGCTGCTCAGTTGAAAATGAAGCTAAATGCAGAACAGCACGTTAACGAACCCCATTAGAGACTGAGGCGCTTCTACAAAGTAGTTTCATAGAAACAAGCGGGCTGAGCACTAATCCACACCTTTCTGATTTCCTTAAATTTAAAATAAAACTTGAATAATTTGTGTATTGCAGAAGGACTGAATAAAACCCACAGAAGTTTGTTTGTAAAACAGCTTTGGGGAAAAAAAAGAAAATAAAAAAGGGTTCCAAGGGTTGTATATCCGTTAGACGAGGCCCGAAAAGTATTTGAATAAAATGTGGAATAAAAGAAGAAATGGAGCCAGTTTCTGTTCTCAGCAGGACTTGGCTGGAGATGCTGAGGTTGTTTAGCATACCAGCTCCCTGGCAGCCTCCCAGCTCCCATTTGGCAACCACATTCCTCTATAAATACCCAGCTGGCCGTTTATATGATGAAGGTGACAGTCCTAATGTGGGAATCGCCCATCATTGTTGCTGGTAGGCTGATCCCAAAACAGATGCAGCTGAGACGTGTCCTGCAGCTCGGTCTGATGACTCCGCCACTGAGTAAAAAACATAAACTGGACAGATTTAGTGAGATCTGTCTCAGTGCCAGGTGTAAAACACAGCATCTGGGTAGTTTCTGATTTTCTTCACAGGCGTGTTTCTGTTTACAGCGATCTTATCAACCAGACCCAGAGGGAGGGAAAGATCTTTTAGGCTCTGAATTCAAATGTTTTAGTTGGTGTAATGAGATATTTTCTCTCAGATTTATTTGGAAAGTAATGAGATTCATGTGTTTGACATTAACGTCCAAAATGTTTAAATTAGAACTTTTTTGTTTTTGTTTCACTGCCTTATGTCTCCTTCAGAGTTTGTAGTATACTTTACGCTGACATTAATGTTATGCATGTTTATATTGCCTGTTTGATTATTCAAACAAATGTCTTTCTCTGGCTGCATCTTAAAATTGAATGTATACAATTAGAATTTCATGTTTGACTAATGCAAATAAAGATTAGCTGTGCAGAAGGAGCACTCAGAATGTTTGAGTTTTCTTGTAGATTAAATTGACATTGTTTTTTAAGCATTTTTGTTTTCAGTCCACCTGAGAAATTATTTAAGCTAAAGTTCTCCACAGCCAGCATGTGGCACATGGCCTCTAAAGTGCTGTTTTGGTCTCATCTGGCCAGATCAGCCTGTTCAATGTTAGCTGTGTCCTCCACATGGTGAGTAGATCTAAAATGGGACTGTAGTTTCAGCTGTGGTAAACAGAAGCCACGGTCCATAAAACTGTGGCTCTGTGGGAAGAGAAGGCTTGCAATTGAAAGATTTAAAGTTCGATTCCATCTTCCACATGTTCATGTGCCCCTTGGCAAGGCATTTTAACCTTAGTGGCCCATCTGTCTGCCTATATACGGTTGTGTGACCATCAGTGAGTGTGATCTCATGACATTAAACACTTTGAGAGTTAAATATGACTAGAAAAATGCTTTAGAAATGGGTCCCTTTTTATTATTTTATATAAAATGTAACACGTTTCCTCTTTGTGTTTTTTGACTTTACCAGTGGGTTTAAATATTTGGACCTGGCTGTGATTGATCCATTCTAGAAATTATTGTTACATATCAAGTAATCAAATATTAATTTGAGTATATGGACTAAAACGATTATCTAAAAAAATATATTTATATATATATTTGAATATTGTACAACTGTATATGTATAAATCCATATCTAAAATATGATTTAGTTCCAGGCCTAGACTCGATCCAGACCTTTCTAACCAGGATTTCTTTTTCTTCTGTTTGTGTTTTAGAGTTTTAATGGACAGAGCTCACACGGATCTGGACATCTCCCAGAGTGTGGACTCCGACCCGGAGCCTGAACCGCTCTCCTCACCACTTCTAAGCTCTCCGCTTCGCAGCTCCAACACCAGTACCTCAGAAACCAATACCTCGGACCCCACCGGCTCCTCCAGCTGTCCTCAACCTTCGTCATCGCCCCCTTCATCATCCTTACCTGTGAATCTTAGCCGGATTCTTTTGAACATTAAAGCATGCCGCTGGAGGCATTTCAGACCTCGGACGTTATCCCAGCACCCCGCAGGGCGAGGGGATATTTCTCGCAGTGGATTTAGGGATTTTGGGCGAACCATGTCAGGATTAAGTCGGACCCTGTCGGGAGGTTCAGTCTCCCAGAGCCGCAATGGATCTACCACTACTCCTGTCAACGGTGAGTCGCTTTATTCTTTGTTCTGCTTGGAGTTTGGTTTTATTGGTCTGCAGCTTTTCATTTAGCTGCCTTTTTTTCTATGTTGGTATTTAATAGAACCTTTGCCTGGCCTCACACAAAGCTCATTTAATCTAATTTAAAAAGCGATTTATTTGTGTGAAAGGTTGCTGATTATGTGGGAACACTTCTGTGCCTTCTGGGATAATAAAAGACTGAGTTCAGTGTGAGGATCATTAAGAAATAATTTACACTTGGTTAATTTCAAAGCTGCTTCATTTGTTTATTTGTTCATTGTTATTTCTCCAGCCTGCAGATCTCATGTGTGATCTTACATCATTTATTTATACAATGAATTTAGTTGGAATATATTTCTTGCCATAGTTAATAATGGAGACTCCTGGAACTAGTATTTCACTGTGATTTCATTTATTGTCACTGAACAAGTCTGCTGTTGAGACCCAATGCTAATCAGGAGGCTTATTGTTGCCGTGTGTATTAGATGCTTTTCAAAATGTCCTTTTTTTAAATTGTGTTTTCTAAGCGTATGTTTCCAATTGACCTTTGTAGATAAATTGGAGACATGCTGCTGCTGTTCTGTAACCACCTTATCTGACGCTTCACTCCAACATCATTTGGTCCCCTGTCACTTTAATTTGATCTTGGTTAATTTTTAGCAGTTTAGCTATGCTGCTGTAGATCTTCTTTACACCAGAGAGAAATGTTTGGTTCCTTTAGGGGGGAAGAAATTTGGTTAGGAACTGGACTCTGTTTTTAAAACTAAAACTTTGCAGAGTTGAGATAAATTTGGGATAAATTTGACCTGATCTACAAACAAACACTGCTCCTTGCAGAATTGTTTTTAGTTCATCCTTTTTGGAAGATTTTTTAAGAAGTGTGGAAAGTTAGAAAAGGTTTGATTGAGTGATATTAACCAAACAATAGTCGAGAACAGTAGCTATGAGAACAAGTGACCCATTTATTATTAACCTACTGGTTACACAAAACCTTAGACAGTCAGAGGCACTGTGTTTTAATCAGCATGCCAATTTTGGAGATTTGAGGTTCTTATCGATATAATCTGATTTGATCTGGTATCAGATTGAAACATCCCTAAATGGCGCAGCGATGATGCAGCATTTTATGTCGTATAATAAAACACATGACAGAAAATCCTTTTTGGAATCCTGCTGAACCTTTCCTATGGCCACTCCACCCCTGCCTTCAAAAGTTGCTCACTGTCTGCTAGGGGCAACATATGTTCATCTGCCTCCAGTATGAGCTGTGCTGGGCATGATTTCATAGTTCTGGTCCACTGTAGGGGTGTACATCACACGCATCATGGCGATTCCATTCAGTATCGATTTCCTGACCCAATGGTTCAATTATTTTTGATACTCAAGAATACATAACAAAATACTTCTACACAAATTAGTTGAATCTGCAAGGGGTGTGTAAGTCATCTTTTTTCTCCGCCATGTCTGACTTGCCTACTGTTTATGCAGGTGTGTGTGTGTGTGTGTGCACAAAAAAGATGGTAGTGGTAGCGAGGTAGGAGAGCAAAATAGGTTTAGCGCCACCGCAGCACGGGAGTCAGAATTACATCCAGGAACAAATAGATAAAAATAGACCAAAGGGAAAAAAACCTGAATCGATTCTCTTGCGGATGTGTCGATGCATCGGATCATCGGCTGTTGGATCGATGCATCGATACAAAATGATTTAACAATATTATAACATGTTGATTATTTCAGTAATTGATTTAACTGTTTTCTATATTTCTTATAGAAATAACTTTTGGTGTATGGGGGGGGGGGGGGGTAACTTGATTGCACATTTTAAATGAATTCAAAATGGTAAAACGTAAAAAAAAAAAATAATTGTGCACATTTAACTATATAAATATACAAATAAACATTTTATTCTTTAATGGGTAATTTGTTATAACATATGTTTATAAAATAAATGTTTATATCTATAGATTATAAGATATAAGTAATCATCCAGTTTTGATGACCAAAGTAGTTGACTAGCTTAATTAGTTATTTAACCCGATTAATAGCTCCAACCCTATACAAGGTTAAATTCATAAATATGAGATTAGACTATTATTTTAATATAATCAGGGCTAATGTCTTTAAGATATTATCTGTTTTCTGTAGAATAATTCAGTCCAGATTCATACAGCTACCTAAAGTGGTCCTATTGTGCAAAGTAAAATGTCTATCTATTTTTATCTATTAATGTCTATATCTATTTTAAATTGATGGATCAGAAAAAGAAAAAACTTTTAATTGGAAGTTCAGAGCAAGTTGCTAACCTCGGGTACAGCACTAGTAGACACACTGCTGTTTCTTCTTTTCCTGTGTCAAGAAATTGAATAAATGGCTAATTGATCACCAACTGTTTATTCTAAAATAAAAACAACGATCTTCAGAAATAGCTTTCTGATTTATTTTATTTATCTATTATTTCTGGCCTGATAGGGATCCACTCTACTGTGTGTTTGTGCTTCCACTTCCAGGTCCAAAGCTGCAGTGTAAATCTCCAAGCCTTTAAAAATATTTATTTTACATCTTGCATGTCATGTTTTTTACTCTGTATCTTATCTCTGGTTTTCCTTTTTACATGAAATATTCTCCATGAACTGTCCAGGTCCGTCTTTTCTAGTCAGTATAGAGTCAGACAAACTTCTCTGGTGAGTTTAGGAATCTGTTATCTGAACTGGAGTCCAGAATTTTCTCTGCAAGTATCTAGCAACAATATTAAAATGAGATCTGATTTCTTTTTTAAAGTTTGTCCAAATTCAAGGTAAAAGGTATCCGCTTAGTTGTCAATAAATAAATAAATAATGATGGTGCTACAATTTCTCGGTGATCTACATGCAAAGATTTTATCTTGGGTAAATGCTGTCAGCCAGAAAGTATTGGTTATATATATTTTTAAAGAGCTTAGTGCTGTGTGTATTCTAATAAAGTAAATCTTGCTCTGTTTGCTGTCGGTCTTCACATTAGCGTTCTTTGCCTTTTTTCCCCCACAACCTGATCTTCTATTTTTCTCCATTGTTGACATATAATTTAAAATGCAGTCACATTTACTAAATGAAGCACTGAATTCAGTGTTTTTGGGGGCTTTAGCCCTTAAACAAAAGAGCACAGCTCTGATCTGCAGGATAAACAGACGAGCACAAACCGCAGCAGCAGGTGGGCCAGTTCCTATAGCATTTATTGTCCAATGCAGATGGATATTTTAGCCGAGTACAAAGGCCTACCATACTATAGCTAAGGTTTTACTGAAAAAAGGCTTTAAAAAGAGCCTTTTTATTTGACAAAAACATTGTTTAATGAGCAGACTGCTACCTCAGTAGTTCAGCACCAATGCATCTATAAGCTATGGTTCCAGTCTCGCAAACAATCAAAACGCTATATTAAAGATGGATATTATGTATAGTCAGAAGGCCCCTTCATCTAGCTGAAATTCAGCCTTCCCTTTTTTTTTATATATCCACATCCCTTTTAATAGCCCCTAATCTGTCTCTCCTTTTATTCATGCAAATAAATGTGTTTTTTGTGGTGCTTGTTTTTGGACCGGAGTAAAAGCCTGGTTTCTGTTTGACGAGTAAAGAGGTTCATGGCCAGATTCTGTCCATTTAGCATTTGCACATTTTTCTGCACCTAAGAACATTTGTAACTGTGTGGAAAATCATGTTGGATGAGCTGTAGCTCCTACTGGCAAAAAGTTTACAAATAAGAGATTGACAGTTTTCCCAGCATGCACCGAGGCAGCAGCAGCTTCCAGTGGGGCACTCACAGAGCGCACATTATTCTTTTAAGCTTCACTATATGCTCCACTTACTTGTTTAGTGTGTAATAAAAAATAAAAAGTTTGGACATTTAGAGGATCGTATCAACCAGCGGACCTCCAAAGCTATCAGTAGCCAGGTCTAATCCTAGCCCGTCTCCAGCATCCGCCTCTTGGCATAGCCGTGTGTAAAGCACTGCTGGCTCTAATAGAGTTTTTTTTTTTTGTTTGTTTTATTTGGCAAAATATTAATTTGATTTGTTTGTCTGTATTAATTATTATTTCCCAACTAAATGAAAAAAGTAATGATTTATAATTATCTAGAGACTAATAATAACAGGAAAAGAAATGTAGCTCCAGATGAGCTGGAGGCTTATCTTAAGTTCAGGCTTATGTTCTGTCTATAAATAAGATGTTTCAATTCAGTATCATATCGAATGTGCTAATTGCACCTCAACATCAGAGAAGGTTTGTTAAGAAAGTTTACAATTTTGGGTGATTTGTTTTGGTTGTTCACAAAAGAAAGTCTCTTTACTTTTGGCCTTTTTAAATCCCCCCAAAATGATTCACAATCTTCTGTATATGTTGCCATAAACAACAGATCACTTAAGTCTGCGTATTAGTTAGAATAATTGTTTGGTAATTAACCTGTAAAAGCCATGGTATTCGCCAAAAAAGGTCACACTTGTTATCAAAGTTAAACTTCTCGTTTATGGAAAAATAAAGCAGCAGAAAATAGCATTGTATCAGACATCTGGTTAGATTTATTTTTAAGAAATTGTGTACTGCTTAAATAAGATCGGCAGTATCCAGTTCTGATAGAGGGTTGACTTCTATGCTGAAGAATCAAGTCTGCTGATTTACAGGTATTATTAAATGGTTACTTTAACAATGATTTATTTTAAAAGAATGAGGGGAAAAAATTATATTGATGACAGAAACCCAAAACTATGCATTGAAGCCATCAAAGTTGTTAATCCAGAGTACACAGACATTAGTGCCCACTGTCTGTTGTCATGGAAACCCTGCAGTCTGTCTCATCAGCATTCCTTTCACACCTGTGGTGATAATCTCACCTGTGTTTTTGTCTGGTAATTAGTGTCAGCAGGTGAAACTGCTTTGTTGTGGCGGCAGCTTTTCCAATAAACTCTGCAATGGAGGTTTTTTTTTTTTCTCCCCTGCCAAACCTCCCTGTTGAATTCAAACCAACTGAGATACAGAAGACCAGCATCATGGCAGTAACTCTAAAGAAGTTTGTGTCCTAAAAGCAGTTAGCTTTGGGGTTCAAATGGCTTTCCTCTTCTAGACATGCCTCTGCACTATCTAAGCAGAATAGAACGGCCTGTCATTACATTATTTCTTGTTTTGAATAGCAATGTGGCTACACATGGCTAGGCTGAGAGATGGCTACTGCAGACGGGTAAACTGTGGCTGCCATTACACTTGGAGGTCCGCTGGTTGCCTCGGTCCTCTTAACTTCTGAATTTTTTTTTTTTAATTACGTATTAAATCGGTTAATGGGCCATATAGTGACGCTTAAAAGTGTAATGTTCTCGCCTCAAAAAGGGACTTTTGTTGAACAACTGCAACAGAAAAGATATGTTTTAACTTAATACTCTGAGCTCTGTGAGCCCTCCATTGAAAGCTGTTGCTGCTGCAGTGCATGCTTGGACAGCTGTCAATTTCAAGAATGGACAAGTACAGGTGCTGGTCATAAAATTAGAATATCATGAAAAAGTAGATTGATTTCAGTAATTCCATTTAAAAAGTGAAACTTGTATATTATATTCATACATTACATACAAACTCATATATTTCAGATGTTTATTTTGTTTAATTTTGATGATTACAAATGACAACAAATGAAAATCTCAAATTCATCATATCAGAAAATTAGAATATTACTGAAGACCAATAAAAACAAAGGATTTATAGAAATGTTGGCCAACTGAAAAGTATGAACATGAAAAGTATGAGCATGTACAGCACTCAGTATTTAGTTGGGCCTCCTTTGGCCTGTATTACTGCAGCAATGCGGCGTGGCATGGAGTCGATCAGTCTGTGGCACTGCTCAGGTGTTATGATAGCCCAGGTTGCTCTAATAGTGGCTTTTAGCTCTTCTGAATTGTTGGGTCTGGTGTATTGCATCTTCTTCTTCACAATACCCCATAGATTTTCTATGGGGTTAAGGTCAGGAGAGTTTGCTGGCCAATTAAGAACAGGGATACCATGGTCCTTCAACCAGGTACTGGTAGCTTTGGCACTGTGTGCAGGTGCCAAGTCCTGTTGGAAAATGAAATCTGCATCTCCAAAAAGTTGGTCAGCTGCAGGAAGCATGAAGTGCTCTAAAACTTCCTGGTATGTGGCTGCGTTGACCCTGGACCTCAGAAAACACAATGGACCAACACCAGCAGATGACATGGCACCCCAAACCATCACTGACTGTGGAAACTTTACACTGGACTTCAAGCAACGTGGATGAAGTGCCTCTCTTCTTTTCCTCCAGACTCTGGGACCTTGATTTCCAAAGGAAATGCAAAATTTACTTTCATCAGAGAACATGACTTTGGACCACTCACCAGCAGTCCAGTCCTGTTTCTCTTTAGCCCAGGCAAGACGCTTCTGACGCTGTCTGTGGTTCAAGAGTGGCTTGACACAAGGAATGCGACAGCAGAAACCCATGTCTTTCATACGTCTGTGTGTGGTGGTTCTTGAAGCACTCACTCCAGCTGCAGTCCACTCTTTGTGAATCTCCCCCACATTTTTGAAGGGGTTTTGTTTCACAATCCTCTCCAGGGTGCGGTTATCTCTCTTGCTTGTACACTTTTTTCGACCACATCTTTTCCTTCCCTTCGCCTCTCTATTAATGTGCTTGGACACTGAGCTCTGTGAACAGCCAGCCTCTTTAGCGATGACCTTTTGTGTCTTGCCCTCCTTGTGCAAGGTGTCGATGGTCGTCTTTTGGACAACTGTCAAGTCAGCAGTCTTCCCCATGATTGTGTAGCCTATAGAACTAGACTGAAAGACCATTTAAAGGCTTTTGCAGGTGGTTTGAGTTAATTAGCTGATTAGAGTGTGGCACCAGGGGCCATCAATTTTGAACCTTTTCACAATATTCTAATTTTCTGATATGATGAATTTGAGATTTTCATTTGTTGTCATTTGTAATCATCAAAATTAAACAAAATAAACATCTGAAATATATGAGTTTGTATGTAATGTATGAATATAATATACAAGTTTCACTTTTTAAATGGAATTACTGAAATCAATCTACTTTTTCATGATATTCTAATTTTATGACCAGCACCTGTATACTCTGATGCATGCTGGGTAAAGAAGTCTGCTGTTTCATGAGCACATGAGAATGCACAAGTACACATATTGAGAATCAGCCAGAATTTTGACATTACCTGAAATTTGTGCAAGCTAACAAAAGTTTCCAACAATTTTTTTCAAATATACATATAAACAAAGAAGTACCGTATTTTCACGACCATAAGGCGCACCGGACTAAAAGGCGCAGTCTCAGTTATGTGTGCCATTTCTGTATTTAACACACACATAAGGCGCACTGGACTATAGGGCGCATTTTTTATATACAGGTACATGTCCTCTCAGGTGGATTTTCCCACTTAAAAACATATTAAAACTACTTTATTCCCACTGATCACAGCAAATAAAGCTGCAAGGTGTATTTATTACAAAGTATTATTCAAACCTGGGAACCGGCCGTGAGAGACACATCGCTGATGACACAGGGCTGTGATTACTCCTCTGATACAGTTTATTGACGCATAAATTAACTTAAAACATAGGCAGGATAATAATCTGGATGAACTGACTGCAATGATTAAATTTTCAGGTGGACTTTCTCACTCAAAAAGATTTAGATTATTTAGATGAAAAAACACCTGCCGAGGTGAGCCCGGATGCGCCGCGGCCCAGAGGCTGCTGTTGAATTAAGTTTTCATGTAGAAAAATAGAGCGGGAGCAAAACTGAGTATGATTGTGCTTTATTCAAGTATTTATTACAGAGTATTAATCAAACCCCTCAAAGTCCTCATCCTCTGTTTCTGAATTAAACAGCTGCGCTAAATCCGACATGCCAGTTTCCCCTTCTTCTTCGTTTATTGACGCATAAATTAACTTAAAACATAGGCAGGATAATAATCTGGATGAACTGACTGCAATGATTAAATTTTCAGGTGGACTTTCTCACTTAAAAAGATTTAGATTATTTAGATGAAAAAACACCTGCCGAGGTGAGCCCGGATGCGCCGCGTCCCAGAGGCTGCTGTTGAATTAAGTTTTCATGTAGAAAAATAGAGCGGGAGCAAAACTGAGTATGATTGTGCTTTATTCATGTATTTATTACAGAGTATTAATCAAACCCCTCAAAGTCCTCATCCTCTGTTTCTGAATTAAACAGCTGTGCTAAATCCGACATGTCAGTTTCCCCTTCTTCGCTGTCAGAGTCACTTTCCGTGCCGGGCGGCTCCTTGGAAATGATGCCGGCTTTTGCGAAAGCCTCTTTAGGCAAAGTCTTTCTTTTAAAAATCACCATAGGCGGCAGTTTCTGTCCATTTGCGTGGCAGCCAAGCACAACAGTAAACGACGCCTTTTCATACCCCGTTGTGTGTATCGCTACAGTGCTGGTCCCCTTCTTCTCCACGGTGTGATTCACCGGGATGTCGAAAGTGAGCGTTACCTCGTCCATGTTGGTGATGTGGCTTGGCTGGATGACTTTGTCAGCGATGTGTTTGCTGCAGAAGGAGAGGAAGCTCGCCAGCTTTTCATCATAATCCGCCGGACGTCGCTGAGCAACTGTAGTCCTGGTCCGGATGGAAAAATTGCACCGTTTCATAAAACGGAAGCACCACGATGGACCTCCTTGAAAATTTTCAATTTTCATTTCTTCCGCCAGCTTTACTGCTTTTAGTCGAACAGTGACCGTTGAAACGCTGGCCCCACTCGTTCTTTGCTCCACGATCCACCGCTCGAGTCTTTCCTCCAACTCGGGCCACCTCGCCTTATGTCCGCGGAAACTCAGCTGCGTCTTCTTCACCAGTCGGAGTTCGTTTTCCAGCTTCCTCCACTTGTGAACCATCGATTCATTTATATTGAATTCTCTCGCAGCTGCTCGATTTCCATGTTCCTCTGCGTAGCTGATAGCCTTCAGTTTAAACTGGGCTTCATAGGCGTGTCTCTTTGCCAATTTCAGGATGTGTTAAGACAACAATTTTCTGCATAAAGCACATACCTGTTCTTTTATACACAAGCCACGCCCACACTTCCCCCTTTAAGGTTCTCACATACTCATGGTGGTCTCAACAACGTCCGCAGATAGGGCGCACCGCACCATAGGGCGCACCCCACATTTTGAGGGGAAAAAAAGACGTTTAGGTGCGCCTTATAGTCGTGAAAATACGGTATGTTCCCATTGCTGTCTGTTGTGGTTTCTGGATGTGAGCACAGGCTTGATAAGGACAGGATTGTCTTGTTGATTCACTTTAAAGTTTGTCTTTCCTTATGGAACAATTGGACCAATTAAACTTTTTGTTGACAAAAAGAAGCTGGTAATAAACATGCAAGATTGTTCAGGATTGTGATTGGCAACTACAAAACAGAACTCTGAAACCTCCAAACATTATTAAGACCATCCTCATATGAGATGGATCCTGTTCAGCAGGAACATTTTCAGGAAATTTGATTGTATACTTTTGCAGCAACCAGGACTAAATCCCAAGAAAGGAGGGTGGAGGTTTTTTTAGAGCAACCCAGAGCTAAATTTGGAGCTTTGGGGGAGAATGCAAAAATATTCCTCACTGATTCTGTGACATTTAAACTCACTCGACCTTGATGAATATTGTTATTTGCAGAGTTTGCATCTAAATACCCGGATAAAATTCACCAACCTTTGGCACACGTGTTAATTGTAAAGCCAAAACTAACTTTTCTTTTAGAATCACCTCTAATAAGGTGACTTTAGAGCTTATCTAAGACTTAAAAAGTGATTTGTGCTCTGAGATGAAAGTATAAACTGACTGCTGCTCATTTTGAAATCTATTCTTACCACACCTTTTTACACATTTTGGGTTAATTAAACCTCAAGAATGTGAAATTGATTAGACATTGTTTCTTTATTAGTCCTGTTTTAATCCACATTCTGGACGGTGCTGTGCAGATGGTAGCAGTGCCTCAGCCAGCTCTGTTATCACAGCGTACGATGGAAACAAGTGCATACAGGTGCTGGTCATAAAATTAGAATATCATGAAAAAGTAGATTGATTTCAGTAATTCCATTTAAAAAGTGAAACTTGTATATTATATTCATACATTACATACAAACTCATATATTTCAGATGTTTATTTTGTTTAATTTTGATGATTACAAATGACAACAAATGAAAATCTCAAATTCATCATATCAGAAAATTAGAATATTACTGAAGACCAATAAAAACAAAGGATTTATAGAAATGTTGGCCAACTGAAAAGTATGAACATGAAAAGTATGAGCATGTACAGCACTCAGTATTTAGTTGGGCCTCCTTTGGCCTGTATTACTGCAGCAATGCGGCGTGGCATGGAGTCGATCAGTCTGTGGCACTGCTCAGGTGTTATGATAGCCCAGGTTGCTCTAATCGTGGCTTTTAGCTCTTCTGAATTGTTGGGTCTGGTGTATTGCATCTTCTTCTTCACAATACCCCATAGATTTTCTATGGGGTTAAGGTCAGGAGAGTTTGCTGGCCAATTAAGAACAGGGATACCATGGTCCTTCAACCAGGTACTGGTAGCTTTGGCACTGTGTGCAGGTGCCAAGTCCTGTTGGAAAATGAAATCTGCATCTCCAAAAAGTTGGTCAGCTGCAGGAAGCATGAAGTGCTCTAAAACTTCCTGGTATGTGGCTGCGTTGACCCTGGACCTCAGAAAACACAATGGACCAACACCAGCAGATGACATGGCACCCCAAACCATCACTGACTGTGGAAACTTTACACTGGACTTCAAGCAACGTGGATGAAGTGCCTCTCTTCTTTTCCTCCAGACTCTGGGACCTTGATTTCCAAAGGAAATGCAAAATTTACTTTCATCAGAGAACATGACTTTGGACCACTCACCAGCAGTCCAGTCCTGTTTCTCTTTAGCCCAGGCAAGACGCTTCTGACGCTGTCTGTGGTTCAAGAGTGGCTTGACACAAGGAATGCGACAGCAGAAACCCATGTCTTTCATACGTCTGTGTGTGGTGGTTCTTGAAGCACTCACTCCAGCTGCAGTCCACTCTTTGTGAATCTCCCCCACATTTTTGAATGGGTTTTGTTTCACAATCCTCTCCAGGGTGCGGTTATCTCTCTTGCTTGTACACTTTTTTCGACCACATCTTTTCCTTCCCTTCGCCTCTCTATTAATGTGCTTGGACACTGAGCTCTGTGAACAGCCAGCCTCTTTAGCGATGACCTTTTGTGTCTTGCCCTCCTTGTGCAAGGTGTCGATGGTCGTCTTTTGGACAACTGTCAAGTCAGCAGTCTTCCCCATGATTGTGTAGCCTATAGAACTAGACTGAAAGACCATTTAAAGGCTTTTGCAGGTGGTTTGAGTTAATTAGCTGATTAGAGTGTGGCACCAGGGGCCATCAATTTTGAACCTTTTCACAATATTCTAATTTTCTGATATGATGAATTTGAGATTTTCATTTGTTGTCATTTGTAATCATCAAAATTAAACAAAATAAACATCTGAAATGTATGAGTTTGTATGTAATGAATGAATATAATATACAAGTTTCACTTTTTAAATGGAATTACTGAAATCAATCTACTTTTTCATGATATTCTAATTTTATGACCAGCACCTGTAAATCAGCCTTGGTAGTGGGAGTTTGATAATGTTCAGAAGAAAATACCATTTAGGAACTGATCTTGAAAATGTGCCACATAGCCTTTTTTTTTGGCACACTTTGGTTGTAAACACTGTCTCTGATCTGTGTGTGCAGCTTTCACTGCGGAGCAGTACCAGAAGCACCAGGAGCAGCTGGCTCTGATGCAGAAACAGCAGCTGGAGCAGAGCCAGAAGCAGCAGAAACCGCAACAACAGGTCAACAGCCTCCCAACGTCAACCACAAACACACAGGTCAGTATGGAGCTGCTCACAGCTCTGCTGCAACAGGAGCCAGATTCCACAGCTATGGGCTCATCTGAGCCGACTATTAAACTGGGTTGTTCTTGGGAAGTGTGAAACATCCGTATTTCCTGGAACAGTATTGATCCTTAGCCTCAGTTCCTGTTTGGTTAACAGAGACGCTGAGCTCAGCTGTTTTACTTTGATCCAGTTTAACTGATCATCTACATGTTTCCTCTCTGCATGTGGCTGGTTTTCCCTCAGGCCATTGTGTCTAAAACATTGGACCAAGCCAGCGCCCAGTTTGCTGCCTCGGCCCTCATCACCACTGATCAACTGCTCGGCTTCAAATCCAAAGAGGAGCTGGTGCTCGCAACTGGAGTCAACGGGGTCCTGACAGGTGCTGGTGAGTTTGCCTGTCCTTGGATGTGATTTAACGGTTTCCTCAGCATTAATCTTATCACATAGATATTAGTATTTCCAGACTAAATTCTGGTATTTGGTCGAAAATAAGCTCTTCATACATCCATCTATTTATACAACCCTCAGTTTAACAACCGGTTGGTGCAACAGTTAATCCTTCTTAGAATGAATTCCTAGATCCATCCACAAATCTAGAATAGAACAAAATTCAAATTCTTCCGGCCATTTAAAAGATCAGCCCTAAACTTTCCAAAGTTACACCCTTAAAGTTTTTCATTTTATTTTCCTATTAAATTCAAGTTTGACGGGTTAAGCAAAACAAAACAAAACAAAAAGACCAAACCACCATTCCTCCACTGATGCTCAACAACCATCAGTTGGTCATCTTTCCTTACAGTCTATTTGCCACCAAATCATCTCCGTCCCTTCGTGACCCGTTCCTATATAATCTTATCATTCAGTCCGTCCATCCGTCCCTTTAAAGCCTGTACGCTAGTCTGCAACTGTTTGCAGTCTTTTTAATATTAGTTTTATCCTTTTTAAGAATGACAGAGACCAGGAATGGAAAATGAGAAATGTCTGAGATGGATTTGACTGAGTGACACCATGGGTGTGTTTTTATATCAGCTTTAACCATCTTTTTACTTCATGGTTTAATAGAAATAGAAAGTAGAGTTGCAACTAAAGATTATTTTGTAAATCAATTAATCTGTTGATTATGTTTTTTCAATTAATCGATGAATAATCAGATAGCCAAAGGTTCCTTAAAGAAGAATTTTTATGATATTAAACCATGTGAAACTCAATCTTTTCCACTTGAGGAGTTCTGGATAGAGCTTATTGACAGATGAAAATGTTTTTTTGTTTATCTTAAATGCAAAAAAAATTTATTTGACAATCTTTGTATAATTATTGCTCAGAGTAGCTCTTTCAGCTAAAGGCATGTTTTACAGTGAGGATTATTTAGATAGTCTATTAATCACGATTAATCCGATTGTTTCAGCCCTAATATACCCTATTTTCACGACTATAAGGCGCACATAAACGTCTTTTTTTCCCCTCAAAATGTCCGGTGCGCCCTTTGGTGCGGTGCGCCCTGTGTGTTGTAACTGCGGACTTTTGAGACCACCTCATTGAGGAGATGATGAAAGAGTGGCTGAGGGAGGTGAATGTAAGGAGACCAAGTGTTTTTTTTCCACTCATCACTATTGCTGTTATTCTGTGACTCCATGCGTGCCCATCTCACAGCTGATGTGAAAAACATGGTGAAACAAATTAACACTGCGGTTGCTGTTATTCAACTGCTCAACATCGGTGTGAACAGGACGCAGCAGGTGGCACACATAACTGAGACTGCGCCTTTTAGTACGGTGCGCCTTATGGTCGTGAAAATACGGTAGAAAGCATTTCTAGCACCGGTTAAATCATCTTTTAGATTCAAGTAAACCTGATAAACACTGGATGGCATTAAGTTATTTAGGTTTCTATTATTCTGCTGGTCGATCTGTCTGTTACTTTAAAGGATAAATTAGAGAAATGAATTCATCCTGTTTCCCTCTTTTAGTCTCATATGTTCTGATTTTCTCTCCAGGCGTTTACAAAAACCTGCACCTCACCAGCACCGCGTCCACTCTCCACACGACCAACCAGTCGACACACACTACCACGGTCGCGGCCACGACCTTCCTGCAGCCCCCCATCAGCACCACCATCCATACGCCCGCCAGCGTGGTCCCCGCATCCATCAACGCCGCCCCGGGCACCCACACGGCCGCCACCGCAGCAGCTCTGGGGCTGCTTGGATGCGGCGCCGCCCCCACAACCACTCAGGTCCTCATCGGGAACAACATCTGTCTGAGCGTGCCGTCGCCCGGCAGCCTCGCGGGACGCCACCTCCCACGGACCCTCGGCAACGTGCCAGCCTCTGCCTTAAAGCTGTCCACCTCCACCCATCTGCAGATGCCCAAAGTCTCTGGAGCGTCGTCCATGGATATGAGCTCCAGGTCAGGCGCTGGAGAAATCTGTTAATCCAGAACACATTTACTGTTATTGAGGGCTAGGATGGGAATTTCTCTTTTCTTTAAAAAGCACTTTGAAAACAAAAGACAAAGTTGTGGCTATTGCCGAGGTTGTATTTTATGAAGAAGTGAAATCACTCTCATCAGCACTAATCTCTCTGAAAAAGCCTCATAATCAGACACACTTTGAATGTAGCTAATTTTCTAATTTCTAATTAGCCTGGCATGTATTCCTGTTTAGCCCCTTTGAGTCGATGTGTTGTTCATCATCCTGCAGGAAGGTTGACCTCCAGCCCAGTTTGAACTCTGTTGCAGCATCTCACTGGGAACCAATGTTCCCTCTAAGCTGCACGCGTGCTACACCTTTCATTACCAAGCTTTTTTTCTTTCATTTTAATTTGCCCAAATGACTTCAATTATTAGGAAACTAATGGAAATTGATGCTGTAATCTCTTAGTCCTTGTATGATCTCAGTTTTACAATCAATTTAATATTGGTGTTTGGTCTCAGGTTGCACACCTGATGTTGCTCAGGATGGTTCTCACGGGGCTTGTGTATATGCTTAAAAATATGAACAATTAGAGGCGATATTGCTGGGCACCTCACTTTTTAGATTTTAATTTAGAAAATAAAATTGTAAAAAGTTTGCCTTCTATTTTATTAGTTACTACTTGGTCTGTTACAACAAATCCCAATAAATTGGGTTAATGTTTGAGGTGCAACATGTTCACCAATCCTGACGGGTCATAATAATGTTTGGTTTTCATCAAACAAAATGTAAAGAAATTAGTACTTTTGTAAGTAAATTAGGGATGCACGATATAATCGGCCCCCTATCGGTATCGGCCTGTATCGGCCTTAAAACTGAATATCGGACATCGGCCACCCCACCGATATTTAACCCGATATTTGATCAGCTTCTGAGTTTCTAAAGTCTAAAAATAAAATACTACTTCTTCTTCCTCAAAAACTTCTTTTTTACAGACTTAAAAACTTCTAAAGACGAGGGAAAAAATATTGATACATTAAAATATCACAATATCTTCATATGATGATATATTGCCATTTAAAAACACCATATCAATCTCTTTTACTAATGAAATATTGCTATATGTCATCGTTATGCTACGAAATCCCTCGAAAATTCACGAAATTCTGCCATATTTTTATATGTTGATATATTGACGCGGTATCGATCTATTTTACTGACAAAATCTCACAAGAATTTGCCAAATATCACGAGAGTTTGTAACAGAACGATGAAATTTCACGAGATTTTGAAAGTAAAATAGATCGATACCGCGTTTTTAAAAATCAATTTGATATCAGCATATGAAAATATATTTGAGTATATTATTTTTCAAAGTGTCAGAAATGGATAACAAATCTGCTATTTTCAATGACTACTTATTTTTGTCCAGCTTTAACATCGGTATCAATATCGGTTATCGGCTACATGAGTTTTAAAATATCGGCATATCGGATATCGGCCAAAATCCCAATATCGTGCATCCCTAAAGTAAATGCCTAGAAAAGCCAAAGAAGAAAACAGTTTTGTGTTTCTTCCCAATGAGGCTAGATTGAACAACTGAAACCTCCAACAGATCCACCTTTTTTCACTGTTCTAACAGAGAACTGGAAAGCGTGAAACCAGAAGAGCAGAAAAAATAACATCTGAACTGCAGTTTGACCTGCACACTGATATCTGCAGCATTAATCAGTTTTTTCTCCCTCTCTCCCAGGGACAATCACGACGAGGACAAGCCAGCGCTGAACAGTATAGCAGACAACACGGTCGCCATGGAGGTGACGTAGTAGCGGCGGGATGCGGCACGGCAGCAGGTCCACTCTGTAGATGCTGTGCATCGTAGCATTGGGGACGCAAAAGGAACATCAGGACTCAACCGGGCGCAACAGCGATTCTCATCTCTTTTTACACCCTTTTTGTTAAGAAGATATTGACTCATGTAAACTATAAATATGACTATAAATTAGTATCTGTACAGCAACTCCATATTTGTAATATCCCCCTGTAAATATATTACTTGAATACATACTGTCCATTTGTGATGTTTTGCACTTGGGAGTCAAACTTAAAAGAAAAAAAAAAGATTAAGCCAAGTTATCTTGTGGCGAGTGTGAGAGCTGTACAGAGAAGAGTTTTATCATGTGCATGGTGCGGAGCCTGCTGGTTTTATCTATTTATTGTGCTGTGTTTACAATTTGTTCTTTTTTTTTGTTTGTTTGTAGCTTTTGGTTTTTGTTTCTTTTTAATTTTAATTTGTACACTGTACCTTTGTTGGTTCCTGTGCTGTAGTATATGTTTTAATAGCTACGGACTCCTGGGTATTTTTGTATTTTGTGAACACAAAGCAGGCCCAACCCACCCCCCCCTCATATCATTTTGGTTTCGTTTTTCTCTGTGGATCACATTAAAGTGAGCTGTGATTATAGATGCAGATCAGGAGATGAGGAGGAGGCAGGAGATGGAGCGGTTTGGCAGGAGAGCTGCGCCTCCTCTTCAGATAATGTCCCAAACACAAGTAACAAAAACAGGGATGAAGTCTCTTCCCAAAAGCGTCTGCTGCTTTGGATTAAAGCACTATTGTTTGTGACTCTTGTTGTTTTTATACAAATATCAATGCTGCTTTTTTATTTTAAAGGAGTCATCCGTCATTTTCATGCAAGTGGAATCTCTTTGTTTTATCTGACTTTTTTTTTTTTGTACAAAACAAAAAAGGCTATTTTTGTATTTTGTGTTTTTCCTTGTGGTTCAATTGATTGTAAGCTTCTTTATTTTTTTTTAAGACTTCATTCTTTTGTTACTTGTTCATGCATAGGTGAAAAGGGAGGTGAACGGGCAGTAATCGCTGTTTCATCATTCCAGGTTTAATTATCAGAAAGAAAAAAAATCCCAACGAGGGGTGTTGTGGGAATGCATTCTCTCACTTCCTTTTTTTTTTTTTTTCCTTAAACTTTTTTTTTTATCTTGGTAAAAAGAATCTCCAGATGGCTGCAAGGCCAAAAACCACAAGTATTTGGTGCCTTCCTTTTGGGGAAATGTATGTCGTCTCTTCTGTGAAGAGTTAGAGGCACAAAGGCAGCATTACTTAGTAGTGCTTCTTGTCTTTGTTAGAACCTGAATGCCCAGTCCAATGGCAAAATATATCTTTGAGGTTTACTTGTCCCACCTGGAGGCTGAAAAAGACTTAAAAAAAAAAATGTGACAGAACTCTCACTAAAATAAGAAAATAAAGCCCAGGGCATTAAATGTGAACTTCTTGGACTCCTGTTTTATGTTCCTGTTTCTCTGCTTGTGTTGAGGTTGAATACTGTCACATTAATAGGGGTGTAGGGAAAAAAATGTCTAATATTTTAGACAATAATATGGATATCCATATCTTTATAGATATATTTATTCAAGATATGGAATCAAATGAAGAAATCTTTTTAGGCAAACTTCCGTTTCATTGTCTAGCAACAGAGCAATGACCAGATCCGATGTTACAGAGCGATAATACTATATGGTAATGAATTGTATCGTGACACCAGTATTCACTTTTCTCTTTTAGTCATATTCACTGGATTTCAAAATTACTTCATTAAAATTAAATGTTATACAAGTTTCTACACTGAGCTCTAGATGCTGATGGCAGTGGGCAGAATTGTTTATTTTGGTTTCTCTTCCAGAGAGAGACTCAGACAATCGGATTAGTTATTTTGAATGCATGGTCATTCATACGAATATTTCTACAAAAAGACCCCAAACAACAGTTGAGAGAAAAGACACAGAAGTGATAATGGATGCTGCTGCCTCTCATTAAATTGTTGAATAAGAGTTGACAAACTTCTGGCCTTAACCCACATCTTTACAAGATGAAAGGTGAGACAAATGAAGCATTAATGAACAACTTCCTGAGCTTCAGCCAGCTCCTTTGTTTCCTGTCTTTCATTGTGTGACAAACTGATTAATCATGGGGAGAATGGCCAAACACACCTGGATTAATTAGCTTTCCTAAATATGTAGCTCCTTTCAAAGAAGTTTCATATTGAAAAGCCACAGAATCTATGCTCAGAAGTCTTTGGGATCAAGACATTTTTTTGGGAAATGCAGGACAGGCCTCTTTAGTTAGTTTTTCTTATGTGCTGCTGTTTATGTCTACTTAAGTTGCTTGACAGATCAAGTATCCTGGTCTGTTTTCAGAATAGATATATTGGTAACTACATTCTTATAAGGGCAGGTTTATTTAGTTTGTATTTCCCTTTAATACATGGAATTATCTGAAAATATTTACTACCATATCGACTATGTTTATCTTTGATTTAAAAGTAGTTTTGATAGTAATCAATAAAAGTTTGAAGAAAAGGAAGGCTTTCCAAATATGTTTGTTCAATTTTAGTTTTTTGTGCTTCAGATAAAGGTGTACACATGTACGAATTATCAGTATAGACTTCAGTCAGAACAAAGTTTTATAATTAAACTGCATAGCTATGACTTATGATGATGAGTTGATGGTAACTAAATTAACATCTCTGCTGGATAATGTTTCCCACCCCATGCATGAAGGTGGTGCTGAACTGGAGAGCTCCTTTCGTGACAGACTGCTGCACCCTAAATGCACCAGGGAGCGTTATCGCAGATCCTTCCTCACAGCAGCTGGAAGACTTTATAACCACCACTGTTCCCAACAACCTCAATAAGTTTTTACATTCATGCTGATTTAGCAGTTTCTACCTTAGTCAGTTACATAACATGCTGCTGTCATTCTGCACATCTCTGATGTCGCTGCTAGTTTCAAATATCCATTACTGTACAAATGTCCATAGCTGTTTATTGGTTAATTATTCTCAAGGTGCAAATTTTTATATTGTTAAAACACTTTACAGTACAGGATTTTATTATTTATCTTTTAACTCTTCACTAGCATGTTATTCTTATACATTTTCTAAGGTCCACATTTGTGTGACCATTATTTTCTATAATCTTTTTGCTGCTGTAAACACCAGACTTTCCTAATTGTGGGACAGTAAAGGGCCCCGATACCATCACTACAGAAAACCCTAATCATCTATATACAATGAATAATAATGAATAAGTAATGCCCCTGACCCACTTCCAAATGTTTGATCGACCTGAAATTTTGCATGTGAAATTATTTCAATCTCTATAGATTAAATAGCAAATTACAGCTCTGAACTGATTGTGGTTTCTGATGTACTGGTGTTCAAACTGAGTCCAGTCTGTGGTTTTGCACTTGAAAGGACGCACAAAATGGGAGACTTTTGATCAAATGAAAGTAACTTATAGTGATAATGTCGCATAATATAACCATGTAAAACATTTTGCAAGGTCATATAACGCGCATCATCATCATAAATTACTTTAATGTCATCAAAAGTCTCCTGTGGTGTGAGTCCTTTCCAATAGAAAAACCGGATCACTGCTCAACACTTACCAGGCTCTATTTCAGGCTTTATTCAGTTCATACACCTGTAAGTTAGAAACCACAAATAGTTCAGAGCTGTAATTTGCTACTTAATCTATAGACATTTAGATAACCTCACATGCAAAATTTAAGCTGGATCAAACATCTGGAAGTGGGTCAGAGGCACTACTTATTGAACGCCCCTCGTATATTTGAAAAACTGGTAGTAATTTGAAAAAAACATTTATTAATTTAGAAAAAACCTCCAGAAATAACATCCTTTTGATATTATTTTTGCGTTTTTAGTTGGACATAAAGGAATGCAACTCAAGTTTTGCTAATATATACAGAGAGAGCTATATACATTAGCTTTTATGCCTGCATTTAAAGAAAAGAACAAAAGATGTGCACATCTTCCTCTGAGAGTGGTGGTCTGCTTTGACTTATATGTTCTTTATACTATGGTATGGATTAACCTCATATCATCTATCAAGACAGTTGGAATTCCCAGCAATTTCCCCAAAAATGTCAGCATATAACAATTTGAATAAACACTGAATTAATTAAGTATAGGCTGATATAATGAGTTGAGAGGGCCCTATAATCATTAAGGTTATTCTTTTTTCCTAAAGATATTAATCCGTAGCTTTCCGACGTTTTAAAAATGTGATTAAAGTTGATCTTTGGGCCAATTTTCTGTGAGACAGTCGGTCCCTGCTAAGTCAGTCATGAAGTGGTCTGCATGTCAAAGTATTGCTAAATATGAATCAGATCAAACTTGGACTTGTTTGCATTGTGCAACAGAGCAATAAACAACAAAGCTACAGTAATGTTGGCCTAAAAAAATTGAGAAGTCCAGAACATTGTTGCACAGATAAAAAGAGGTAATAATAATGGATATATCACAGCAGATCTCTCTAGTTATATTTGCCTTTGGCTATTTCAGTTTTCTATAAAAGTACCATTTTAAAGCTTTGCTTCTTGAGATTCCACTTCATACTGAGCGATTGTTTAAGGATGCATGAAACAGATAGAGCTCCCTGCTGACGCTCAGCACTATTCGTTTTCTCAACAGTGATTGCTTTAACTTTTTCCACTTTGGTCCCTCTGGAGCGCCCCCAGCTTGTTTCAGTGTCGCATTATTTATGCTGCAGAAGAGAAATCACTTGTCAGTGAGACAGCTGGCCCAGGGTAGGCGTTAACCCCGGTGCATGCTTCATCATTACGGAGCGATTTTCACTGCAGATCTGGAAGAAACTTGTTTTTCCCTACCAGCTCTTCAGGGCGGTAAGAAGAGCAAATACAACACTGAACATATTTGACTTCTCTCACATGATTCTCACGTCTTCCCTTTTAAAATGTAGCCTGAGTGTTGGTGTTGTAAGCAGAAGAAATGATTGCAGTTCACTTTGTCACACAGCTCCACTCCTTTGTCTTGCTGCAGTCCCAGAGAAAGTCAAAAGCAAACATGTTGTGATTAACGTCGGGTTTCTAAGCTCTCACAGATTCAACTCTCCCCACAAATTATGAGTTTCAAGGCAGCGCTTTGGGACAGCACAGCAAAACATCTTTAAGACACAACCACAGAATTTCTGTTCTGGATCACTTTGTCCTCCCTCATCATTGGATCAATCTGTTACAGTCGGGAGTGGTGTGTGCTTTCAGAGCATCCTGCTGAGATTACTGAACAAAAGGGGCAGAGCTTATTACTTGCAGCAATCACCTGAAGCCGGGCTTACACTGTACGATATTTTGCCCTTTCCAGGCTGACTTTCCAGTCGTGCGAGAATTTTTCAATCGGCCTGACTTTCAGCCTGATTATGTGTCGTGCATTGTGTAGTGTACAGGGTGTAACAGGGGGGCGTTCAGCCTCTCACGACCACCTCCCGATCAGGAATCGTGGGGTCTGGAGAAAATCAAACACGTTTGATTTTCAGTAGACCTCCGTGGGCAAAACGCTCAGTGCGCAAACTATGGAGTTTGTTCTGTAAAATTGACAGAACGTAGTAGCCGTTTGCTCAGCCATGTCTTAGTCCAAATACTTAGTCGCCTTTTCTTTTTAGGGCTTTAAGCACAAAATTGCACAAATTGCCAAGGCAGCGCGTTTCACCCTAGTGAGCTTCATATTCCTCTTCTGCACGTTTGGCTTCTGGATAGACGAGTCCGAGTAGCGCCATCTCACTGCGGAGCTGAGTCCCACATGGTTTTTAGACGTACAGTGTGAGCAGGCATCAGCGCGTCGGTCACACATTGTGAGAACATGGACGGGGCCGCCTTTTACAGCTGCTTTTTGTCTGCTTCTGTCTCCTTGAACCCCAGTCGGCCTCGGCATATGGCCGCTCACACTGAGCCTGGTTCTGCGGGAGGTTTCTTCCTGTTAAAAGGGAGTTTTTCCTCTCCACTGTCGCTACAAGCATGCTTAGTGTGAAGAATTGCATTTGAGTCAATGAGTCGATGCAATCAACTGGTTTTCCTTAGATAGAAAACTTTGAATCAATTTGACTGTATGATCTGGTTGAATTGTAAAGTGCCTTGAGATGACATGTGTTGTGCATTGGCGCTATATAAATAAACTGAATTGAATTTAAAGGAGAATTCCGTTTTTTAACACTTTTAGCCCATTTTCTGTAGTGTCCAGGATGAAATCGAATGATCGACACCAAAATTTTGACAATTGCTCCTGTCTCTGCTTTTTGGCTCATTTAGAATCACCCCCTGGCTGCTTCAGAATGGCTTCCATAGTGCATGTCCGATAATGTCCTTAAAACAACCTTAAACGTTCTTTTTTTTAAATATGCTACTCACCGGGTCGTCAGCGCTGTTCAATGACGTTCCAAAAAAAGTTTCGTAAAGAAAAAACGTTCCTGTAGTGTTTTATTTAGCATTTTGTAAATCCCATTGAGTTCTGTTGGAATAGTCAATATTCCCCTGCCACCGGAAACGGACATGGGGCCTGTTTACACAGTTGTAGTCTTTTCGCTTCACTCTGTGTACTCCGACGTCGAGGTGCTAACGTCTCTGTTAAACACTTTAAAAAACTCTGAAAATGGAATACGAAAGGTGGATTCTTGATTCTCGAGTAGTTGGCGGCAGGGGTGGCGAGGCTTATAAATTATGGATAATTTGAGAATTACGACCGCTAATTTCTAATGTCGGACTGCAGTGAATGCAGCACGAGATGACGCCAGAGCGACTGAGACTGATTGTTTTGAAAACCGAATGGGGCAAAGCGAGGGAGCCAGGGGTGATGGGGAGAGGAGACACGGGATGAAACAGGTAAAAACTGATTAACTATCTATGGAGAAATTAAACCATAATGAAAGCACAATGTTGCTAGCATAGCTGCAATGCTGATTTTGAGATGATAAAAATCAGGTTGCAGAACGTTATTTCTCTATCTATTATGTTAGTTAGGCCTGACGTCTCAGGCTCATAAAGACATATTTGCGGTCAACTATGACAGAAAAGAGACGATCAAGTTTGGTTATACTCAAATCAAAATGCACAAAGGCATTGGATCTAGATACATTAGTGAAGCGTTTTGCTGAGCAACATGGAAATCACTGCATTCAGCTGTTATAGTCATGTTAACTTTATGTTATGCTCTCTGGTGAGCCTTTACAGAGCTGCTACATTTAGTTTTGGCTCCTGAGAAAATCTGATATTTCCTTTAATAAAACCAAAAGTGTTAAAAGTTAAAAATGTGATACTGGTGTAAATCCTGCTTAATATTAAGCAGTGTTGTTGTTTCTTTTTTGTATATATAATATGAAATTATCCAGAAATGCCCTGTATGAACCTACTCACAAGCAAAATGTATTTTTATGTTGCTGCTTTTCAGATTTGTGGAGATTTTGATGTAACATACAGAACCCACCTTTTTGTTGATTTGTTGATACAGCAGTATGGAGGACCAACTCTGCCATATTTAAAAATAAATACAGAAATAAATAAATGCTCAATAAATAAATAAGCATACAATTAATTGCCACCAAAAATACAAACAACAAATAAATGTAAGTAGAAATTAAATTATACAGCTAGTCATACAGGTATATAACTCTTTTAATTGGCTTCTTTATTTCTTTGCCTTTTTAATATTTACCTTATTTATTTTTTTGTCATTTATTGTCTTCAACTTCATTTTTTAATTACTTATATTTTTAAGTATTTATTTATGTGCATGTTATCATATTTTTGTCTGTTTTATTCTTCCTTTGTATTTTTTTACCCTAGTTATTTCTTCGCCGCTATTTCTTTCTGCCTGCCCTTTTAACATTTCTGCCTGCCATTATAATATAATTTCTAATTACATTTATTTGTTGGTTGTATTTTTGGTGGCAATTAATTGTATGCTTATTTATTTATTGAGCATTTATTTATTTCTGTATTTATTTTTAAATATGGCAGAGTTGGTCCTCCATATACAGCTCTATCTACAGCAGATCTACATGCATGAAATGTCTCTTTAATGTTGCCTTAACTGCTGTATTTCAAGTTACTGAGGAACAAATGGGGTAAATGTGTGTTCAGAGTAAACATTACATAGATGTCCAGTACCTTGTTCGGGTGCCTTGACCCATTTATTTCTACTGTGTAGCTCTGCTCACTTTAGTCCAGCTCAGTCCATAGATCTCTGATGGGGAACTTTTTCTTTCTATAGTTTCTTCTTGTGCAAATGCTGCAAAGCTGCCTCTCTGACAGTCAATCTCACACATCTGTGACTCAGCACCTGTGTCTCAACTTAATACCTTTCCTGTCATAAGGCCCCTCTAGAAGTAGTGTTATCATTCTTCTATCTCCTATTAAGTGAGATCACATTGTACGATGTATTATTAATATGAACTGTTTCACATGAAACACTAGTACTGTACATACTATTCTCACCAAACTGTGATAACTGTGATTAAATTCAGTGTAAACAAATGCCATATGTTGCCACCCCTAAAAAATCCCTGCCCCCCTCTTGCCACCCCATAGATAATTTTCTAGATCCGCCCCTGGCGAGCTGGTTTGGAGCTAAACTGCCTGGCTGTGTATTTCCTATGGAGTTGATTAACTGTTGCCTTTTGTATCTCTACTTTTGTCTCCTTGTACCCTAGGCGGCCTCAGCATATGGCGCTCACACTGAGCCTGGTTCTGCTGGAGGGTTCTTCCTGTTAAAAGGGAGTTTTCCTCTCCATTGTTGCTACATGCATGCTTGGTTTGAGGGATTGCTGTAGAGTCGATGACAAAATGCAAGCAATAATTGCTGCCGCAAGCTCATCCAGGAGGAGCATTTCTGGCAAGTCAATGACTCGATGCAGTCAAATGGTTTTCCTTGACAGAAATGTTTATCCAATCTGACTTTATTGTCTCTGTAAAGTGCCCTTAGATAACGTATGTTATGAATTGGTGCTATATAAATAAACTGAACAGAAATTGAATTTGAATTGTATTTCCTCATGATAGCTCCAAATCTGTGTAGAGCCCCAGTCCCACCTGCAATGAAGCTCAACAGTAACAGAGTGTCTGCCACCTACTCCAAGCTGAAAGGATATACTCTGGTTTAAGCTTCCACCTTTTTTTCTCCAAATATACATATGGACATTATGGCCTTGGATGGCAGGATGTGCAGCCCAGTAATAAATGGTTTGATAATTCTTTTTTTTTACTTGTGATTTGGAGTTGGTTGAGTATTTAGGTTACTCACATATTTGGTTGAGTAATTTTGCCAGATTTTGCTTGATTACTTTTAATGAATACTTTTTTTTTGGCTTGGTCACCCATATGGCCGAACTCATTGTTTTCCATCCACCCATCCATTTTCTGTCACGCTTTATCCCAGCTGGGATCGTGAGTCATGGGCGAGAGGCAGGGTAAAAGCTGGACAGGTCGCCAGTCCGTTGCAGGGGAACATGGAGACAAACAGAACAAACAACCTAACAGTCATGTTTTTGGAATGTGGGAGGAAGCTGGGGTACCTGGAGAGAACCCACGCATGCACAGGGAAAACATGCAAACTCCAAGCAGAAAGACCCTGGGCTGGGAATGGAACCTGGAACCTTCTTACTGCAAGGCTAGTTGTTTTATGTTGCTTTAAACTTGTGCACCATTGAACAGGTGAATATCTTCACCTATGAATTATATCCTAGCATCAACCAGACCCTTAGTCCAACCTTCTCTTCCTGATAACTTGGCCTGAGTTCTTTGATTTTCACATGATGTTACAAAAGGAGTTGGTAAATTTGACATTCACAAAACACTGACATTTTAATCTCCCAAAATGTGGACATCAATGGAAATATTAAACAATTATTAGTTCAAGATTGTTGTGATATTGTGACAAAGTGGCATTTTTGTTTCAGATGTGCTTTAGACACACTGAGCATCCACAGTACCTTAATCTTTAGTCTTGGGTATCCCCTGCAGTGTGACTTCTTCTGACAGCCTGGATATCTTTTTGGTTTTCAATGTGTCATGTTCCTTATGGAATGTTTTAAAAAACACTTTTATTTTTAACAATCATACACTAGAGATAATGATTGCACTGTGACAGACAGGCAGATAGTTTTAGCCTAATTTAGGTACCAACCTTTCAATTCTATTAGGCAGCTTGAGTCATAAAATATTTAAAAATCCCTTTCTTGTTTTTCCCTGATAATTAATGTATCAAATACTTGGGTTGTCTTTGACATAGAAATAAGGTTCATGGTCTTAAGCATTTCTTTGTGACAAAAAAGCAAAGAAATAAGAAAACTATGAAATGTCTTCGAACAGACCCTTTTTATTTGTCAGCCACTCAGAGAATGTATTTCCTGTGTTTTGTTTGTGGTAAAAATAAAGCTCGGCTGTTATTTTGCCCTCTCTCTTTCTCTGCATCTGAGGGCCTCAGACCATCATGGAGGAAATGACTCACCCCATCTGGATGATGTACTAAGTACTGTCAGTCTTACAGAAACTTTAAACACAAAGGTACATATTGAGGCTTTTAACCAGCACTCTGATTCTGTACCTCTTAGTTCAGCACAGGAAAATGAAAACATAGAGAAAGAAGGAAGAAAAAGATTATTTAAAATAGTGTATTTTCTCATTACTAAGATGGAAAGAAATTTAACAACAGGGTTTCTGTGGGAGTGATTAAAAATAGGCCCACAGAAATCAGTAAAATCTCCAGAAGAGGGGCAGGAAGCTGGAGCTCTAAAAGGGCCGGGATTAAGTGGCACCAAAGACAAGAGAGCAGCAGCGGACAGACAAGACATTGAAACTATAGGCTGGGAACCAAATACCGGAGAGCCCAAGAAGAGCCCACAAACCCCAGCCAAGCCAGGACCAACCCCAAGGGACCAGCTTCATCCCCAGATGGAGCGGAGACGTAGGGATGGCCGGACCCACCCCATGCCTGCCCCTCTCCTGCTTCAATTCTGGTGTTGTTGCCTATTGAACTACTGTGTATTTAAAATCCCTTAACCTAAATAACAACTGACATCAAGCATTAGTGATTGGTGTCAATGACTGTTTTGAGGACTTTAAAGCATGAACTGCCTGCTTGAAGTCACTTTGTAAGATCCCAGTTGGAGTTAAATCCAGACTTTGCTAAGGCCAAAAACCTTCCTCCATTTCTTTCTCTGTTAGTTTTTTTCAGATGGATTTTCTTATCTGGTTGAAATTGTCATGAACAACTAACACAAAAGCCTCTAATTAATTTGTAAATAAATGCCTGGTAAACTAACATAAAATAATCCAACCACTCTCCAACACACAGACGCCATGCTGTTATTGCCTCTGATAATGACCGTAGCTCCACCATCATTGTGCCACTCTGGCAGCCGCAGCCAATAAAGTCTAAATGGGTTTATGTATCAAACCACAGGGGTAGTATATTCCTCAGACAGACCTCTGGTTTGTGTGTTTACTTGGGTTTAGTGTTTCTGTGAGCCAGAAATGAGCTTCCACTTACATTTACATATTCAAAAACTATTCTGACATGAGAGCATAGGAAATTCATCTCCCCGCTGACTGCTGCCACTCGCAGCCCGGGAAATGTAACTGTTGAGGAATGCTAATGAGGCGCAAGCTTGTTAGTTCTGCTCTTTTATGCATCAGGAGGTGCCGCTTGTAGCTGTTTTTCACACAGAGAGGATCCAAGGATGGAGGGTGGTGGATAACTGTGATTAAAGTGTCATCAAATAACCTTTTACCAATGGAAAGACAAACTTTGTATTCCGAGTTTATCGACATGCTAATGTTCACCTTTGAAGTCCCAGCATGTCCTGTGGTGAAGCCGTAACAGTGCACAGAGGGGGAGCTGGTAAAGCAAAGACCATTAGTTTGGAGGAATCTCTACAAGCTAGTTTATTAACATTACAGTTCTTAAAACTGATCTCTAGACAGGGGAGCTTAGTCTGTAGAAACGAAGCTTGGAACTCTAGAAATATGCCTATAGAAGTAAAAGTTATCCTTTAAAAATCGCATTTTCCGGATTTGGAGCCATTGTGCACAATTGCCGAAATAGCTCCGTTGGGAGAGTGTCAGACTGAAGATCTGAAGGTCCCTGGGTCAATATGGGGTTTCGGCAGAGGCTTGTCTTGCTTTGTTGCACCTCAGATGGTAAAAATAGAACTTAACGTAAGTAATTTCCCTCTGGTATTATTAAAATGTGGCTGATTCTGGAATTACATGTAATGAAACCAAAAGTACTTGCCAAAGATTTTTTTAAACCCATATCAGTTCCCATGCTTTCTTTTTATTCTTGCAACTGAGAGAGAATCCAGTCATAGGGAAAACTAGTAAAACTCCAAATATTCACTAGCTTAAAAACCCACATTTAATGGCCAAAACAAGACGTAATCATCTTCTGTGGGACTTTATCAGTCTCTCATTCTGACCAACATTTCTTACAAATATAGCCTTTCTTTGAGAATATTGTTTTGCACTTTTCCCTATGTGTTTAGCCAAACATTTCAATCAAGTAGAGGTCAAGACATTAACCCATTAAAGATTGGTTTATGCTCAGAAACCAGGTCGTTTGTGTGTCGCAGTTAACGCAGAAATGCTCCCTCCCCTTTCACAGACACTCTCTTCAAAATTGTAGGTGACCGCATACAGTGCCGCAGACAGGAGGCCTCTGATTGGTCAAATCTACATCTGCTCTACACTATGCGTATTTCCTGTTTGGTACCTTGCCAACTAGTTTTGTTTGTATGATCGCCATTGTGGAAAACGACTCATGAAGATGAACCAGCTAGAAGAGCGAGGTGCGCGAGAACGCTGAGACCCTTTTCCCACCTGGATCCCCGCTCTTTTTCACCCCCATGTCCCTCTGTTTTTGCACAAACTTGCCACTTGCATTTTTCCACTTTCTCACCACTTAGGCCGTATTTAGACCCACAGCTAGTCCGTGATTGTCCCTCTTGCGTTGTGGAGTGGAATTACATAGCACAGACCACACTTCAAAAAATGGCATAATTCAAAAATATCTGCATCATAGCTGCAACAAGCTACTGTAACAAGCTACTGCGACACACTGCTGCAGGGGTATAACCAGCCCTTTACCCATACACTCTATTATTTTAAAGAAGCTATGTTTTAGATTTGTATATCCTGCATGTTACCAACTGTTAAGCCAAGCTTCAGCTGTCAAGCATGTGGTCTCTCATTTGGCTGTAGAATACTTTAATAAACAGAGGAGTTAAAAGTCCTTTGGTGGCCAGATCCTTTGGCTAAAAGTAGTCCAAATCATTGCTCTTCCATACTTGGTAGGAGATTTTGTTGAAATGTACTGGTTGCTTTTCCCCAAACAGGGTGCTATGCATTATGATCAAACATCTCTACTTTGACCTCATCCATCCAAAGGATGTTGCTCCCTTAGACTTATGATTGATTATTGATTATTCACTGTTGGTATTCTGTTTAGAGGGAAGAGGCTTTCTAAAGGAAACACATTTATATTGTTTATACTTTACCTTTGGGCATTTGACAATCCAAACATAGACATGTAGAGCCTAAAATAAACCTTTTTTTTTTGTTGTTGTTGTTTTTTTCTATCTGGAAAAATTGCAGTTCAACCATGAGAAGCTTTGCAGCTACATTGAGAAAGTATCTTTGTCCCTGTAAAGCATTTTCCTTCAGAATATTGTAAGATACCTTTCAACACTTCCAAGATTAATGGGCAGTTGCTTCTCTAACCTCATTGGTGCTATCTTTCATTCTTTGTATTGACTTAAAACAAACAATAGAAGCCAAACATTGCTTTTATTGAGCTGTTGCTTCTGTTGATGATCATTCAATCCAGTGTATATAATTAGCACTATAGTATTTAGTTTTTATCTATATGGTAACACCAAATCACTTTCACTTTTCTTTTGCATCATGTCTGATCTGGGACCAATGGATATCCTTTTTCTGATAGCACAGCTATAAAGCTTATTAGAGATAATTACGGTATCTACAAACACTGAACTCTGGAATTAAACTCTAAATGGTCATTCTTTCTGAGGAAGCAGCCACCACTGTTTGGAAATCCAGTCACGCCACATCATCTCTCAGAGGGGTTTGACATGTGTAAATTTAGTCGGCTCAATCAGCTACATAAACAAACATGAAAGCCTCCCCCATCCTCATTCTGATCTTATTATGGACCTCACGGTGCAGCACATAGATTCTCTCATTTTCAACCAGAATCTCACCATCCATCCATCTCTCCCCACTTATTCCATCGGGGCAGGTGCCTATCTCCGGCAGTCTATGGGGAGGCGGGGTGCACCCTGGACAGGCTGTCGCAGGGCAACACAGACCAACACACACACAGTCTTGTATTCATGTCTTATGTGGAGATTTTATAGATTTACAATCATTTTATATGGCCTAAACCAGACCCTTAACCTATCCCTAGAGGAACTATTACCAACATATACCTAACTCTAACCCTCATCCATATGGGAACCAGGATTTTGGTCTCCATAAGGACATAGGTCCCCATGACGTGACTGTGTAAACAAATTAAAGTCCCCACACGGCTGTTGAAACACCACTAAAGTGTCCTTTTTGTTTTGCTGTACTGGCTTGGCCTCCATATTTTGGTAAAATTCTTAACCCCTTAGCCACTGCCATGTACATTCCTATGTGATTTGATTTAGATACATAAATAAAGGAATCAAAGGTTGAAGGCATATGTAGTTAATCTTACACTTCGAAGTCTGGATGTGATACAAAAATATTAATGATATTTTCTCTAAAGTAACTTTTGAATATCACATAAAATACTAATCAATGTTCTTGTCTTCATCTTGCAGGTATGGAACCAGATGTTTAGGTTGTCAGGACTTCTTGTTAAGGGAGTAAATATGTGGTTTGACCTTGATGGAGTTTTTATTGGGTGCTGTCAGTTTAATCTTGTTATGGTGCTCCCCTTTTGGGACTCTAAGTTTTTAGTTTTCCGTTATCAGTTGTTCTGTTTTGTTGATCTTTGGTTTATTTTCCATGATATCCAACCAGTCTTTAATTGCCCTCTGTTGCCCCCTTGTGTTTGTTTCCTTTCCCCATTGGCTTCCTTCTAGTTAGTTCCACTCACCCCTGCTCCTTATTCAGCTCATTAGTCCATCCTTTGTTCTGTTCCCCTTATATACAGCACCTCCGCAGCCACTCAGTGCTGGTTCCTTGTTGATTTTATTTATTTATTTATCCTTTATTTAACCAGGTAATACCCATTGAGATTAAAAATCTCTTTTGCAAGGGAGACCTGGCCATGATAGGCATCAAAATTACATCGCATCATTACATACGTACAAGACACACACATAAAAGCCAAAAGATTGTTAGTTGCTTCCTCGTCTCTGGCTCTCCACGTAAGTTTTCCCTGATGTTTGCTAGTTCTTTGGTTCTCTTATTTTTGTGTTTTGGATGTTTGCCTCCTTTTTCATTAAATCTACCAGAAACCATCTCTGCTTCTGGGTCCTCAAGCAAATTCACCCCCCTTGTTGACAAATCTGTTTCCATGTTAACGCTTTAGTGAAGCTTGCCAGTCTGTAGAAAAAGGACGGTATCCATCACTTCTTAATCCTAGATGTTTGATGGATTTCTGACATGTGGAATGCATTTTATGTCACCATTTGGACTTTAAACAAGTTCAAACTATCCATTTCTTACTTTTATGCCCCTTCTGGAGGATTCACTGGAAGCCATTTCTGCTTCATCTTTAACTTCACATAATTTGATGATGGTAGAACTTTTCCTTTCTGCATGTTGCGACAAACAACTCTTATTACATTTTGCAGTTCCCACTTTTTCAAAAAATTTTATTGGAGTAACCTGCTGCTTTACTGGCTGTTTATCTGCCTGGCTCACTAATCTATGACATGATTTTCCTTTTTTACATTGAAACCAGACAACATCGTGATCTTACTGATAAATATTAAATTTTAGTCACTGATCAAGCTTTAGGCCTCTTTGTAAGACTGGTAGTGCTGCACACAAGAATGACGTTTCTGTCCTTGGCCACAGAGCTTCGCATTCAAGAGGAAAACAAAAGCTGCAGAAAACACCATTTTCACCAAATAGCAAATGAATGAAGGAAACATTTCAATAGAAAAAAAGATGTTCAGGGTAGAAGAGCAGCAATTTCTGATCAGACCTGAAAGCTTCTCCTGCTGTTTGTTCTACATTTGCTCATGGCCTTGAGTGGATTCCCATATGGACCCTGATGTGGAGCTTTTCAGGAGTAGTCTGCCTGAAGAGGGTGAGTAATATGTTTTCTGATATAGAAGATGGGCAATGACCCAGTTTGAAACAAACAGGAAGCATTGAATAGTAGAAGCAATCCCTAGAATGGCTGCTGATCAATCAGAAAACCACAAACAAAATACAAAATATAATCAGGACCTGGTTCAGCCTGAATTAAGGCAAGGCTGCTATTATTGATCCATGGAGTATCTCCTTTTCTAGCTGCTTTAATTGAAGCCTTGGGAAGTTAATGTGCAGAAATATCCATCCCGGATACACAAACGCCCAGTTTTAATAATGTTCAGAAAACACAATCTTTATTCTGTCAGACTAGACCAGGAGTGAAGTGACCTTTCAATCATTTCCTCAGGGACGGCGGTGGGCGGAGCTTTCCTCTGATGGAAGATTGGGAGAAAAAAAAAAGAAAAAAAAACGGCTGCTCGGGTTTTGTTGCTAGGCAGCAAGACCCTGCAATGACAGTGTGTCAACAATGAGATGAGAATGAGAAAAAGATTGCGGCTGGGGGGTTCAGATGAGGAGAAGGAGGTGGAGTGGTGGGGTGGTCTTCCATTTAGGGCTGCTCTGTGTGTGTGTGTGTGTGTGTGTGTGTGCAAGAGGCTGGCTCCAGGCGAGGCTTGTCTGGAGTCTATTCATGAATATGCTCTTTATATTCCTCTCAGCAGTAATTGTAATTTTCTACCCCTTATGGTTCGATCTTCGTATCATGTGTATGAGTCATCTAAAGTGTCCGGCTCGGCGAAAAACAACAAATGACAATTTTAATGTTTAGTTAATGAAGATAGGCGGGCCCCAATTTATGAGGAAACATTGGTTATATCTGCAGGATGACTTTAGGTAAACAAATTCTTAGACATTTCTTTTATTTCTGTTCTTTATTTTTGTGAGTAGAAAAAAAATTCTTAAATCCATCCATCCATCCATCCATCCATCCATCCATCCATCCATCCATCCATCCATCCATCCATCCATCCATCCATCCATCCATCCATCCAGCCAGCCAGCCAGCCAGCCAGCCAGCCAGCCAGCCAGCCAGCCAGCCAGCCAGCCAGCCAGCCAGCCAGCCAGCCAGCCAGCCAGCCAGCCAGCCAGCCAGCCAGCCAGCCAGCCAGCCAGCCCAACAGTCGGGGTTATTAAATTCCAGCCCTCAAGGTCTGCTGTCCTTTATTCTCTAGAGGTGTGTTTGCTTTAACCCACCTGAGTAAAAGGTGCAGGTCATTAACCCGCACTCTGGAGAACCCGACTGCATCCAGAGGATGTAATTCAGCCATTTCATTCAGGTATGTGGAAAAACGATATGGTGTGTGACCTGAGGATCCTTACCATTAGGACTGATCTCGCTCTCCATTAATAACCTCTACATTAAACATTTATAGTAGCATTTAAATACAGACTTAAAATGAGAGCAGTGTGGCTTTAGTTTCCTTATGTTCATAATAATTTAAACGGCAGAGTTATGGATCTTGTAACAGTGACTATCTGACAGATGGGAGGTTCTGCTTAACACAGGACCAAGGAGAACTAAGACTAAATGGAAGGATTTTTAAAAATAGTTAACAGCCTCTTCCGGAACCCATCACTAGCCTCCATTAGATAAAATTGCTCTTACAGGCTAATCTGCAACACAGCTGATGTCAACATTAATAGGTAAGAAGAAACTTTTGTTTGATGGAGAAAAATAACAAGAGTGCAAAGCTCTACTGCTATTCTAAGAGTTTTATTTTGCCAAGGGCTAAAAACGATCATCGTTTAAATTCGTTTAACATTTTTATGGATCTAAGAAATAGCTACGGGGGGATTTTTCATTATGGTTTATGTAAAAATAAATGGAGCTGCATTTTTTGTACCTGGCTGTGTGACATTTCAGCGCATCTAAATTTGAATTTACATCAAAATTAGTCTGGTAAGCTTGTTTCATTTATCCCAACACTGAGTGGGAGAAATTGACTTGAGACGGGGAGTCACACGCTTATTTGTGATGAATCTGGAGGTGGGAAGGTGCAATACACATGATGAGTGTGGAGAGACACTCAGCAGGGACCACAAGTGGTCTACTGTTCCCCGACAGCAGCACCTGCCTCCCCGCTTCCCTCCTCTCTGTTTGCCTGCAACAGAAAACCTCTCAAAGCCACAGCATGAGGGGATTCAAAAGAAAGGGCCAGGGTTGTTGGGGTGTCTGTGCGTGTGCATGTACGCATGTGAAAACGCACGTGAGGGCGTTACATCACAAAGAGAGTCTTTGACTTTCCAAATAGGTAGATTCCCACTGGGAAAAGCAGAACACTGTTCCCTAGGGAAGCACTTTCTTCTAAAGGCCAATTAACAGGATAGTGTCTGTTCATGCAGTAAAGATAACATTTTCATGTTTCTTATTCAGCCCATTTTAATGCAAATTATAATGGAGAAACATTTTGAATATTTAAAAAAAAATATATACTTAAAGGGTTGTTCTCATGTTCACTCTGGTGGACAAATTCTTTTTTGCTAAACAGTTAGTTGCTCTTAAAGGTGTGCACCTGTATAAACTTGCTCAATGTGCAGGTTTCATTGGGGGGTAAAACAGTTAAATGGTGACAAATCATTTTTGCTCGTCTTAAATCTCACATATTATACAATTCAACTGAAAATAATGAAAGAAAATGCTGCAGTGCACACCGTTAAAAGCTATGAGCTTTAATTTGCTTCAGTTCAGCTTTCATTATTATTAAAGAAGCACTGAATGTCTTTTATACAATCTTTGGTACAAAATATTGTTTTAAATTCAAATAATACTCTCAGCATTTACTTATTATAACAAGAACATAAAATAAAAGGATTTCAGTGCAGACTTCTCCATCAGCTCCCCACGCTGCCACCTCCAGAAGTTCTCAGACGATTCTGCCATAGTTGGCCTCATCACAGGTGGGGCTGACTCGGAGTACAGAGAATGACCCAGAACTTTGTGGTCTTGTGCCAGTAGAACAACCTTCTGATTAATGCAGGGAACACCAAGGAGCTAGTGGTGGACTTTCTTAGAAGCAGATCCAGCCCACTAACACCAGTGAACATTCAGGGAACGGACATTGAGAGAGTAGACTCTAATAAGTACCTGGGTGTTCATCTGTACAACAGACTGGACTTGACTGGACTCAACACTAAGGCTTTTTACAAGAAAGGTCAGAGCAGACTCTTCCTACTGAGGAGACTGAGGTCTTTTGGAGTGCAGGGTGCAATGGTTCTGTTTTGTCATCAGCCATCTTCTATGGAGCTGTCTGTTGGAGCAGTGGCTTATCTATAGCTGAGAGAAAGAGGCTGGATAAACCAGCGCTGTGACTGGATGCCCTCTGGACTCAGTGCAGGAGGTGGGAAACAAAAGCATCCTAAGTAAATTAACATCTCTGTTGGATAACGTCTCCCACCCCATGCATGAAACTGGTGCTGAACTGGAGAGCTCCTTTAATGACAGACAGCTGCACCCTAAATGCACCAGGGAGCGTTATCACAGATCCTTCTTTCCATTAGCTGTAAGACTTTTAAACCACCACTGTTCCCAACAACATGCTGATTTTTGCACAGTTTCTTTCTTAGTCAATTAAATAACATGCTGCTGCCATTTTGCACATCCGATGTTGCTGCTATTCATCACATCCATTACCTTAAAAATGTCCACAACTGTTTATTGATTATTTACTCTCCAGATAGAGAGCATTTATATTGTAAAAGGTACTGAACAGTACAGTACTTATTTGTTCATTTTCCTAACTCTTTTACTTATTCTGTTATTTCTATACACTTTCTATAAGGGATTTTCTATTCTATGTCTGATTTATCATTTTAATGAGCATCTTTATGTCTCCAAGCATTTATTTAGCACATCTTTAATGGAGAACTATGGTTTTAAGTATGTCATTACCCCCTTTCGGTTGGCAGTCTCTGCTCTCTATGTGAAGGTTTTCTCCTGAATTTATTCAGTAACAAAACTCGACCTTGCACCATTCAAGTGTTTTTCTTTTCTTTGTGGATTCAGGCGCTTCTTCACATCACACCCTACTTTAAATGAGAACGGGTAAAACCTAAATTTGTTATTGACTGCCCTATTGTTCCAAGAAAATCAATGCAAGAGAACAAACGAGGGGTTTCTGAAAAGCTTTTTTCTACAAGGATTAATCCCCCTCATCACTCAATGGCAAGCTGTGTTTTTACAAGTGGCCTTTGAGGTGCGATTGGCTTGTTGATTGGAAAGCATTAGTAAAAGTCACTGCTGTCCAAGGACGCATGATTCATACGATTTCCTGTATTTGAGGTGTGAGTGCAGTCAGGACAAATGTGGACTGATGGTTTATTTTATGAAAATAGGAATAGGTTTGATGGGAATCTCATTAATTGGAAAAGGTCAACCTGAACAGTAGTGTGCTATAGCAGAACAGAAGAGAAGCAAAGTAAAAGAATTGAATCTTTAATATAACACATTTTTTTTTTTTCTTGAATTACAACACACAACTTCAATGATTTTTAAAAACCTGTACTGGAAGCATGAATTCGGGTTCACAACATCTAATACAGAAGGGAAATAATAATAACAATGTATAAACAGGGTAAAATATATCTGATTAAATGTTCCTTAACAAGTTCCCCACCCTAGTGGGCAGAGTTGTTAGTGTCAGGTGGTCACTGACCCTCAACTTTTAAAGCTTGGATTTTTCAAAGGGAATTTCTGAAGTCTTCATTATCTATTGTAGAACCAGTTTGGGGATGAATTTGGGATCACTGTTCTTATGTCACAAACATATATCAACATTTGAACCCCTAGTGACTGATGGAAGGCAATTGGCTTTGTTTTGGGGGTTTTTCTGGTGGACAAAAAGCAACATCTTTAAAATTATTCAAGTGAGAAAATCAATTACATCCCATAAATGCTGAATAGATCCATCTGACTGTTAAGGCGGTTGTAATTTATGCTAATAGCATGCCTTCACTACAACAACCTTGCAGCTGAACATCAATAACTCTAATAAATGATTTGGTATTTTTTTTTAGCTTGCTTTACATAAATATTCGCATGCAATGTTGAAATGTTCCCTCAAATAGTTAGACTTAGTCCTTGTGCTCTGTGGAAAATAAGCAGACCTGATAAAAAGAATTTAAAACTCCATGGGGAACATCTAAAATAATGCTCCAGAAGAGGCGGGTTGATATATTAGTAAGTAAAGGAAAAGAAAACGTTTCCCTTTTTTATTGCAAAAAAAGTTCCTTAAGTACCAATTATGTCAGCTCTGACTTGAATTTAACAGGATACCAGGCCTTTGATTACAAAGACAATAATACACAACATTAATTAGGAAATGAAACTAGGACTGTCAGGGGGATGACAAGCACAGTTGGATATAATAACATTAATTAAAGCTCAGATCCATTAAAAGTCTATCTACAATAAATTTAGAGTGATGGTATTTGAAAACTCCATAAAAATGCAGAATTGCATTCAGTTTGTCTTTATTCTTTATTATTGCTCCATTGGAGCATTGATAAATTAAGAATATATGGTCAAATGCAGTTACTGTGTCCAGTCGTCCGATGAAAATCACACTTCTTTAATTAAGCCTATGGTGAATGGGTTACTATGATTACTGCGCCATGCAGTCATAGCCATACAGTTACTAAAATACTTGGTAAAGGTGTAGTAAATGGTGCTTTTAAAAAAGCAACTCTTTCATCATCATGATAGTACCACAAGATATCATTATAACATTTTAAGTTCATATTACCCCTAATGGGAGGCCTTCATCATTTTAGACAATTATGGAGCTGCAATTTGCACTTTTGTTCATGTTTTTGTTCCCCCTATTAAGATACCTAAACAATCCTGTAGGGAGGGGCTGAACTCCCAGAAATAGGGAAAGACCCCTTAATTCACACCAAACTGCAGTGCACAACAGAGGCTTTTCACCTCCTACAAGGCTAACCCTGCTTGTTCTCCTTCTAGGTCATGTGACTTGGACAAGATTCAACTGAAAAATGTCCAATGCAAGATGGATGTTTTGTAGGAATCTTCACTGAGACCTGGCTTGATAACAACACCATCAATGCTGTGGTGAAGCAGGGTACTCTGTTGTCCTTGCCAACAGGACTGTAGTCTCTGGAGAGACCAAAGACAGAGGTTTAGAACAGGTCATCCATGATTTGAAATATCTGGTAAGTGAACTCACCTCTGTCATGACCATAGCAGCTGGCATACCAATGCCAGTTAATACAAAGTTGGAGAAACAGTAACTGTACTGCCTGACCAGCTGTGAAATGAATGCAGAGGCAGCTCCAAATGTGACTGGGTACAGTGATGGCTTAAAGGGCTTCTTCATATAGTTGGACTCTCCAAGCAGTAGAATCCCTAAACATCAACCGCAATTAAAGGTGAAGAATCATCCTCACTTCCCACAGCTCCACAAAGTGACCTCCTTCTTCAAGAAGATCAATGTTAAGAAGGCTGAAGGCTCAAATACAGTGAGATGAGTGAGTAATAATCAGCTAATCAACTCAAAGGGTCTTTTCTCTGAATTTTTTTCAGCTTTTTATACCTCCTATATCCTTAAGTCTTCCATCTTTTTACCTCTGCCCAAAAACAACCATCCCCTGCTGAAGTATTACTGTTGTGTTGCTCTAAACTCATTCATCATGAACTACTTGGATATGATCATCCCAAATATGCTATTCCTAATGGCCTGAAAAGCCTTGTTTTCTTCCATGGACAATCAATCTAGAGACGACGTTGTCCAGTTTGTGCTTAACACTGTTCCGACTTCTCCGCAGCATCCTAACAACTATGCTAGGATGTTGGGCAAGCATGTCTCTCCTGACATGCTTCCCCTGAAGCTCCAAAACATGGGATTATCTGCACTGCATAGCTACTGATGTATGTTGCTAAACTGGAAAGCCAGAGGAACTTATGCAGAAACAATGGTGTATCAGCCTGGAAAGGAAAAGGTAGAGCCTGCAGGATCAAGTTGGGGCTAATAATGTCAGCGTGAACAAGTTAGAACCGATTAATAATATTAGATATATCTTTTTTTTTAAAGAAAAGCCCTTAGAGGAGCCAGATGTGAAGGATTTAAAGATATACCCAACTCATTGAGGCATAATGAAGAGCATCAATCAGACATTGCTCAGCTGTGACTGCCATCTTAACGTTTATGGTTAAAGAAAAGTGCTGCTGCATTATGTATAATTCTGATGCTAGATTAAATCCACATCCCCAGTTAGCTCTAGACTAAAGACTCCAATTCCGCCCAGACTGACAAGCTGTACATTAAATACACATTGCATAAGTCAGTTTTGCAGGTTAGTATGTTGTAAAAGTTGTGAAAATGTCTAGAAAAGGGGGAAAAGGCATTGCCACAGATCCCATATTGCCACGTTCCCGCAGATCCCATTCACCTGGGCAGTGCAGTGTTCACCCAACGTTCCTTCAGGAAAAGTGCTCTGCTGAAGTTAATCCTGAGTTTAAAAGAATTAGTAAAAAAAAATGGCTTCTTAACCCCTCTCACCCTGCAGTCAGACACCCCTCCAGGAAAAATCCTACACATGCACCACTGAACACACAAAAACACCCCCATTAACACTTTAAAAGCCTACCAGACCATTACATAGACTGGACTGCCACTTGCTAAGCTTTAACTACCTATTGTATTTCTATATGCATAAGGGGGATTCTTATCTTCTATATTTTCTTTCTAAGAGGTTGTCTTCTATTCTTACTGACATGTTTCTCTTTTAAGGGTTTTTTATTTTCTTTCAGCTTCTTTTTGTTTAATTCTTCCTGCATATCATGTGAGCCCTATGAGCCTGTAGCCTGTGTAACTTCCTAATGGTTTCATAAGGATAAATATTCCACATTGCAATGGCTTTGTTTCATATTTTTTGACAAGCAGAGATGTTGGTAAATAAACTTACACGTAGAGACGTGTATATGTTTTCGTGGTGGTGGGGGAGGGAGAGGGGGGGATCTATAATCTTCACAAAGTGATGAAGTGCACACCTAACACACGCAGACCTCCTCGGTTAATGGGAAGGAGGACTCTGCCAGCTGGTGTAGCTCAAACATACACACATACACCCCCTCCCAACCCACACCTAATCCCCTGTTCAATTTGTCACCCCTCCAAATCCTATTCACCCAACTTCCTACCCACTTCTTTAGAGCCTCTCCAGTGACATCTCCATCAGCCTCTCTTCTTTGTTTTTTTTTCTCCATTCAGCAGCCAGATCTGTATGCCTGAAAACATTTTCTGTGGGTCTAAAGCAAATTAATAAATTTTTCATAAACAATCATACTTTGCATCATATATAAAACCTTATTGTATTCCCTTATTTATAGAGACTGTCCAATAAAAAAAAAAGTTAATTATTGTTGACCATGCCCTTCAATTTCAACTTCTGATGTATCACATCATAAAGCTCACTTATCTTAAACATGTTTCTTAATCATAGTGAATCATTCACAGTATATGGCTGGTAATTAGATATCAATGCAGAAGTAGTCCATCTTAGATAGAAGCTCACACATCAGCTAAAACTGTATAATGTCATCATCAATATGGACCAAAATCTGTATTAAATGTTTCTGATACCATGTTGAATCAGGGAAATAAAATGTTAGGGAAAGGAATTTTAATGCGCTAGCCTAGGAAGTATACAAACCCATCCAGTAGCAGAATTGTTTTGCGAAAATTGCTTATATCAGTAACTCAATTTACCAAGTAAAACATTTCAACAAGATTACATATAAACAATTTAATGTTGCTAAGCCTTTATTTAAAGGTATAGTGGAGGATGTTCTATTTCTGGGTGGATCATCAAAATAAGTGGTCCTCCTTATTGTCAAGTATTCTGGTGATATGTTAACATAAGGCCGTCCTATGTGCTCGTCCCCATTTTCACTCACTGGTGGTGAGTCTGATATAGTGGAAAAATCGCAAATCATCTTTTGGAACATAAGCTTATATGAGCGATGCAAACAGCAACTTTTAAACAGTGCGTGCACAAGGAGAAATGGCCTCGTGCATGCTCTTGCACGTGTTTAATAGACATTCCCTCTCGGGAGCGGGTACAGGGTTGTGCATGTGCATTTTTGTTTTGAAAGGGAAGAGGGCGTGTCTTTTCAAAAATTCGCGAAAATCCTCCAAGACATTTCGATTTTTTTCCCTACATCAATAAAAGGTATTGAAAGATTCACATAGGACATCAAACAAATAAAAGCAAATCTTTTTTTTTTTATGCAAAAAGGTAAGCTGCTTTTAATCTGAAAAACAAGCTTCATTAAAATGAGGAGAATAGTTACAGACATTTTGGGAAAAAAAACATTATTCTCCAATACAGATTTTTCCCCTGAAAATCTGAAGAGAGAAGTCATTTTTTCTCAAAATAGTTTTTTAACTCTGCTCTCAATCCTCTTCTATAAACAGCAAAAAAAACAAACAAAAAAAACTAACTAAAAAAGGAAAATATATTACCTAACTAGTTTAACTGATGGTAGCAGCGTTTGGAAATCTACAAAGCAGAGAAAACACATCTGCTCTGGTCTGACATCATTCCCAGATTATTGCGAAAAAAAGAGCTCAAACTAAGGGGACTTAAGCTGATGTAATTTTTAAACCTAGCCCAATTTTTTGTCTTTCAAAATATAAATGCAAACTAAAATGATGATGTGACAGCTGTAAACATGGTGCTTCTTAAATGTGAATCAGCTCTTTACTGAACATTGTCCTCACAAACCAATTAACTCTAATCTTGAGCCACCTTATGTTTGCTGCACTAACACAATCTCGGCCTAAAGGCTAATCTGCCATAAACTGCGATTAATAGACCAATGAGCGAGCTGTAAAGACTCTGAGAATGAACTCAGATGAACTCATAATGCCCCCTCACCAGCCACCAGGGAATCCAATAAAACCACCCTGATGTAATCTGGGGGATATATTAAAACATTACTTATATAGGGGACAGATTTAAGTTTATATTTCCATCTGCTCTTTTTCATTCACAATTTTAGCCACCAAATACATACACTAAATAATGCATATTCATTATTGAGTGAACTAAATATATATACAATCAATCAAATTATTAAAAAACAGTCAAAATGAGTCTAGGAGGGTTTAAAACCCACATTCTTTAAATCTAAACTCTTGTTTAAAAACCAAAAAATGTTGCAACTTCAAGACTTACGAAAGTGAAAAGAACTATGATAAAGACGTCAATTGTTTAAACGGTACTGATCCATTTTGTCGAAGCTGAAATTCCTCCACAAAATTTTCAGCTATTCTTATATAGAATTGACACAAACTAATGATAAAATGCAATGCAGCAGTCTTCTCACAGAGGATAAATGGCCAGAGGCTTTTTGCTGCACTGCATCTTGTTTAACTCTGTTGACGTAAGATTTCTGCAGCATTTCTTTTCGGTTTGATTAGATTGGATGCTGCCATCCATGCTTAGTTATTTTTTTATTTATTTTTCCCCAGCGTTTTTTTGTCTGTTCTTAGTCTGTGGGAGTGGGGCTCAAACTCAGAACCTCAGGATTCCAATTCCTAACTACTGTGCTTCCACTCTAATCCAATGCTGTTCTGTTGAACTCTGTTTAAAATGAAGTCTCTATACACAAATTTGCATTTGCATTCATATTGAGACTTTACATTCATTAGTTATTGCATGCCTATCTCTAGCATTCATCCTAACCATTACCAACACATACCTAACCATGAGCCTTACCTAAACTTAATTCAAATATTAGTCACAATTCAATTCAGTTTATTCATATAGTGCCAATTCTCAACACATGTAATCTCAAGGCACTTTACAATTCAACCAGATCATACAGTCAAATTGATAGTCCTAAACCTAAACACCACCCCAAGAAGAGGAATTTTCATCATGGGAACCAGTTGCTGGTCCCCTAAGTACCTATAAGTCCCCAAAATGTAGCATATTTCTGGGAAATTGTCCCCACAGGATAACAAAAACATGTCCACAAACACACACGTTGGAACCACTGTTTTAAACAAAGGTCAAAATTGCTCCACTCTAGATGCTCCCCTTGTATTTGTGTTATTAGTGTTTTCCTATTTAAGTATATACACATAGATATTTTCAATATTTAGATTTTCGACAGAAACGACAGACTTTACAATTTAACTGACTGCATTATTTGACAAGGTTAGACACTTATCTCGGAATAAAAGTAATCTTCTTCGTCACATAAGTATTGTGAGTTATATCAATCCAGTTTTAGTTTTGGGAGGGAAAGTCGTTTTACCTTTTTTTACTTGCTACTGATAAAAAAAAACTCATTTATTTTTTACTCCCTTCCCTCCAACGTTTTGAAGCATTAAACCCCAGTACGGTATTTGGTTTTAAATGTGATTGTATTATTACCTATTTATGCACATAGATGCATTATTTCATAATTTTTTAAATTACACTGGAATGTCATTTAAATATCAAAATGATTTAGCCTTAGATTTGTCTATTCTGCCTTTTCTTTCTATAGAGCCAAAAACACATAATTTTGTATTTCCAGTCTAACACATTTATAAAAGGTTTTACTGAATTATCTTAAAATGTTAATAAAATCTGTTTCAAGATCTTTAATGAATCCCTAAAATCCTATCCTTAGAATCAATGTTATTTTTTTCCTTCTGTAATGTATAATTATAATACCTTGCTGTTAACTTCTAATGTAGAGAGTACTAGAAGATGAAATGCAAGATTTGGAGCCCCACCACATGGAATCAGTTGGAATTGCAATTAGCGACCAACCAAGCCCTAAAAAGAAAAGAAAATGAGTCCTGGGCTTGATTTAATTTATCTTTAAAAACAAAGAAAAAAAGCCAATTCTGATCTATATTGCAGTTTCTATACTTCACTTACGTTTATTAAACTTGCTGTACATTTTATATACATTATTAACCTGTTTTACACATTAATTTATGGATATGAAACATAATAAATTTAACACAAGTTGTAGTTTTACTACTATCTTTTATTCAGTCTATATCCACTCCAGTCTTTTTTTGGTAGGAGTATAGTCTGATCCTTCACATCATAACAAACCACACTAATATTGATTCTGATTTAGTTTGATGAACAACTCATGTAATCTATGAAAGAAGCTGTGCAATTTACAGGAAGGTACATTAAAGAACTTTTTTTCAAATGCTAGATCCGCTTTCTTTTCAAACGCTAAACATTTTCCCAGGTCTCTCATCAATGCCATTTATGCCAATTCTTTAGTTTTGTTGCTTCATTTAGACTAACTGTTTAAGTGAGGTTTGCTGAGCCTTAAATGTTGTTTTGAGGCTGGCCACCCATTGGGAAGTTCATCAATGTTCTAAGTAGGGGTGTAAATAATAATCGTTTTGTATCGATGCATCGATCCAAAAGCCGACGATCCGATGCATCGACACGTCCGCAAGATAATCGATTAATGTTTTTTTTTTTTTCCTCCGGTCTATTTTTATCCATTTTCTCCTGGGCGTAACTCTCCTCCCGTGCTGCGGTGCCGCTAAACTTATTTTGCCCTCCTACCTCGCTTCCTGGTTATACTCTTACAGCAGTTTGTTGCAGCAAGCTTCACACAGACATTTTTAAATTATGCTCAATATTGCAGCGTGGTCTGAGCTACACGCTGTGGGTCTAGATACGGCCGAGGCGATGAGGAAGTGGGGGCGAGTTTAGTCCGACGACGGAGGGACAATGGGGCAAAAAGAGCGGAGATTCAGCTGGAAAAAGGCTCCCAGCGTTCTCGCGCACCTCGCTCTTCTAGCGGGTCAAACTTCACGAGTTGTTTTCCGCAATTTCGGTCATAAAAACAAAACAAGCCGCCCTCCTGTCTGGTGCACTGTTTGCGGTCAGCTACAATCTGGGAGAGGAGCAGCAGAGCGTCTCTCAAGGGGTCGGCGACGTCAACACTCTGGAGCCTTCTTCTTCTTTTTTTTTTTAATGGCGGTTGGCAAACAACTTATAGGTGCATTACCGCCACCTTCCAGAATGGAGTATGGACCAGACAAACTATTATATTCTCCCTAAAATACCCGTTCTTCTTAGAAAATTAAAAATACTACCAAAAACTACATCCCCAGATGACCTTTGAAACAATTCCCTTATATCTAGTTTACTTTTATTCCTGTCTAACTCTCTACACAACATCTCTCTTTCCTGAGTATATTTATTACATTCTAAAAAAATATGTTGGACAGTTTCTTTGGAGCCGAGGTATTGCATTGAACTCATTACACTGATATTGTGCAGTATTTTTACAGTATTTTTTGATGCAGCTTTTCTACTTCTGTTATTTGCTGTTGTTTCTAAAGAAAATGCATAACGATACTACAGCTTTCATTGATTTATTTCAAACTTGAAACTTTGTTTAGCCTGTAAGGTGTAAAAAAAAAAAAATAATAATAATAAAAAAAAAATTAACCGATTAATCGATTAATCGAATCGAATCGTGGTGTATTCTTAAGTATCGAAAATAATCGAATCGTTGGGTCAGGAAATCGATACTGAATCGAATCGCCATGATGGATGTGATTTACACCCCTAGTTCTAAGTAACGCATGTTAAGCTCAAATGCTTGCTCTTGCTTCTTAAGAATGTCAAGAATGAAAGAACCTTTGGTATTCATCTATTGATTCCTGTCATGATGTTTTGCCTGAAAGATGTGGATATATTGTTAAAATCTTTTTTACATGTCACAGCCAAAGCCACACAAGAAAAGTGAGGAGAGCTTAATTCAGTTTTATTTTGGCCCCACTTTTCCCTGCATGTTGGTGTTTTTTTATGCTTTGTCGCTATATGGTTGCCATTAGTTCTCATGTAAGGTTATATTTCTTTTTCAAACAGAGATTAGGGGACTCAGCTTTGTTAGGGACCCAGCTAATAGTCCATCCACCTTCTATACCATCTGGGCATGCACAATGTGAGCAAAAATAAATGTCTTTGCACCGCCAGTAGAGGGAGACGCAGTTTCACAGTTGGAAATTACCCCAAAGGAGCTAGTTCTGAAGCTACAAAAGTTCACATTAAAAAGATCAGAATCCTGATATGTTCTAGATAATTCAACTGATAACAATGTACAAATATATTTTGTGGAAAAGATATATACAGACCCAACAGATGTCTCTCCTTTGAGTCACACACTGATAATGTGAAATGAAATGATGGCTTCTGAAACTAACTCTGAGTACTAGAAGGAGTTGTTTTTTGTGTGTTTTATAGCCAGAAAACAACTTTTAAGAACACTTAATACGGCTTTAGGCTAACTGGAGCTTTGAGTTCCTAGTTTCATCTCCTTCATTAAAGATCTTCTCAGTTATTCATTATACATTTTCTATTCCTGTTCCAGGTATCCTTGGATTCTGTGCTCTGACCAGCTGTCATTATCATCTACTCTCATTTCATTTGTCTGCATGCTTCCTCTCTAGTGCTTTTACCTCCCACTCATGGCCTATTCATTTCATCCCTTACTCTTCGCTCACCCTCTGACTCATTATCCTCATTTCTTCTGCCTCCACTCTCGGACGCTTTTTCACCCCGTCTCCCCTTTTATTTCTCATCCATTAACGAATTGGACTCATCAATGGAAGTGCTCTTTATCTACCTCAGAGGTTCTCCATCGTCCTCCTCCAGAGTTCACCATCCTCCTGAGCCAGCAAGGCTGTGACTCATGCTTAAGACTCTTGTTGTGTTTTTTGTTTTTTTTTTTCCAACACACTGTGGAAAATTTATTAGCACATGTGGGGAATGTGGGAATAACTTGTGCGAATCAACCAGCTGCTTCATCTCACAGCTTGTGAACAGAAGCAGCACAGGGATCAGAAGAATCTCAGCGTTTATGTTCCACATTATGCCAGGCACTGAGAAAAAAGGGAAGACACTATGCCTCTGGCCTAAAAGAAGGCCATGGCTCTTTAAAGTCTGAGGTGCCAAAAAAACACAGCAAAAACATCCCAACCATCTCATATGAGAGACATATTGATAGTAGACAATCTATGTTGTAGTTTTTATAATTTCTTGCAAAAATCAGATGCATTTAAAGTTTGATTCACTCAGCAGGGAAGTCATCCTCACACAAAATGATAACATTCAGTGATAGAACAGCCCCCTCTAGTGGTACAACAGCAACTCCCCAAAGTGGAAAACCCAGGATTCCTAACAATGCCAAAGCAGAGACACAATTACATCCCAAACCCCAAACTTCCAAACTTTAATTGGGAATTCGTCACCTACATATACATTTTAAACTAAAGCTTTTTTCCTCTGTTTTCCCACATTATGTTTTAGTTATATGTATCTCACAGTAAATATTTGGTATGATGGAAAAAGATGGTATGTTTACATCTGCATTTAGCCAGGATTTAATTATAAAGCACAGATAAGCTGCCTTCTGCTTATTCTAGTGTTTAAGATATTAACAACCTCCTACCTTTTTTATTTACTTGAATGCAAATGCAAACACCAAAGGTTACAGACTAACATATCCTGAGCAGCATATGCTCACATAGAAACTGTTCCAGAAAGTCAGAAAAGATTTCAAATACTTAGATAAAAGCCTCTTCAGCAGAATGTGTAAAAATGATAAAAAATAAAAATATATATTTGTGATGCGTATAGATGCTGCATGTGAGAGCATAAAGAAGACTTTGATATTAATCCCGCTCTGCCTGTTCCTACTATAGTGTTCTGTGCTAGAAAGTAAAAAAAAAAAATTTAATAAAATCTGCAGGTGCAAAAGGTCCCAATGCAACAGAATATAATTTTAATATACCAGGTTGTTTACTGATAAAAAAAAAAAAAAAGTAAAATCAAGCTGCTGCAATTTTGTACCTCTTCTTTGTGAATTTGAGTTTCCATCCTGGAATACATATATTGCAGGGAGGAAACTCAAGGAATAGTTATAACAAATAGTTATAATAGTTAGGAATAGTTATAGAAAATACAAAGCTAAACATATCCTCCATGTCACCATTTTTTAAAACTTCTTTGCAGTAGTTCTATATTGGCTGAATCACTGCATTGAAATTTTATTCCTGGAATTGCAGTTGATGTCAGTGACAGTGATGTACTGACAAAAGTAGTGCACTTTCTTTTATGCAGTTGAATTCAACACCCTTGATTCCAATGCACAGGTACTATGCAAACAAAGAATTCATTCAAAGCCTGATGCATACTTCAAATATGCATCAAGATCTACCTCATTTCTACATATTAAGAGCTAAATAAAACCCATTTCTAATTTGGAAAGCTTAGAGGAGAATAGTGCAAGGTTTTTTGTTTGGAAGCATAATGTGTTTCATGGTAAGAAAGTCATAAATACTGAAGATTATTTGAACAAACATCTTACCTTTGTGGCTAAAAAGTGGTCAACTGCAGGTCTCTTTTCATTCCCAGGTCAGATCTGATCACCTTTCAAATGTTAAAAACGTTCCCAATATTCACGCCCATCTTTTCCTCATTCAGACTTCAGTTTATCCATTTTCATCACAACAGACAATGGCTTTATATTCTTACTCATGCGTGAAGTCTGTAATGGGGTTGTTGGTACTTTGTGGCCGGTCTGTGGCAGTGGTGGAAAGTAACAATTACTTGATTACTCTGCTTTTTTGAGTATCTTTAGCTTAGCTTTGTAATCTGCTGTTGCTGTTTTTCCTTTCTTAAAATGCAATTTTATCATGGTAGGTAACAGCGTTTAGGACTGAATTTGGACACCACTATTTTAGAGATTTGCATGACTGTCACCTGCTCATCAGGAGGCCAAGAAGTCTTGGAGGTGGGACCCAAACCGGTTGAAAGAAGTACATGCTCCAAAGAGTTTTCAGCTAACAAGTCTTTAATTTTTTCAGGTTCAGGAAATCAACCAAACCACACCAACAAGAACAAGAACAATGGCAGACATGTTTCTTATATAGAGGTGGAACTAAATTGGAAGAAACCATTTTTAAAAGGATGTTCAGCTGCACAATAACAAGAAGAAAAAGAAATTAGTTTAATGAACAGCTAATTAAGAAATACTTTTACCAATAAATACAGAAAACAAATTTTTCAATTCAACCAAAACAAATACTCAAACACAATATAGAAATCACCATACATGAGATCAACCTCCAATGGTGCAGTCCTCTACACAACCTGCTTGGAGAGTGAAATAGCAGAGTTGAGTATTTCATGAGTTTTGATATTTTAACTCTTTAATCCATGCATTTCCCTTTTAGGAAGAGTTAAACAAAAACTAAATAGTGTAAAGTGAAAGCAATTCACCTTTTTTACAAAAATGAAAACAAGATGTGGCCAACAAAAGAACCACACCCCAAACAAATCCACTTCACCCAAAACAACAAAGGTAAACCACTGTAGAAAACCAGATGCTGTGTTTAACTGTGAGTTTAGCCAATATACAGGTAACAATGGCTCATTGTTACAATGACATTTCACAAATGTGAGAAACTCAGTGCATATATTATTAGTAGTTTGTTATTTTCTTAAGGTTGTTGTCATGTGGCCAAGTTGTTCAGTAGGATGAGTTCTCTATGAGTTTTTTAGTTTCTTTGTTTTAATAGATTTAACCTTAAACCTCCATTATATGGTGAAAATGTAAGGAGAATCAAGACTATCCTGTTTTCTTTTTGGCATGTTTTTACATAAGAAACAATAATCACAATAGCTGTCCTTATTTTTTTTTTTGCCATTTTTATCCAGAAGTTCTTTGCAGGTGGTGTAAAATCAGTAGCAGGTGGTTCTACACATCAATACATCATGTGGTTTCTGAAACTTACAAGGTTCTTTAAAATGATATAGAAATGGAATGAAATTAGAACTTTTTATTTCAATTTTTTAATATTTAATTACTTTTAAATGCATATACTTTTGAAAAGATAGTACTTGAGTACTTCAACTAGAGTAGAAGTTTACCCGAGTAACATTTACTTGTAGTTGAGTAAGAATTGACAATGTTGTTGACTACTTTGTCCACCAGTGGTTTTCAGTTGTCTGTTTTCAAAAACAGTTGCCCATGTTCTCTTACTAATCCGTCAATGGAAGCAGAGACTCAACAAAGAAGCAGGTGAACAAGGAAACGCAGCATGTCACCCCTACAAGCACACCCAGAGAACCCGACTATAATCCCTCCATCATGAACTGACTAAAGTAGCTTAGAGACAACCGGCATTAAAAAAAAAAACTAATTTCACAAATCAGGGAATTGTATGGGCATGTAATGGAAAAAAATATATATATTAACTTTTAAACTTGCTCAGTCAGTCTTTAAGGCTTTTAAAGCATGTTGAATTTCAGAATATCCAATGAATTTCATGGATACAGCACGTTTTATTGCTTATCCTAAAAAAAAGTTTAAATGCTGACATTCAATTTGATCTCCTCTGGTTATAGAAGCTGAGACCATTTTCCTCTATAATGGATTAAAAAAAAGAAATCTACTCCATGTTGTCATTGGTTTACTTTGCATCCACTCGAGGTGAAGAAGTGATGATTCAGCAGGGTGGAGAGGACAAGCGGCTAACAGAACAGGTCATGAATCCCTGTTTCATAAACACACATCAACTCATCAAGTCAATGCAGAGCAACCGCCTAACCACCGAAAAACAAAAAAAACTCTGTCAAATTTCTCTTTGGTCAAAAAAAAAATATTGGTGGTGTTTAGCAACTGGTGTTTTTTCTCCACTTTTTCTTTGGCTCCCACATTATTTGTGACCATTACTCTCATAGCAACACTGGAAAGCCCCTTGAACCAAAGGTTATGGATTTCCTGTTAAAGGCTCGGCTTCATTACTCTCTGGCAAGCTGCATGAGAAAAGCAGACTAGAGCTGAGCACCATCTTCCACTGACCCCGGCTATCAAATTTACCACTGCAACAGTGTCATCATTTTCCTTTAAAACCTCATCTGCTGTCATAGTCCACCTTAACGGAAAATTAAAAGCTTTATATATAAATGTTGGTCATCCATAAAAAAAAAGAGAAACAAATGGTTTGGAGAACTGAATAGGCTTTTATGATTATGCAGAAGAAATTCTAATTATACTTTCAGTTTTTAACATATGCTTAAATGAAATTTCTGAATTGTTAAAAATATCCACCATACCTGATGGAGGATTGGTTTCCTATTATTGCAATAGAGATACTAGGTTTCATAATTCCTTTTGAAGTTAATCATGTGTTGTAGTTACATTTAGTTAGATAATGGTAAGGTATTGTTATCAATAAATACCTCTGTTTAAAGTCTTACCAGATACATTAAGGTGAAAATATGTATTTTAAACCAGCATATTCTGCTCCAAAATATAGTATTGTAATATTTACTAAAACATATAGGCCTATCTAGTTAGAACAAATTGTACTAAGGGACCAATATCAATTTAAAAGAAAGAAGGAAAACAGCACAAGTGTTATAAAAAATATCCTTCTCTTCCTGATTTTGTCTGTTCAACTACTTATGTGCTAATTTAAATAAAACCTTTGTGAATTTTCTTATTCAGCATAAAAAATGACAGACTTTAAAGGCACACTATGCAACATTTTTCAGTTAATTAATGTGTTCCATAACGTTTTGGATGATTAAATGAGTCATTTCAGGTTGAACAAAGGTATTCTCGGCCGCCCTGGTGGTCTGTGGGGGAAATACTGCACTTGCAATTGCAGGAGCACCGACCCGCACCCACAGGCTCAGAAGTCTCGCGAGAGTCTGTCTTGCTTTACGGCGAGAACTGCTACACCCCCCAGTTAAAAGCATGCTTGTTGCTAGCACAGTGGCGATCTTTGTGCAGTGCTGCTTTCACACCGGACGCAGCAAAAGCAGCAAAATCGTGTCTGCTGCTTCATTTTTGCTGCTTGTACCAGTTAATTCTGACGCGCGGCTGAAGTAGCTTTGCTGCTCTGGCTGCGCGGTGCAAAAGTGTGTCTGACGCGTGTTGGCGGAGCTTCACTATCCTTTCTCTGCCTTGCAGCTACATTTGCTGTGATCAGTGGGAATAAAGTAGTTTTAATATGTTTTTAAGTGAGAAAATACACCTGAAAACGTAATCAGTGCAGTCAGTTCATTCAGATTATCATCCTGCCTTACAATATTTTTTCTGTCGGAGCCGCTCAGACCCCCACATACCAGCGGTGCGCCGACAGTAGGAATCCCTTCATCAGCAGCCTCTAACCGGGTCGCCTCCTCGCGGTTCACCGCGGCAGCTGGTAGGTGCTTTTCATCTAAATAATCCAAACTGCAGGCACCAGGATAATAAAAGCCAACATATTCTGCCGGCAGATTTCTGCATTTTAAGTTAATTTAGGCGTTTAAGAGGAGTGATCATAGCGCTCTGATCATCAGCGCTGTGTCTCTCTCCCTGCCAGCTCCCAGATCAGTTTCTCTGATTGGTTGACGCGGCGCGTCGAGCAGCAAAAATTAAATTTTTCCATCTCGAGCAGCAGCGCGTTTGCGGCGCGTCACGCGCGTCAGATGCTTAGTCATTCGTGGGTTCGCCTGTCTGCTAAGCTCAAAACAACCGCGCCTGGCTTGACGGAGAAACCAGGAGAACAGCTGTGGATATTTACGACAGTGCACTTTTACTTTCGCCCTCTGGGGGGAGCCTCGCTGGAAAATCAACACCGGTTGCATAGTGTTCCTTTAAATAGTTCGTGATTGAATGTATTCCAACAAAGTTCTTCACGTCAGTTAACCACATGGGTGATCATTAAAAAAAAACAGTATAAACAACCAAATGATTTTGTTTTGTTAATTTTTAAACAAAGTTTTCAAATCTTTGAGGACTTTCCCCACTTAGGAGTCCAGGACCCTGAGTGAGGTAACAACCCAACCTTTGGTAATCAAAAGAGTAAAGTCGTAAACCTCAATATGTTTATGTTTATGATGTTAGAACAAAGTAAGCTTTTGTTCATTATACCTTCAAAACAGGTGCTTGGCATGTAGAAGGCATCTAAAGGGAGTTCTGGAGACCTGGTGACCTTAAGAGACCATTTAACAGCCTGTTGATTGATTGAAGCAGATTTAGGGAAGGCACCTGGTGGCACCTAGAGAAATATGAAGCAATGCTCTGCTAATAAAGCTTTCCTTTACTTTAAATGAACAGTAAAAATAGATGTTCTTTTCTCACACAGAAATATCTTCTAAGGTTTTTTCATGACATTAATATTATGGATTTTATTTTTGTTTTTTCTAAAACAGGATTATTCTGCTGCAACAAAAAATAATCTGTTGTAAGGCTTAAAATACAACATTACCAAGGGTGAGAAGAAACTTGAAAGGCACATTATGTATCAGTTGAAATCAATCTTTCTGACTTTTTACAAAACAAGCATTGCATGGGGATTGGTATATACAACTAACATGCCTCCAGAAAACTATAGCTGAGGTTCATTTAAAAGAAAAACAAATGCATATTGTTGCAAATTTATGGGCTTTTTTTTTTGCCATGTTTTCTGCTTTTAGGGAATGCATCTTTGAGCCTTGAGGCTGAATCATTTTTCTTCTGATTGGCTTCAACAAAACCTTGTGCTGTGGGAAAAACACTGCAAAAAGACCCACACTCATTGTTACCCATGAAGTAAAACATTTTTTTACGGATTTTAAACAATCTCATTTTGTTTAATTAGTGCTACAAACATACTGAGCAATTATTTACAATATAGCGAAGGACCACCAAGCCTTGGCTTCTGGGAAACAAATGATGCAAAAAAAAGCATTGGGGAATAAGAGAAACATATTTACTTTAGGGTTTGGCCTGAAAAGGTAAACAATCACTCAAAATACTGTAATGTTTTTGTTTTAGAACTGTTTCTCACATGAGGGGGTCTATGCATGAAAATATTTTCCTTGGTTTTAGTGTAATGCTACTGGTCTTGACAAGTTCTTTTGAGAAGATGTTGCCACCAGTTTACTTTACTCAGCTATTTCATGAGTAATCCAGGAAAAGTATGGGTCCAATTCAAGTTTACAACATGCTTCTTTTACCATTTCATTAAAGCTGTGGAATAAAGTGTGACGTCCTGATAGAATGATCTCAGCATCTTTTATTTCTGTAACTCTTTTAGCTACATTTGGATGTATGAAAGGATCCTTATAAATGAACATTTACTTTCCTCATCACTTCAGCTGAAAATTAGAATGGCATTCTGTAGCTCTATTTATAACAGTATCCTGCCTGTGTGTCATTCCTACCTCAATTTCATACCAATAAGAAAATTGGAATCTATTTGTATTAATTTATTGTTGAGATAATTAAATTATTCAATTTAATTCAGTTTATGTATATAGAGCCAGTTCTCAACATATGTCATCTCAACGCCCTTTACAGGGACAATTCAACCAGATCATACAGTCGTATTTTATCACACCTATATGCAGTTTCTTTATTGTTACTCACTCATTACTCCATCTAGACAATTTCTTGCCTGAGACCAAAATGAAATAAATTAGAAAGTAATCCAAAAGGAGTAAATCATGATAATCTAATTGAAAGTAAAGGTATAAAGGAGGATTCTCGCAAATTTTTGGAACCCCCCCACTTTAAAAAGAATAAATACACATGCACAACCCTGTACCTACTTCTTTGAGGGAACGCCTTTTAATTGCATGCAAGAGCGTGCAGAAGCCCATTTCTCCTCCAGGAGGTGCGGGAACGCACATAATCATAAGACAGTCACTTGGATTGATCTCATCTCACCTATATCTATATATATATATATAAATGTTTCCCCACCAATACGACTACTGGTACATAAAAAAAAAAATTATGACATGCAAGTATCTGAGTGTGTGTCCTCCAGTGAAAAGTTGGGCATGTTTGTGGGGGAAATAATGAGCTTTGGCCACCTATAACTAGTAATGATACAAATTATAAAATAAATAAACTTTTCTTCCATTGAAGTTTAGAATATAGAGGTAGATAACTTTTAGTAGCAGTGATGTGAAATGGATTTCTTCCTTACGACTCTTGGCCAGTTTCAAAGAACCGTGGTTAAAAAGGCGAGCGTGACTGGTTGAAAATATAGCTCACTACACATCTATATCTGAAAGTGCGCATGCGCAGAAAGAAATATAGCTAGCTGGGGGCAAGCACTTAGGACCGCTTTACGTAAACATATCACCAGAATGATTGATGATTAGGAGGACCACTTATCTTACTGATTCACCCGGAAATAAAAATTGCCCTCTATACTTTTAAAATGACTCACATTTTGGGGAAAGTTAAAGAGATTAAATGTGGTTTATCTTCACAGATAAATAGAGATATAATAAGCAGAATGTGGAAAAGTGGTCCCTGTGTGCTCCAGCAATCTAAACCTATAGCGACATAACTATAAAGATACCTCAGGATAACCTGAGCCACTCTAACTATTAGCATTGTCAAAAAAGGTGTCATGATGGGTTCACTGAAGGCGACCCAGTTATGCAGAACACCACTGACGGTCACAAGGATGAAGAGTTCAACAGTTTATTAAAGCACAAACACACAGAATGTACTGATTCTGGTTTGGGGCCTTGATACTGGTTCACCGGAGTCTGCGTGAGAGACAGCACAGTTAGCGGTTTGCTGGCAGGGTTTTACTTCCAGAAGTTCACTGATTGTACCTTGAGGGTTCTTGAGGTTAACTTTGGGAGAGTCACTGTTGGTTCTGGAGAAGGGTTCATCAGCAGAGTCCGTTAGCTGCTTCAGCGTCTCACGTCTTGTTAGAACAGACCTTGGCTTGGAAGTCCCAGCTCAGTCCTGAGCTGCTTGAGGTTTCTCAGAGGGATCTTCAGGGTTTGGCTCAGAGGGTCGGCTCGGCAGGTTAGCTCTTCCAGAGCTTTCTCAGAGGAGGCACAGGTTTCCTGGAAGATAGAGATAATAGTTAGAATCCTGACTGGATTCAAAGTCAAGGAGATACTCAGAGGATCTAGGCTTTAGCGCTGACCAACTGGAACAACACTGCGGCGTTGAGGCAAGGTCTGAAGACAGCTTAAGTAGTGGATCCTCTGATGATCTTGATGAGCTGCAGCTGTGCAGGGAGCTCCCTCAGAGGATCCACGGCGGACTCTGCTGGAGAAAGATGGGATTTCTCCAGCTCCCAACAGTACCCCCCCCTCAACGACCGCCCCTTGGCGGTCCGGAAGAGGTAGATGGGCGGGAACGCTCGTACTCCTCGATGAGTGCAGGATCGAGGATGTACGAGCCTGGGACCCACTGGCGATCCTCCGGTCCGTAGCCCTCCCAGTCGACGAGGTACTGCCATCCGCGACCTCGTCGACGGGAGTCCACGATGCGGCGCACAGTGAAGGCGGGATGGCCATCGACCTCCAGGGCGGGTGGTGGGGAGTCGGACAGTGGGCACAAAGGGCTCGAAGAAACAGGCTTGATCTGGGACACGTGGAATGTAGGGTGGATTCGGAGGGACTGAGGTAGTTGGAGACGAACAGCTGAGGGGTTGATAACTCGAGTGATCCTATAGGGTCCGATGAATCTTGGGGAGAGTTTTCGAGACATCCCCTTGAGGGGGACGTCTCGAGTGGAGAGCCATACCTCCTGGCCCTCAGAGTACTCGGGGGCGGGACGTCTCCTGGCGTCAGCGAAGCGTTTAACAGACACTGATGACTGGTTGAGTGTGGCGATGGTCTCCCTCCAAATCCTCTGGCAACGGCGGATGTGTTGATTGACGGAAAGCACCGATATCTCTCTCTCATCTGCGGGAAAAAGAGGTGGTTGATACCCGAGACTGACCTGGAATGGGGATTGTCCAGTGGATGCAGATCTGAGGGAGTTATGGGCATATTCAATCCATGGGAGAAATTGGCTCCAATCCACGGGGTTGTTCGATGTGAGGCAGCGAAGGGTGGATTCCAACTGTTGGTTCATGCGCTCGGTCTGACCATTCGATTGGGGGTGGTAACCTGAGGTGAGAGAGGGTTTGCAGCCGAGCGCAGAGCAGAATGCCTTCCATACCTGGGAGATGAATTGAGGACCTCTGTCCGAGAGGATCTCTTGGGGGATGCCGTGAAGCCGGAAAACATGTTTAATGAGGAGCTGAGCTGTCTGGAAGGCCGTGGGAAACTTTCTGAGGGGAACAAGGTGGCAGGACTTCGAGAAGCGGTCAACAATGGTGAGTATAGTGGAACATACCTCGAGAGACTGGGAGACCGGTGACAAAATCAATGGCGATATGGGACCAGGGACGCGAGGGAACAGGAAGTGGTTGAAGCAGGCCAGAAGGAGGTTGGTGTGAGGCTTTGTTACGGGCACATGTGGGGCAAGCCAACACATACTCCTTTACGTCCTTGTGGAGAGAGGGCCACCAGAAGCGTCTGGAGATGAGAGCTACTGTTCTGCTGACTCCAGGATGAGCAGAGAATTTGGTGGCATGCATCCACTGGATAAGACGGGACCTGACAGAAGATGGAACATATGTACGGTTAGATGGACCGTTACCTAGATCGGGTTCAGTGGCCAGGGCTGAGTTGATGAGGTCCGTTATCTCCCAGTTGACCACTCCCACTGTACATGAAGCTGGAAGGACAGGTTCAGGTGTCTCGGGATGATCGACGGAGTAGAGACGAGAGAGAGAATCGGGCTTCACGTTCTTGGATCCGGGTCTGTAGGAGATAATTAGGTTGAACCGAGAAAAGAAGATTGACCTTCTGGATTGGCGAGGATTAGCCTGTTTGGTGGACTGGATGTAAGCCAGGTTCTTGTGGTCTGTCCATACAAGAACCGGGTGCTCAGCTCCCTCCAGCCAGTGCCTCCATTCTACCAACGCCAGTTTGATAGCCAGGAGCTCTCGGTCACCCACATCATAATTTCGTTCAGCGGAAGAAAGTCTACGGGAGAAGAAAGCACAAGGGTGTATCTTTTGGTCTGAATCGAGCCTCTGGGACAGGACAGCTCCAACACCAGAATCTGAAGCGTCCACCTCTAGGATAAACTGTTTAGCAGGATCAGGTTGCATGAGGACAGGAGCTCTGGAAAACAAGGATTTTAGTTTCTCAAATGCTGCTTGAGCCTCGGGAGTCCACTGAAAAGTGCGTTTAACAGAAGTCAGGGAGGTTAATGGAAGGGCGGTCTGGCTGTAGTTTCTAATAAACCGACGATAGAAGTTAGCGAACCCTAGAAACCTCTGTAATTGTTTGCGGTTCTCTGGAACTGGCCAGTCTAAGACTGCTTTGATCTTGTCCTCTGAAGGTTTTACCTGGCCGCCCTCCAGCACAAACCCCAAAAAGGTGACTGAAGATTGATGAAATTCGCACTTCTCGGCTTTCACGAACAGCTTATTCTCCAGTAGTCTCTGTAAGACAAGACGGACATGTTTCTTGTGTTCATCGAGGTCCTTGGAGTAAATGAGAATGTCATCAATGTACACGAAAACAAACACGTTGAGAAAGTCTCTGAGAACATCATTTACTAGGGCCTGGAAGCAGACTGGGGCGTTAGTTAGACCAAAGGGCATTACAAGGTATTCGAATTGGCCCAAGGGTGTTTTGAAGGCAGTTTTCCATTCATCGCCCTCACGGATCCTAAGGAGATGATAAGCGTTTCTTAAATCCAACTTAGAAAACACTGTTGCTCCCTGTACAGGTTCAAAAGCAGAGGCGAGAAGAGGCAGTGGGTATTTGTTTTTAATTGTAATCTGGTTCAAACCTCGATAGTCAATACAAGGTCTCAGGGAACCATCCTTCTTACCCACGAAGAAGAACCCGGCGCCCAATGGAGAGGATGATGTTGGTCGAATTATTCCAGCAGCTAATGATTCATTGATGTATTTTTCCATCGTTTCTCTTTCGGGCTTGGAAATGTTATACAATCTGCTGCTAGGAAGAGGAGCACCAGGTAAAAGTTCAATGGCGCAATCGTATGGTCTGTGTGGAGGTAGGGACGTAGCACTGACCTTACTGAAGACAGGGGCTAAGTCATGGTACTCAGGGGGAACTGAAGAAAGGTCAGGAGAGTCCATCTCCCCCCCACCTCTAGGAGACCCCGAGCACCAGCGGGGAACATGCAGAGGGAAAAACAAAAAATGTTATAGTCTCTCTGTGGTTACCTGACAGAAGTAGCTCGAGGGGCTGAGTTTGGTGGGTAACTCGATGGAGTCTTTTTCCGTCTATGGCGGATACACTGAGAGGCTGAGAAAGGGGAATGGTTTTAATCTGGAGTTGCTGGACAAGGTTAGAGTCGATTAGGTTACGTTCACAGCCTGAGTCAATGAAAGCAGAAAAAGAGAGGCTTTGATTAGCATAGAAAAGCGTGGCAGGCAGTAACAGTCGAGGAGATTTCTTTGTGTTTATTTGGCCCGCCAGACTCCTCAGATCCTCTGGCGGGCCCCGGCTTTTGATTTTGCCAGGCAGGAAGCGATGAAGTGTCCACTCTCACCACAGTAGATACATAGTTTGCTTAGAAAACGCCTTTGTCTCTCCTCTGGAGTGAGCCTGGTGTGTCCCACCTGCATGGGTTCGACCTCCCTTTCGCCCGAATGTGAGGCCTGAACTGGCAACGGTAGAGACTGGGGCTTAGACCTCTGAATGGGCAACTGCTCTGTAGAGGGAGAACAAACAGTCACGTTATGAGAGGCAGAAGAAATTGTACCCTGCTTCTTAGAACTGTTTCTGGCTCGAATTCTATTATCTAATCTGATGGAGAGGCGAATTAAATCTTCGAGGGTAGCAGGTTCGTCGAGGGTTGCGAGTTCATCTTTAATGTGCTCGTTTAATGCCATGAAAAAGGCTACTTTCAAGGCGCTTTGGTTCCATCCGGAAGCTGCCGCTTTAACCCGGAAGTTAATAGAAAATTCAGCCACCGAAGAGTTTCCCTGTTTAAGGTTGAAAAGAGCTCTAGAATCAATAGTTTGGTCAGTTTCCTGGTTGAAGACCTGGGTAAATTCAGAAATGAAATCAGAGTAGTAGCAATTTAAACTATCGTCAGCGGCAAACTTGCCTGAGCCCATTCCAAGGCTCTTCCTGTTAACTGAGAGAGAATGAAAGTTATATTCTTGTGATCCGAGGAAAAACAGCCAGGGGAGTTCTGGAAAATCAACCGACATTGAAATAAAAATCCTTTGCAATCCTCCATGTTACCAGAGAATCTTTTTGGGAGACTAGGACGGAACTCTGATGACGTCACCGCCGGTGACCTCGGAGGTGGAACTGGACCCAGAAATGGTTGTGGTGGAGCATTAGCGCTGTTCAGGAAATTAGCACAGCTCTGTAGCATTTGGTCATGAGTGCCAACTAGACGATATAACTCGTGGAGCGTTTGGGTTTGTCCCTGAATTTGGGCATCCTGCTACTCCAGTCGACGGGTGAGGTGATCTGCTGGGCCTTGAGTTTGGCCGCAGTGTTCTGTCATGATGGGTTCACTGAAGGCGACCCAGTTATGCAGAACATCACTGACGGACACAAGGATGAAGAGTTCAACAGTTTATTAAAGCACAAACACACAGAATGTACTGATTCTGGTTCGGGCCCTGGATACTGGTTCACTGGAGTCTGCGTGAGAGACAGCACAGTTAGCGGTTTGCTGGCAGGGTTTTACTTCCAGAAGTTCACTGATTGTACCTTGAGGGTTCTTGAGGTTAACTTTGGGAGAGTCACTGTTGGTTCTGGAGAAGGGTTCATCAGCAGAGTCCGTTAGCTGCTTCAGCGTCTCACGTCTTGTTAGAACAGACCTTGGCTTGGAAGTCCCAGCTCAGTCCTGAGCTGCTTGAGGTTTCTCAGAGGGATCTTCAGGGTTTGGCTCAGAGGGTCGGCTCGGCAGGTTAGCTCTTCCAGAGCTTTCTCAGAGGAGGCACAGGTTTCCTGGAAGACAGAGATAATAGTTAGAATCCTGACTGGATTCAAAGTCAAGGAGATACTCAGAGGATCTAGGCTTTAGCGCTGACCAACTGGAACAACACTGCGGCGTTGAGGCAAGGTCTGAAGACAGCTTAAGTAGTGGATCCTCTGATGATCTTGACGAGCTGCAGCTGGACAGGGAGCTCCCTCAGAGGATCCACGGCGGACTCTGCTGGAGAAAGATGGGATTTCTCCAGCTCCCAACAAAAGGAAAGTTTTAAGCCTACCATTAAAAGTAAACAGGGTGTCTGCTTCAAGGTAGTTGGTTCCACAGGAGAGGAGCCTGATAACTTAAAGATGTGCCTCCCATTCTACTTTTAGAAATTTTAGGAACCACTAGTAAACCTGCAGATTGAGATTGAAGTGCTCTGTTAAGCCCCTGTCACACCTTGACGATTTAGACCAGGGTATGCCTGACATACAAAAAATCTGGCAAAAACACTGGCATATGTTCGATAAGTTATGGGTACGTTTTGTATAAGTTATTAGCACGCTGAAGCGCGCTAAGGCATGCTGGAACATGCTGGTACATGTCAACATATGGCAAGTAGGTATATAGTAAAGAGAATTGCCTCTAGCCCTGGTATTCCTGGAGCATGAGTAAGATTAGTCAATAACTTGAAAAAAATGAAATCTGTCAGAAAAATAGGATTTAAACCTGTCAGAGTTATGCTCTTTGTTTAGGTTTATTTTTAGTTTCACTCTTTATATTTGTTTTCTTGCAGCAATATAGTTTTGTGTTACTTTCTGTCGCCCCCTTGTGCCAGTTTCCTTTCCCCATGGCTCCTTTCTAGCTGCTTCTGTCCACACCCACCGCCAATTAACTAATTATTTATTTATTTATATTATCTATTTATTTATTTATATTTTGTTCCTGGATTTGTGCTTCTGTTGTCATCGAAATTGAAATTAAATCTGCAAGCACTCATCTCTGCCTCCTGATCTCTGCTATTGGGTCCTCAACCAACCTCCACCAAACCTTGACAAAACCAGCCTAGTGCTGTTCCCTAAATTCCTAAATAAATATTCAAGTCTTTCTTAAAGAATATTGTGATCAGCTGTATCAAATGAAGCACTGAGATCCAACAGGACAAGTAAAGATACAAGTCCATTATCGGAGGCCATCAGAGCCGTTTCAGTGCTATGATGAGCTATGAAGCCAGACTAAAAGTCTTCAAAAAGTCTAAAAAAAGTTATGGTGTTAAGTGTTCACACACTTGTTTACCAAGTATTTGCTCAAAAACTTTTGATAAGAAAGGAAATTGGATATAGGTCTATAATTGACCAAGTCATGTGGGTCAAGAGATGGTTTCTTAAGTAAAGGTTTATCATGGGGTGTGTTGGCCTTGTGGTTAGAGCAGTGCACTTGTGCTCTGAGAAGGTTGCAAATAAAAATGCAGAGAGTTAATTTCCCCATTGTGGGACAATAAAGGGATTTACAATTCATTATTAACAGGTATTATAAAAGCCTGAAGTACATATCCCTGTAATAGTGATAGATTAATCTAACATGGAATTAGATCAGAGGGAATACTTCCTTAAATAACCTGGTTGGAACTGAATCTAACCTTCAAGTTCAAGGTTCAGGTGAACACAATAGTTTTGCTAACTCTGAAACTTCAACTGGATCAGAACAGGTTCATAGTTACCTCAGATGCTGCCAAGAGACAAACCAATCATATTTAGAGAGGTGTCAATGATATTTTCAGGGGTTGACGTTAAGGATTTTTACCACTTGCTCTTTGGGCAAGTGACTTTCACATTTCATTTGCCCAGAAAATTTTTTTACTTGCCCAGTATAATGTTTGATAAATATAGTTCCTAATATTTATTTTTGTATATATATCAATGAAAAATTTTTGTTTTTTAAATGTTTTTTTTGTAATTCAGTAAGTTTACAGGTTCCTGGTGTGTATATGCATGCGTCAGATAATGAACTCAAGCCTACATTACCATGTTAACATGCTTTTCAATCCTTCCTGCACATTGTTTCAAACTAAACTTTGCTTTAAACTGTTGTGTGCTTGGAAAAATATAAATTGTAATGTTAAAAATAAAATAAAAAACTTGACAGGTTAAAAACTTACACTACTACTACTCACCAATTTAACATGTTTAGCTCTATAACATTTAAATGCACCACTCCAATGTCTAAGAGAAAAAAATGTAATGAACATTTTTAATGTATGATTATTGTACAGAAGACTGCCATATAATAGAAATATTTACACTGTGCGCATACAATTATTATAATTATTTTCCTAATCCCTGACTGATCATTTTTAATCTAGCGTGTATTATAGTATAGATAAAATTCATCATCCAGCTGCTGCTCTGCAGAATTCTCTCCCCAAGAGCTGAATCACGCCATCTAGCGGAAAATCACGCAGCTTTTTCAAATCACGCGAAAACATGTGCAAAACAACAAAGATGGCCCCGGTAACGCTTGTGGGTCGTTTTCATCAAATGTTGGTGATTTTAAAGTAATTTTGAGTGATAAATACTTTTTTTTTTGTGATCATTGCACTTGCCCAGAGGGCAAATGCAATGAAATTTGTACTCTCCCGACAATAAAAACTACTTGCCCCGGGCGATCGGGCAATGGTTAACATCGAGCCCTGATTTTTAATAGAATCATTCTCATTCTAAATCATTACTGCTAAGAGCAGGTGGAATGGAGGGTTCAACAAAGCTATGGCTCTGGGTGAGTTTGGCAACTGTATAAAAAAAATGTAGGACCCTTTATTCTCCTCCAATATTGAAGAGAAATATGCTGCTATAGTTTTACAAAGGGTAATTTTCATACAATAGTAAGCCATTTCCCTAGACCAGGGGTGTCAAAGTGGTTCCAGAAAGGGCCGTGTGGCTGCAGGTTTTCTTTCCAACCTAGCAATAACACACCAGACTCCAGTCATCTCATCAAGTTATCGTGTTCAGATTGGACTCACTTGATTAGAAGACTGGAGTCTGGTGTGCTATTACTGGCTGGAAAGAAAACCTGCAGCCACACGGCCCTTTCTGGAACCACTTTGACACCCGTGCCCTAGACCAAGTAGGATTCCTGTAGGCATTTAGGACGAAATTTTCTCTTTAGTGTCCAAGCATTTTGTTTCAAAGTGTGCAGCTCTGTATTAAACCAAGAAACCAGCCTCTTATTTCTAAAGTTTGTTTTTTCCACATTAGTTGTTTCATTTCTCTTTTACCTGCTGCAAAGGCAGCAGAAATAACATGAATCATTTGAGTGTTTCTGATTGTTTGCCACAAAAATCAATCCAGCCTCCCTTCTTTCTGGTATAAGTGTACTGTTCGCATTGTCATCCTGGCAGCACTCCACAGGAAGGAGCTCTCTTATTGGGCTAGCTGTAGGAAGACTGTGTCACCTAATCTAAATGCCATTGGTCTTACTTTGTCTCTCAGCAGCACTGATTATTACTGGTTGCTAAAGGATACAAAGAAAGAAGCATTTAAACAGACAGATGACTCACATATGAAAGCTGTGGCCAAAGAAATGTATGACCAAAAGTGCTGTGAAATGAGAGTTCTAATCAAGATATTTAAAGTGATTGTGCTTATTTAAAATTTTTATGTTTTGTGTGATGTAAAATTTAATATATCTTGGTTAACAGAAATTAAGACATTTCATTAGGCTGGACAACAGTATGTGTTCCTATTGATTATTAACTTTACTCATGTTCAACTTTAAATCCAAACTTATCGCACTTTTTTGACATCTATTGATTTCCAAGCAATTGTTTGCACATAAACTATGCAAATGCAACTGATTTTGGTCATTTAAAAGCTTGCCAGCAAGATAGTTTGCCAACCTAACCGTTTGCTAGCAGCTTTCTAACTATAGCTTTTTTGTATGCTTGTTTGTCATCATTTTATTAATTGTTAGGTAATTTGCTAATTTAATTTCAAACTTACTTGCTCAATAACAGCCTTGTTTGAAAGCTCCTGCATGATAACTGTACTATAGGCAGGGGAGAGTAAATATCCAGCTAAGCTGAATTTGTGCCACCAGCCAACACACTGATTCTGTTTAAACTGCTTGGCAGGAAAACTAGCTATGTCAAGCTTTTTTTTGTTACACAGTTGATGTGCTCAAATGACAGCTGGCAGTAATACCCTGCTACGATCTTAAAGGAATAGTACACCCAAAACATGATTAGCCTTCATTTTCTACTCAACCCCATGCTGAACAACACTCTGGAGTACTTTTTTGATATCTCAAATGCATCTGGAGATCTGGGAGGCTTCTTGCTGTCTGCTGACATTCAAATAATGGAGGTCTATGGTGCCCGAGACAGAAAGGTCCATAAAAGTCCACAAAAAACGTGTCAATATTCCTCCATACTGCTCGTCCAATGTATTCCAAGTGTCCTGAGTGGGTAGCATCCAGAATTTACTCGAAACGAAGTCATTTAGAATTTTTTTAGAGCATAAACAGTAGTGTATAGGATATCCTGAAAGCGCGCGCCTGTGAGTTCACGACTCTACGGAAACCGCGGCAGACCAAACCAGATGAAAGTGCGCATTCAGCTCGGCAAAGAACTCATGCTCTTCCTCAACACTGAAGTCCTCAGACATTTTTCTTTCGTTGTTTCTTTCTTTGCACAGGTAAACAGCACATTTCTTCTTCTACGCTTGCATTATCGGCAGAGCAGACGCTGAATGCGCACTTTCATCTGGTTTGATCTGCCGCGGTTTCCGTAGGTCTATTACACTTTAATTGTCATCAACTTATAATTTAAATACCTCTCTAAGGTCTTGATTGATCCAATATTACAGTATTTAAATTGAGGAATCTCACAAAATTTTTTAAATATTTTATGAAATCTCACCTATGAATTTAATGACATAGAGTCACTTCACTATAAAGTAAATAAAAAACACAGCTTCTAATGATTACTTATTGGACCTGTCCTACAGTATATGTAACTTTATCGTGCAAGGATACACAACAGGAAGAAGGACTTAGAGTGTAAGAGCATCAGAAATGAGGCACTAAGAGCAGGTTGTCTGTAGGTAAAAGCAAAGCCAAAGTAAACGGTACCTGTGGTTTGAGGCGTGTTAGGTCAGGTCAGAGTCAGAGTACTGTTCTTTATCAAAGTGATGGAGCTGATGTGTGACCCAGGCACCATATTTTTCTGTCTCTACTTTAAATGTGCTGAGCACTTGGTTGTATCTCTACTGGAGCAGCTACCTTTGGTAGGATCACTCAAACCACAGAGAAAACTGCCTCCTTATTTAAATATAAGAAGAAATAAAACAAATAACCATGCCGTAAATCAAAAACAGGGTTAGAAATAAAATGTTTTTGTAATACTTAAAGTGGCTTTGCAAAATAAAAGGGTCACAAAATAAAACACCATTGGGAAATAAATAAATACATTTTTAAGAAAAATTGCTTCTATCTATCTATCTATCTATCTATCTATCTATCTATCTATCTATCTATCTATCTATCTATCTATCTATCTATCTATCTATCTATCTATCTATCTATCTATCTATCTATCTATCTATCTATCTATCTATCTATCTATCTACTTTAATGTCAACCACACTTTACATTGCAATCAACATTTCAGTTTCAATACAAACCGTTCATCACAATACATCACATAGGTTGGGGTGGGGTGGGGGGTTGACACGGGGAATGGTTTTACTGAGGCCTTGCGTGCTGCAGAACGTTGCCTTTGGTGTGTTCTTATGGCTTCCTGGGTTCCCACTGGTTACCTGGCTTCCCAGTTCCCAGGCCATTACCAATAGCACTGACTTAGACTCTATGGAAAGATAGGAGCCACAAATTGGGGAAGAGAGGGGGAAAAAAAGGATATTTCATACCTAATCCATGACAGGATACAGTTTCAGATACCAAAAAAAAAAACACAGCACAAGAAAAGCACATGTAACACGAAACAGACATTTCAACAGAGGGTCACATCGGAGGCGGAGTCACATGAAGTCAGTCTGACATTTGAAACATTAGTTGTGGCGAGTCTAATACTCCAAATTTGTTGGGGTTTTCCGCCTTGAAGCGAGCATGCACATTCAAGATATTATCCCATCTCACCTTTGAGTTCAACCACCGCAGCCAGCCTGCATTCAATCGCACCCAGCATACATCTTATCTCCCCCGATCTTGCTCATTCACAGCCTTTGTGATGGTGTCAACGCTGCCGGAAGCCTAATCAGTGCCCAAATTGTCGCCGACATCCTGTGTAATTGTAGATACATCAGGTATCCAAATCCAAACAGGAGAAATCTGAGTATCATAAAAACAAGAATCCATACATCTTCAATATCCTCCACTGACATCGTTGTGAAGCACATCATCCTCCAAGCCTTCCAGGAGTCCATGATGTATCCCATGAAGTATGTCCCGGCAGGACAGGACAGGTCCCCCTTTCCCTGTCTTCCAGTTGAGAAAATTTGATCAATTGCATTGAGAGACCAGCTGACCAGGTCCATTGCTTGAGTTCGGGTGATATGAAGTGAGAGCTCAGGAAAAATACAATACAATACACATAAGGATGAAGAATCCCAAAAATCAGTCTTTTGAGCTCTAGCTTTTAATTGTTATACTGAAGTTTTGGCAATTAAAATTAGGATTTTTCATTTGAAATCATGCTAACAGACAAACAATGAATAAATTATATTTCTAAACAATTGTTGAGATTAAGTCTTTATTTACATTTCCTTTTGATTAAAATTGTCTCTAGTGTCTCCTTTGCATTTTATTAAAAATGTTGAAATTTTTGAGGACTAAAGACAGCATTTAGGGATCATTTAATGATGAATTGTGAGTTACCAACAAAATGCTTGATTTTGTTGGACTTTGTCCATTTATTGTCGGCAATTAAAAAACAATTTCAAGTGGTTTGTAATAACTAAGTAGTATTAATAGCTTAGTAGCTTGCCGTAAAAATATTGGAGATGTTTTTTTTATTTCATGTGAGTCACATAATATTAATAAAAAGGTTTTGTACTCTTTGCTTTGAATTTATTTTCCCTGGATCACCTGGATTATTCTACTCCACCATGTCCTTTTCTTGTTGCTTATGTGCAGGATGTTGGCTGGTAGATCGGCCAACACCCAACTGTATTATTAGGTGAGTAGTGATGTTTAAGTTTTCCGTTTAATATAACTATGAAATATAGGAAAAGTCTCTTCCTATAATGATTTAATCTAGAATCTAGAAGCTCTGCTGGAAGCTCCTTTAAGAAGGTTGTAGGGAGGCCTAATGGCAGAAAGAACCAGGCTGATGTCCTCTACTGTGTATATATATGTACACTTAAAATAACATAAAAAAAAGAAGATTTACCATGTTTATATATTAGATAAGTTGGCCAAGTTGTGACTGTCTATAGCTGGGTCAGATGCCTGCAGCACCCTTAGAAAGGCTTCCAACTGTTTGGATGTGCTCAATTGGAATTTAGCTCTATCTTCTCTTTCTATGCAGAGCGGCCATTCAGCTGAATCAGAGAAATGAAAAAACAGAGATTTCAGACACATTTTGCAAGGTGCAGTAATTTAGGAGTGAACATACACCTGAGAGGAAACAGTGCTCCCTCTTCACTTTAAAAAGAAAAAATGCACATGCACAACCCTGTACCTGCTCCCGAGAAGGAATGCATATTAAACACGCTCAAAAGCATGCACAAGCCCATTTCTCCTTGTGCATGCTCCGTTTAAAAGTTGCTGTTTGCATCACTCATACAAGCTTACTTTCCAAAAGAAGATTTGCAATTTTTCCACTGTTAGACTCACCCCCGGTAAGTGAAAATGGGGATTAGCACATAGGACGGCCTTAAGTAAATATCTGATCAGAATGATGGATAATTAGAAGGACCACTTATTTTTCACAGCATGAAAATCTAAAACTGAATATGTAAAAGCAAACGCAATCTCTTCAGCAGCATGCGATGTGACCACAATATGTCTCTGACCCAGCATAACCTTAGAATTATCTGCCATTTCACTTCAAAGAGAAAGTAGTCATTAGTTCTACATTTCAGCCTGCTTCTTCATTATCTAGTTAAATCGGCAAACATCTTCAACTGTCACTAATTAGCATGAGGCCTGTAATCATTGTAATTTGTGTACTTTAACTCTAATTAGCAGATTTCCTGTTGCAAATCAAACATAATCACAAGAGATGCATATAATTTCTTTTTTTGGAGGTGCATCATATTCAGACAGGTTCACTTCTTTCTATGTTAACAAAGTCCCCCTAATTAACAGGGTTTCCTCCTATCTTTTTTTCATATAGAAAGAAATTGAAAGTGAATTAAGGATAGAAATCATTCAACATGTTAGGATGGTCTTTCAAAAGTCCTTTGCTGTTACCTTGGAGATAATCCCACTTTGCTGTTTGCTTTGGCCTGCAGACACACATATGGATCCAATCACGACCAAATACACATGGTTGTGGACAAAAACCCACACAGCAATCCTTGTGGGAAAGGTATAAAGAAGTTGGTGTGGGTGTTTTAGAGGATATGAGGTGGGTATTTATTACCTATAAGCAATATTCTTAAAGCCTGAGCCCAAAAGTCGCACTCATTGAAAGGTAGTTTCATCAAGGGACACTGAGATGAAACTGTCTTTCATAAATGACTGAAACCTATTCTGTTAGTTTACCTTGGTTATTTTCTTAAACATGAAACACCAATAGTTTTTTTGTGTGCAATGCTTTAAAACTATTCCTAACAAAGAGAAGAGCTAAAGTGCATGCCCCATTTATAAGGAATATACTCCCCTTAGACATCAAACAGATTAAAGACGGATAAGCAGTGATCTTGACCAACTCACGCCCAAATTCCTATAAACTGCCTGGATTATAGCCAGATGCCTCATTAACCTTCCCTTTGAAGTCTTACAGCTTTTCTTTAAGTTGTTCTTGCTTTTACAGGCTTGTTTTCCTTTATATGCACTCTGATTAATTTGAAGCTGAAGTTTTTAATGGAAATTGCACCAACATTAGAAGACGGTCAGTAGGTCAGCTGATTTGAGTTCAAGTAAAATAAAGATTGCTGCAATAAACCAAATGCGATACATTTCCAGAGATTTGTTTGTCCTTTTTTTTCCTTCTCTTTCACTATACAAGTAAAACACGAGCAAATGGCTTTCCTGTTTTAATTTACAACACATATATCTTTTTTTATGTAATCATGCAGAGGAAAAAAACAAAACCAGAAGTTTAAATTGAGTACAGTTCCCAATGTCCTTAATTTAGAAGTTATGGAATTGGTGAGAGAAGAAATTTTCAAATGATTCTGGGTCAGCATTCAACTTCTACCATGCTGCATAGGCAGAACAGCATGGTGCAGTTAACATTGCATGCAAGCTGATTTCTTGTGGTATTAGAGAGTTTGTATTCTCTTGAAAATCCATTTTATACTGCTCCAGATTGAAGTTAGGATGAAGCATTCAAATCGAAGTGCTCTCCTGTCATTAATACCCTCAGTATCAGAGTCTTGGCATTCTAATGATTTAAAATAAAGCTTTTTTAAAAGAAAAAAAACCCTCTTTTGTCAGTTCTGTTTTTATGTCCATACCAAAGCTGAAAGTATGACATCACTCCGGGAGATTGGCTAGTAAACGTGGCGGATAAACAGGCTGAAACTAATAGCGATAGTAACGAAAATACTTATGTATCTTCTTCAAGTGAGCATATTTTGACACATGACAAACAGTATCCAGTTGAATAACAGGTCCTGCTTCCCCAAATGTTCGAGCCTGATGTCTCGTCTGACAAGGAAAGGCTGTTTTTAGGCCAATCAAATAGCTTACTATTCTCTTGAGAGTAATACTTTGTTGCACATCTATATGTCATTGTAGGTAACAGCAAAAATGTGTCATTTAAACCCAAAATTGGGTCTCTGAGTTCAAGTCCCACACACTCCCATGGACTGCAACTCTGGGTCCCTAAACAAAACCCTTAACCCCAGACTGCTCCCCGGGTGGCGCACAATGGCAGCCCACTGATCCCCAGGAGGGTTGGATTAAATGCATTGTAAAAATGTTTTTCTTTGCTCTGTACTTCTGACAGTGTAATGACTATAAGGATGAATTCTATTTTGTTAAAAAAAAAACTCTTTTTAGCTCATATCAGACAAGAGTAGATCACCAGGTGTGATGTCACTTTTTTGTGGCATACTGTGGCAGTGGCTATAGTGCATTCTAGATTTGGCTGAATATCTAATAAAATGTTCTTACCCTACATTGTTAATAACCATAAAGTTCTCGCTGTAAAAAAAATATAAGCTCAATTCCTCTTATTAACTAACTCTTCATGCTATCTTACAAATGTTCAAGTTTGACTCAAAACATATGAGCCAATCATGTTGCAGTATTATAGTTTACGGTTATACATAAAGCCGTGAAGACAGCAGGAGCTGCCGAGCCCAAAGCTGAACCAAAATAAACATAGCAGCACAGGAGTACACATACGTTGCTGCTTCTTGATTATGACTTATTTACTTCTGCACAAGACATGATTTTCTGAAACTATTTTGCTGTGTATTTATCCTTTGACAATATGAGCATATAAGACAACAGCTGGAAAGACGGGGAGGTTAGACCAACAACTGTTATTGTCATTTTGTGTACACAGAATGTAAACAAAACAAAATTTTGTTTTGTACAGCTTTCATGACATTTACATTTCTTAAAGTGCAGCAGTGATCAAATGTGAACAGTGTAGGAGAAAAAAAAACAGGGTGCAAAAAAACACATTGATTTGCATCCGGGTTGCAGCTTCAGTAGAGGTAGGGAGAGAGAGAGACGTTGCTTTTTAAGCCTTTTTGCTCTACAGAAGGAGCTTAACAGTTGTCCTTGTGGATAAATCTAGCTCATTGCTTCTTTAATATCTTCATCTTAGTGTTCCATAAGGCCAAAGGGTGTTGGTTGGTCCAATCCCTTGTGTAACTCAGTTTAGTCCCAATATGCCAGGGCCCTCTGAGCCAAGATGTGAAGTAATGATCTTCTGTAGATCCTTAAACATTTTGTAATCACTTTTACTTAATTTCAAGGCAACGCCTTGGTCTTTTTGGCTCCTTTGATAGATGCAGAAACATTTTCTATTTCACCCCCTGTTTTTATGTAAATCTTGTACAGATGTTAAAATGTTAATATTTTCTACCTAAATCTCCCAGGGACAGGGAGAACATGCACACTCCATGCAGTAAGACCCCAGGGCGGGAATTGAAATAGACAGCAGGTGGAAATTATTGGCAATTAGCAAGATACACTCAATAAAAGAGTGGTTCTGCAGGTGGGGACCAAAGATCACTTCCCAGTAACTACTGTATGCTTTCTAGCTGATGTTTTGGTCACTTTTTAATGTTGATGGTGCTTTCACACTCGTGGTAGCATGAGACAGACTCTATAACCCACACAAGTGCCTCAGGTAGTGCAGCTCATCCAGGATGGCACATCAATGCTGTGGCAAAAAGGTTTGCTGTTAATTTTGAGTGTGACTCCAAATCCAGGCTTCCATTGGTTAATACATTTGATTTCTATTCACAATGTTTATGTGATTTTGTCAGCATATATATATATATATATATATGTTTAAAAATATATATGTATAAAAATATATATATATATATAAATATATAAATTTTCTCATTGGTGGTTTGCCACAATGATCATGGTGATCATTAATCAATGTTAAGCAGAAGAGGACAGCCATAGTGATCAAGGTCGTCATCCCAAATGGAAGAAAAAAGGAAATACTATAGAAAGCCTGGAAGGTGAAGGTGAAGGCCCGTGGTCATGGAAGCAGTCTAATCAGTAACACCCATCGAGAAGTGGCTCCAACAGAAAACTGGAGAAACATCAGTGCTCTGGGGACTGCACTTTTCTGCTGGGTGAGAGAGCAGTTTTTCTTTTGTTTTGTAAGGTAATATCACGTAATGCAACTGCTGCTTAAATTTTACAGTGTTGACATCATGATATTACTAAATTTCATGAGGCACCCTGGAAACACTCCGTCTGCACTGGCAAGGCTTCACTAAATTCTGCATACATTTAAGATGGAAAAAAATCCATCAGCTGTGATGTCTGTGCAGCACGTAAGGTTGCCTCACAGGGTTATGTCTAACATTTGTCACTAATGAAACTTTATCTTCTGTAACTATTCTTTAAGGAAAAAACTATAATTTTTAATGTTTTTTTAAAGAGCTAAAAAAAGAGGCAGGATAACCTTTTAAAATACCCATATTTGTTGAATTTCTTATTAACATCCCTCTCATCTTAGAGTGGGTCCATCTTGTGTACAAAAAAACTTATATGTCCTGTTATGATTGCAAGGTCAAGCAATTTATTTTTAATCCAGTATATTGGTTTTTACTGCCTGGGGTTCTATGCTTACATAGAGATCTGACATATAGTGCTTTGCTTTAACCCTAAATCTGATTCTGGAATTCTAAGCTTTATTTTATTTAAACCATACACTTTTTAACATGAAACCCAGTGTGCCAGACATTTTGGATAAAATAATGACTTTCTCAGTTATTGAAAATAATTGACTTCATAATTTTATCTGCAGTGGCTGCTGTTTTTATGAGACTAGACTGAGTTTTATATTAACAAGACTTTTAATGGGCTGTAAGCCCCCACTGTAACCCCTGTAATGGAAGTGTATGTCAACATTGAGATTACTCCCTACTTTGTTTTACAGAACAGGATGTTATCAGCAGACAGTATTTATAATTCTTTTAAAAGGACAAGCAGTGAATTCTCATGCATGTGTATTTGAAAACTTTAACACTAACTTTGCTGGAATCCGTGTGTCCCATGTTTTACATGTATGTGGATGTGTTGAATTTTAACTCAAACTTAAATAAAAGGGGCAGCTTTTTCGTCCCACTCTGTCCTTATCGACTACAGAGCTTGGTTTTCCTGCTGCCTTTTCCTCTCAGAGGTGGGCTGGAATGATTGCGTAGGAAAAACAGGGAGCTGTGCTATACAGTCTGATAACAAACTGATTAGACAGGCATCAGAACTCATTAATCATACTTTAGTTTTATCTAAACAAAGATGTCTTTGAAGCTCACATCTAAAAATAAACATGTGATTTTGCTTTTGTTTAGCTCCTAATTTAAAGACGTTTTTAAAACATCTGCAATAATAAAAAATAAAAAAACAGCAGCGACATCCATTCTCTTTTAGTAAGCAGCTAAAAGAAACATATCTGCCCCTTATTTTATCGTCACACCCGGCGGCACAACATGCGAACAGCATCTGTTACGCATATTCAACATGGCCACAACTAGATTTGAATATCTGTGACGTCAGCTGGGAGTCATGAATTGATTTCAATTTGAATTTTAATTAGTTTTAACACTCTGGACAACTAATTAATTATGGTTATGTGTTCAAATGTCCTCGATAGTTTTTCTTTCATTTTTCTTTCCTCACTTTTCACCATCAATTAAAATACATCTCTCTCTCTCTCTATATATATATATATATATATAAATATTTATATATATATATATATATAGTATATAAATAAATTTTTTTATTTGCTAATGTTTAATCCGAGGATTTCCCTCACATACTGCTGAGTCATATTCCTCCACAGGATGGAGATTTTTGTTTCAAACATACTCCTTTATACAAATGACACAACCAGGTGTTCAGAAAACAATGGACGTGACAAAGGGGAAGCACAGTATTACATTCCATGAGGCAGGTGCCTCTGGCTCACGTCATTGTATGTTGCTCATTTTCTCCATGCTGGGCATACCCCTACGATTTCGCCTTTTTTTTCTGCTGTTAAAACTGGCAAGCATATTTTCAGTTTTACCTGTTCATTAATTTAAAACATTTCTTTCGAGCTTTTGTAGATTGGCTAATAAGAAGCTTCAAACACTTTGCTAAGATAAGGATCTTTTTTTGATGATGTAAGGTTCTGCGTTTGGCCTTCCTCAGCAATACCAATACCCTTAATGTGGAACAAGATTGTGAGAAAAAGTAATGGACTAAATTGTCCACCTAAAAATGAGACTGAGTGTTTGTTTTGAATTGTAGTTTTAAATTTCTATACCAGTCCAATATTGTTTAACCTATGTATGCCATTTCTATAACATGTTTAACATTACTTTGTGTGTGAACAGAATATCCAATGTGGTCAGTATTGTAAATTATTTGCTCAACATGACAGCTCCCTAAATCTAAATAATCTACTCCTAAAACGCAGGAAAGTTGGATCTACAGAAGGAAGGAACAAATGGACCAACAGGTGAAGGATGGGTCAGTGGGCAGATGAATGGATCAGTTTAATCCCCACCTTTAGATTGGGGTATGAATAGACTGATTGTCAAAGATCAGAACAGAGGACCCAGTATTCAAGGAAACACAGAAAGCAAGATTACTCAAAAAGCATTTATTTTAAAACTTTGGATCTGCAATGGCAGCTAGGGCAAACTTCCTTAAACAGTTTTAAGGCTCAGCCGGAACCTTGTTGAGTTTTGCTTTTGTATGAAATCGCTAAACGATTCTCTGCTAAAAAATGAAAGTCTTGCCTCAAGACTGCAAGAAAAAAAAACATATTTGTACCGTTGAAAGGAATGCTTTGCATCTAGAGAGGCTCAACGTTTTTCAAATGATAGCTGGCACCAGGAGAGTCACACATATCTCTATAGCTGCAGAGATTTATGAGGTATGCATAGCTTGGAGTTATGTTATTAGAATTTGGTCCATGGCACATTGTTTCTCTGCAGAAGAGGGGAATATTAGATTTAAAAATCATGGCTAAATATGTCTCTTCACTTGAATGTTAATCAGTTAAGAACCTCTGTTATAGCCAATGTCTGACCAATAATTTCATAAACTTTATATCTCTTCTATAGAGCTTTGAGACCTCGGGCTCCATTCATCTAATCAGAAGTTGTCAATAACAGATAGAGATCCATCGGATCAATATTTGAAGTAGTTGTTAAATAATAGTTGTTAATAAACCTGCACATGAGTTTGCTCATGACATATTTGGGTGTCATTCTCGATACTTTAAGATATACCTATAAACTAGGCAATTAAATTTGAAGCTCAACAAAGTGGATAACAGTCTCAAAGGGGTGGGTTGAGCCTTTTCTTGAAATATTAATAGGAGAACTGGTAAGTGTCTTCTCTCTTTCCTAGACAAGGTGACAAGAAGTGGCTCCAACAGAAAACAAGAAGAAACCAAACATTTTTATCATCATTGAAAGCAGTCTACATCAATAGTTCTTCATTCGTTTTGTTTTTTGGGCCACTGGTACTATTTTACTATCTTTCTGCCAGACCTTGTACCTAACCATGAATAAAAAATGTCCAATTAACATCTATATTTGTAGGTTTAAAAGACAAAATTGAGTAGCTGCCTTTTTCAGTAGATATTTAGCTAAATAGCAGTTACCTTGATGATTGTTAAAGAGCCAATCATTTTTAGCTAGTGTTTATAAAAAACAGTTATCATGAGTAGCCTTTATATTGAGTGGCTATTGTGTTGAGCAGTATTTAGCTAGCATGCTAGCCTTCATTGTATATGTATTGACATGATCAGCCAAACGGAGACTTGTCTGTGACTTGTCTTGATATTGGAACTAAAGCCTGTAACCAGGGCCGGCGATTGCTATAGGCGAGCTAGGCAATTGCCTAGGGCGACAAATGTGTTGGGGGCGCCCTCTAGCGTCGCCCTTAGGCTTACTTCCCATTAATCATAGAATTAGAAAAAAAAGCGAATTAAAACCGGTTATGAAGCGTCCGTCAGTTTGACTTAACCTTACGTATATATAAATAGCAAAATATGAACAAATAAATATACCACCGTTTTTTTATTTATTTTTTCACATTTAAGAGAAAACCGGAAAAGATTCTGATCACTTTTCAAGCGCCCTCCAACCCGGAAGTCGTGACGTCAGAACGGGAGCGTTCATGGCGGTGTTATGCCCAAAAGTGCATGCCTGCCGAAATATGCATCCCCAGTCGCGGGAGCGCGCCTCGCTCTGTTGAACTGCATATCGACGAGGAAAACTGATTAAAATATGTTCAATGGAGCTTACGTTCTTATATTAATGATATAAAAACGTTTAAAATCAGCAGCGACATCCGGCTGATCATCTCATCAGGAGACCAGCTTTATAAGCAGCGGCTGAACTTCCCTTCAGTGCCGGAGTGTTAGACCAGTTATGGTTAGCAAACCTGAGCCAAGCCTGCATGTCTGGACCTCAGCCTACTCTTAAGAGTTAACTCTACCCTAACCAATCTTTGTCCTCTCTGCTTCTTAGGAAGACCTGATTGAAGCCTGGAGCTCTGGATGAGCTCATTGTCGGAAAACCTGCCTGCCTGCTCTGTGAGCCAAACCTGAAGATCCACCGTTTGAATCTACATGCCAGTTCTCAAGGAGAGAGCTGAGAAACCCACTCAAGGTCTGAACCTCACTAGTCTGAAGCCAAGCCCTGCCGCTGCTAAGCTCTCTGCTGAACCCTCAGTCTCTGGACCCACCTGGTTCCCTCCCTCACCGCTCAGTCTGACCACCATCAGGTACAGATCAGTTCCAAGCTCTGACAAGACTCTCCTGCTTCCTGGCTAACCAAACTGTCCCTCTCTACAGAGAACCCAGTGATACCAGACCCGGACCCGTTCCAGCATCAGTCCAAACATAACTATATTTGTGCTTTCTCAATAAACAGTTTGAACTTTTACTCTGTCTCCGTGGTGTTCTGCATTTGGGTTTAGCTCCTAAGACCCAACATGACACCATGTACGGAGGCCTTAGTCCTCGACGTGTCCGAACCAGGTTCGAATCCTACCTGTGGTCCTTTGCCGCATGCCTCTCCCCCTCTCTCATACCCCCTTTCCTGTCAGCCTACTGTCCAAAAAACGAGCCACTACTAAAAACAGACAGTGAAAAAACCCAAAATGTTGAGTTAAACAAGTGGGCTGTGGATCCCTGGTATCGGCAGCTAGAGTATCTATAACAGGAATGTCTATAGGAAAAAAACACAGGTTAGTGACCACAATAATCTGACGGAGTACGGTTATGAATGCCTGCATCACTAACCTGGTTTGAGAGTTCAGTCTGTGCCCAGAGAACGAGTATGATTCCAGCTGGTCGGCTGACAAGACACAGCAGAGTGTTCCAGACACGGAAGTCTAGAAGGCTGCAGAGCTGACAGGATATCAGATCCGAGCTGAAAAACAAAGGCAGGATAATCCACAGGGCAGAGTGAAGAGGCAGAAGAATCCAACAGGAGTCTTAAGACAGGTCAGACAAACAGATCAGACATGGGCAGGCAGGCTCCAAGGTCCAAATACAGAAACGGATCAGGATCAGGCAATCAGAACACCGTACAGTAGAAATGTCAAGAAAGGAGGACAGACAGACCCAGTATTCTGGCGAGACAGATAGTAAAAATAAACAAGCAGAGCTGCAGTGGCTGTGGTTGCAGTGGGGCACCGCTGGAAACTCGGGTTTGAGAGAAAAATACAGGTAAATGACCATGGTAATCTGATGGAGGATGGTTATCCATGTGAGTCACTTACCTTGTTTAACAGTTCAGAACATCTCCTTAGAGTGAGGTAGAATACAGCTGGTGGACTGCCAATGAGATGCAGCGGGGACTGCCCAGAGTAAACCAGATAGTAATAGTAGAGTTAGTTCTTATACCTCAGTGATATCTGTAAAACTGTTTCACACCTATTAGGCGTCTATGTGATTGTGAGTCATTGCTCATCCCTACATTGTTGTTCTGCTTTCTCTTCACTACTACAGCTACAGGCATAGGTCCCCTTCCTCATGCCAGGCCCTGAGTAACTGCTTTATTACCTAGATTATTACTATTACTATTATATCTATGTAGGCTTTCCTGTTTTCCAATTCTTTTCTCCTATCTTTCTGATCTCTGCTTCAACTAATGTTACTCCTGAGGTAGATTAAATACTGCATTAGAATTTATACATTATATTATGGGTAGGAAAAAGCATCTTTAATTAATGGATGAGTTGATGTTTATTATACCTAACAACCTATGAATTTTAGTGTTTAACAAGACTTTGATTAAATGATGAAGATAATTCCAAAAAATAATTTAGACCAAAGCAAGCCCTGCTTGAGTAGTTGTTAATTTAGGTACAGTAGATGATAGCTTCATTGGTGATTTCTGCTCTAAGTTAAGGGGAAGCGGCTGTTTCGGCTGCAACAGCACCTTTTCTTTTATAGCTAATTTTAAAGTCGTAAAAACATGTGTTTTGACAGGGAAAGGTCTCAGACTTTGTTCAGCCTTCCTAACAACCAGATGTCATGGAAAAGGCAACATCATATGGAAAAAAGGGGTGTTGCTTTGAAAGCAAGTTACTTTATTCTGGGTTGGGAAAAATAGCACCAGAAAACATACATTTCAAAACAAAAGAACATTCATTGGTGCCAAAGGTAATACTTTATCATATATATACATACAGCAGATTTTTTTTAAGGATTAAAAAAACACGATGTAGAACCCTTTAAACAGAGGAGTTTGTAGAAAATCAGTGAAATAGAAAATAGCTGACTGCCTGATTGGGTAGATGATACACCAAGTGTTAGGCGCTGTGCACATGAGGGAGATTAACTCAAAATGGCATTGTGGTTCTATTTTTGTGTACACAACTATATGACATTTCAACAAAATTTTCTGCGCATACAACAATAAACCTGCAATGATGCAAGTGGATGGTAAGTTCTTAGAAACACAACAAAATGGTTGTGTGTCTTCTACTACTGTAAGGCAGGGCTTCCCCATACAGATAGATCTGGTTCCCCCTGTGTACACCACAACAAGATAACGGGCAGTGGTTCCCCCAAAGATTTACAAATGCAGTGTTGTGCTACTATTACTACTACTACTGTTTCTATATTTCTTATTATTAAATTAAAACTTTGTTTTAGCAAATTGACTGATTGACATTTGTGACTCCTGACTTAAACTTTATTGAGTTACTTCAGTGTTTAAAACTTGGATGATGCATCAAAGTGATGTGCTTGTTGCTTCAAAAGTCTGGGAGCTCTTAGGCTAAAAAGTTGAAATTGTGACTAATCACCGTCAGGCTCTCTTTTACTAAGTACATGTAAATTCTCATCTTTGGAGCGATGTATTCACTGTTGGCATAGAACAATAAATGGTGAAAAGGATGGATTAAACATCTGTCTTAATCTAAAGATAACAGACTGAAGATATAATTCAAGCCTAAGTAAGATTAACAGTGAAGAAAGAGAGAATACTCTCATATTTCCTATTTTTCAATCATACACTCACACACACACAGCAGGATGTTGTCACTGAGCCAAAGGCATCCAGCCTCTGTTGAGAGAGATAAGATAGGATACAAGAGATTAATGACTCTGTTTTTGTTAGAGTTGTGGAAAGTCTGGGTCAGAGCAGAAGCTATAGTATTACTGTACTCTATAACCATTCTTATCTGTGACTTGACTAAATTCCTCCATTTCAGTTAAATATTTCCACTTGAGTATTTTATATAATAAAAACAAGACAGTGGAAATTTTATTTTGGATTTTTATTCTGCATAGAGCTTCAGAATGTTTGATCTAAAATTCAAGATTATGGTTTGTTATATGATTAATTCATAATTAGTCAATAATTATATTTAGATTCTATATAATAGGAGTTTCTGAAATACATTTAAATAACACTCTATCCAACAGTCTGCATGTACACTGCAATGAAGGCAAATTTGTCTTAAAAAGCCTTCCTTACACATTTGTAAACTAGATGTTATATCACTGTTTCCCTGTTTGTGATTTTGGGTGGATTAAATATTTCTGTTTAATTAGGATTCTGTTCAATGTTAAACTTTAATTATAGTTTTAAAAGAGCTACTAATTCTCTCCGAGTAATCTTTCAAATATTTTTCATTCCTGTTACTGACCAATACATTGGAATTGTGTTGCTATCCAACAATAAAATATGTTAATTTCTACACTTGAATCACCCTTGTGTTTAAATCAGAATATTTTGGAAAATTTTATTGCATTACCCACTGATGGTGGTAAGAGGGTCTTGTGGCATCTGTTTAAAACAGCCTTCCGTCAGCGTGCCCCAGGGCAGCTGTGGCTATAGTGTAGCTGACATTCAGTGAATGGCTGAATGTCTAAATATAATATAAAGCCTTCTGGAGTCCCCTGGCTACAAGCCATTCACCGTTTCCCTTTTTATTGTCTAAAAACAATCTTATTTTTTTACAACTGACTTTTAAATACAGGATATTACAGAACAATTGCACCAATTAAAAGCTGTAGACTTTAAAGTCTGCAGGTGAAAACGGATACATTTAACCAGAGCCTGTTGTGAACGTGACCTTTGCGGCAGTTACCCTCTGCTCTGCTGTTACTGTGAGCAGGACCGGAAGAAATAATAAAATCAGACCAAGAAGCCATGGATTGTTTTTTTTTCATGGGTCTGTGTGGAAATGCTGTTCCATAAGTGGGTCCATGTGTGTTCCATGTTAAAACATTGGTGACCACAGGCATGTCGTTTGATTAGAAGAGACACAAAGCATTGTGGTTTCCTGTGTGGGGAGGGGTGGTCTTGGTCCAGATAAAAAAAAAAGGCATCCAAGAGTCCCTTTTCAATTTTGAATATAAGGAATATAAAGTTTGGTGGAAATTAACTGGCCAGACCAGACAGGCTCTGCCCACATAACGGCACTTATCTACTTATATTCTGAGAAACACCCAATGCATCCTAATCCTTAAACTTTTCAGTGTTCATGGAAACAGATTTCCCAACTCTTGGCAAAACGATGGTAAAAACATAGCCCGGATTGGCTTTGATTTTATGGAAAAAATCCACCCTGTTGAAAGTGCTGAAGACACAAACTTCAACAAGGAGCAAAAGACAGATGAGTTTCTGGAAAACAGCTCAAAAAAGCTTCTGAAAGAGGCAGGCACTGAGGTAAACCGAATAAATTTTCAAACAGGGGGCGAAACCTTCCCATCAGTTATTTATATCATGATCTACCCTGAATTGAAAAAGATGCAAAGGAAATTCTTAAGAGTAGTGGTTTGTACAACATTTAACAGCAGTACTTTTACATTTTAAGGAATTTCTCCTAATGTGTTGATTCAGGTCTTTGGGATTTAGAAGAATTTGTGCCAGTTGGACTTTTCTGAACATCCTAATGCTGCATTTCAATCAGGTTGTGGTTTGTATTTTGTCTGGGCCACTGTAACATCTGGATTCTGTACTGGTATAGTTATTCTGGCAAAGACGTTCCGCTGTGTTTGGGATCACTGTCCTGCTGATGACCCCGTTTGAGACGAACCTCGGCTGAGAGACAGCTGGCCTCACATTTCACTCTAGGATACATTCATATATCATGAAGTTGATATTCGATTCAATAACTGTAAGTAGCCCAGATCATGTGGTTACAAAGCAATCATTGTTTCAAAACTGTGCTATAGCTGGATTGAGGTGCTAACTCCGGTTTTTGACTAACAGAACTGCAAACATAGTGCTTTGTTTATGGCCACTTATTCCTTATTTATTGCCTGACTTGCCCAAAAATTGCTGTTCCAAAAGTCTTGAGGTTCCCTGAGATGTAACTCTTCACTCTTGAATTTGTGTATCTATACCAATTTTAAACAGAATTTACTCTTTTTTTGTTATCCTTTTTCAAATCTATTATTGACTATTAAAATCAAACATGTTACAAAGTCTGTAGTGTCTGTATATAAGTTTTGGCTTCCCTGAGCATTACACTTCATGGTCCAGTGATCAAGTAAATGTGAAGTGACATTCACCTCTTTGAAAATTGTGGTTTTTCCATCCCTCTGTAAAGTGATCAACTTCAAATTGTTTCGAAAATGTCTCATAACTTTCCCAAGATGTTATGCAGCAGTAATTGCTTGTTAATAGTCATTACTGTTGTATTTCCGCTCTGGTATTGAAGTCAAAACATACTGATGGTCAGTTAGATAAGTCTGTTTGAGAAGCAGTTTCTGATGGGGTTTTTCCTTTTTATTTCAATGAGAGTTGGGAGGCTGTACTTAAATTTCACGCACAGCTACACTATGTAAATATCACCATCCACCCATGCATGAATCTCACTGAATTCTGTACATTTAAGGGGGAATTTATATAAGTCCAAAACCTTTACTATTATGTCCAGGACATTAAAAATTGAGAACTGAAAGGGAATAAACATTATTTTACTCAATAAATCAATATGAAGAACACATTCTGTTCTTTTTGACTGTATTGAAGAAATTGCTTTCAAATGCTGTCAATCTCAAATGTTATTTGATTGTATTTTTGGACCAAATGGGAGGAAAATCTACTGTTTACTATTAAATCCAACTATTCAAAAGTAATAAGACTGTTAGGGATTTTATTCATGAAAGATGATAACAAACAGGGTAACAGACAAAAACATTAATCAAATTAAAACAACAACACTGGTAAATACCTCATAATTGCTCTGAAAGTTTCTTATCCTGACTTGAGTAAATATAAGGAAACAACACTTATTTTTAATGACTGATCACCTCTGTTTGAGTAGAGAAATAACATGTCAGGCTCCTTTGGATTAACAAAATAAAGATAATCCAGCTGAAACAAACTTAAATATATCACTTATGTTTTGTCATTATTTGACCAATCAGCTTTGTTGGACTTTTTAACATTTTCTTTACATTTGTGTTTTGGGTCTCAAAGTTTTACTTTTCTGGATACAAATCTATTTATTTTGATAAGTTGACAGTGGCTCCTCCTCTAGACTTTTTAATATCATGGTTATCATAGTTCTGGCTGGTTTTAAATTTTCTAATTCATTCATACTTTTCTTCCTAGCTAATTGCATCGGCTTCCTGCAAAGTCTAGAAGGTAGCACAGAAATGGATAGAGCACCTTACCATTTGCTTAAAGGTGTTGTGGAAGATTTTCGTGATTTTTTTTAAAAGACCTGCCTTTTCCCTTTTAAAATTATATGCACATGCACAACCCTGTACCAGCTCCCGAGAGCAAATTTCTATTAAACACGTGTGAGAGCATTCACAAGCCCATTTCTCCTTGTGAACGCTCTGCTTAAAAGTTGCTGTATTCATAGCTCATACAAGCTTACTGCGAATATCTGCTCTAACCCCTAAATCCCTCAATAACTATAGCGGGGACTATATGGTGGACTTTATAGCAAACTCAGTTAACTGACTGTTTGGATAGAAGATCACTACTTTTTGCTACTGTTGGTCACATAACTCCTCCTCCACCGCACAGTGCCTGTGCCATCTTATTTATTAGTTGCTGCTGTCCGGTAGTGATTGCCTATGGCGACAGTCGGCCTCTGTGACAGGGAATCCCATAATGCTCAGCTAGGAGAGCTTTCCTCACAAAGCCTTTCTTTTCTTTTCATACACTTCGCAGAAACTTTTTGCGAAGCGCGATGAGAAAGGTGAGCTTCAATGGCTGTCTGAAACCGTAGCTCACCACAGATATAGGCCTAAAAGTTCGCATGCACAGAAAAAGATAGCTAACGGGACGAGCACGTAGGACGGCCTTATGTAAACATATCTCCAGAATGATGGACAATTAGGAGAACCACTTATTTTGATGATCCACCCGGAAATAAAAGATCGTCCTCTATACCTTTAAGTAAAAGCATAGGCGTAACTTCCTTAAGGACTGGTGTGGACATGTCCCCACCAATCTTGACCGGTAGGGGGACATGTCCCCACCAATATTTTGTACACATATTTTGCTTTCGGTGCTGTGTATATCTGATTAAAACCCCATTCATGCCGCTCCTCAGAAAGAAAATAAAAAAAGTTCTCCCCGCTGCTCACCGTCCACAAACCCCGACAAAAAACTCAGAAAAAAGAATCTGTTGCCTCTCGCTTTCTCCCCATCACCCCCCTCCTCTGGTGATTTTTTTTTATGCGTGTGTGTTGTTATGGACATCAGAAATGTAATATTAATCAGGCACTGGGTGCAGCGCAGTGTACAATAGCCTATGATGGGTTAACGGGTCGGGTTGCGGGTTAAATATCAACGGGACGGGTCGGGTTCGGATTTGAATTGAAGATATCCGCGGGTGACGGGTCGGGTTCGGTAGTCATCCTAACGGGTTCGGGCGGGTGCGGGTTGGTAAAACTCGACCCATGCAGGTCTCTAAGCTACACTACATTCAGTATCGTTGCCATAGAAACAGACAACAGCGCCAATATATCAGAATTATACTAAAACACACGCAAATAATTTCCCACATAAAAAACAGGACTTTCAGTCCATTACAGTTTTCCGTTTTTAGAGGGTTGTTTATTTTGCGTTTATTAAGTGATGGCTGTGGTATATTAGCTTTCACTGCTATAAGCTTTCGCAGCAGTGATTGATTAATTTAAACACCTGCTCTACTGATGGTCTATCGGAGTTGGTGTTTAGGTTGAACATAAAGAACACCTTTTATTTGAAGCTTCTTGTAGCTACTGTTTTAATCCCGGCTTCACTTAAAACTTTTTCCTGACTTTGATAGTGTTGCCATTCAGTAGCAAGCACTGCGCCCCTTTTTCTTTTATATGTACACGTACATTTAAGATTTAGCGTGCTAAGTTGACAACTCATGAGCAAGCTGCTTTTTGCAATTTAGCAGGAAGTTAAGGATAGGATCTTGCAGGTGTGACGTCACTCTGCAGGGGGTCCAAAGATAAAAGCTTTAAACAATTTTGGCATTGGAATTTCAGATTTAAGGGAGTTAGAAAGTTCACTTAGTAAAAGTGCAAATAATAAATCTGATTACCGATTACTTTTAAGCTGGTTGAACATACTGCGACAGACTGGTGACCTGTCCAGGGTGATCCCACCTCTCACCCAGAACGTGGCTAGAGATATGCACCAGCACCTCCTGATCCCACTGAGGGATAAGGTTAAAGAAAATGGATGGTTGAACATAGTCCGCTCTCCCAGATTCTATCAAATCAGTATTGATACCCTCAGGGGCGGATTTAGGAAATTTGGGGCCCTAGGCAAAGACAGGCAGGAGGCCCCCTGAGAAGAAAACCCATAAAACAGACCCATTCTACAGATAGAGAAATGTTAATAGAATAGACATCCATTATTTGTTCTAGGTTTTGTCCCTCTCTTCTTGTCCCTTTTTCCTCTCTATTTATCAGCGTTCTGATGGCATTTTAGCCAAAGGATTTTTATCAAAAACATAATTAATGTGCACAAATAAGGATTAGTTGTATTAACCATACATGGAAACAGAGTTTTATGGGGCCCCCAGGAACTTGGGGCCCTAGGCAACTGGATACCCTGCTGGTGGATGTTCTTGACAGAAAGACAGAGTTGCTTAATCATATTCTGCTTAAGGCCCCATAAGATCTTGTCCGAGTCCTGGTATAAAAGTAAATTAATTTTAAAACGTGACCTAAAATTGACCGTCAATAAATGTTCTACAAAATTGATATATTTATTTGATTTCTTTGATTTGTACTGTCTGTTTAGATTTGTTATATTTTTTGCACAAAATATATAAGTGAATATTGTAACAGTTATGTTTTCAACTGTAAGCATTAAATTGATAAATGTTATTCGCATTTTTTTGGCTTTATCCTTTCCAACAAAAAAAAAAAAGGCGTCGCGCAGGTAGCTCCCTTTCCTTATGAGCCGTCCCCACCAACTTTCAACACAAAGTTACACCCTTGAGTAAAAGAATAACAATTTTAACAATATTCTTTGGTCAAGTAAAAGTAGAAAGTAGTCATCAAGGGATTAACTAAAGTAACAGTAAAAGGTGTTCAGTAAAATGGCTTCTCAAGTACCTAGTAAAGGTTGTACATAAAACTGTAAGGATACAGTTTTGATTATGTCAGAATAGAATAAAGAACTTTCTACTATTTACTGCAAATTCAACTAATCTCCAATTAGCTTAAGTTACTTAATACGGCGCAGTGACCTCAAATTTTGCTAAAGTAAAATTAAAAGTATTCTCAGAATATTACTTTAGTAAAACTAAAGCTAATAGTAAAACTAATGTACAAATACTCCTAAAAGTTTTTCTTTCTTTCTACAAGTTTCTAGGTAATGAAAAAAAGTGATGAGTCAGCTGGTTATCTTTATTCTGCTAATCCAAAGGAGTCTGCTATGTTATGTAACTGAGTAATTGTAACTAGTGACTAAGGACCTACCTTCAAAGCCCTCTCAACTGCTGCTCCTCATTTTGATATAATCTACCATTTACATTAGAAATGCTCCTAAACTGCCTACTTCTAACTCCACTTAAAACCTATTGAAATTCTTTGGCTTTCAATATTAGACTTGGTCTGACCTTCTGTGTTTTAGATTGCTTTAATTGTATTCATTCTGTATTGTTCCTGTGGCTTACTTATATATTCTTATTTTGATGTATTCTTTTTTAGTTTTAAAAATGTTTAAGACTTAATTTGAGCTTTGATTGCTGAAAAGGGTTTTATAAATACAGATATTGTAGGGTATCTTTATTGTTCTAAAGATAGATGTGGCACATTTAGAGGAGTAACTAATGTCTTGTGACCATTTCCAGACTTTGTAACTAAAACACACATTTCATTATGGAAAAGGTGAGAAAACAGACTGCTCATGTATTGCAAGAGTGGCCAAGAAATAGGGCTGCCAAACATCAAGACAGTTTTATATTCCTGGAGGATGAACTGCTTCAATTTTTTTCATGCTTTTCAGGTAGAATACAGCAAAACTTTCTAATAACCTTTTATTTTACAAAGATGTATCCTTTTGATCTCAGTGAAAATCAGAATATCAAAAACATGCCACAAAAACAGACCCCATGCCTTTAAACTAGGGTGACCATATTTTCATTTGGGAAAACCAGTACACCTTGGAGAGGGAGGGGGGGAGGGGGGGTTGATTGAAAGAACAAATGTCTCATCATCGGGATTTGCTCCGTGATCAGAGGAAATGTTACTTGGCGCAGAACAGTTGTGAAAATTTGAAGTTCAGTTTAATATAATAATACAACTCTGTGAATAGTTCCGTCTGAAATTAATGAAAATAGTTGTTTTAATGGTTATAGAGTCAGATATGTGGCGGTAATGTTTGGTTTATCTAAAGGTTTTAATCTGTTACTGTGTAAATGAGTTTGGCTGTAATTTAAGGACAGATTCTAATAGATCTGCAGAGTGGGAACTATAAATCTGATAGGATTTAAATTTTTTTATTGTTGTTTTGCACAATATGCTTAACTAAGTATTTTTTGTTGTTGAATATTAGAGATTTTGCAGATATATTTTGTAGATACATTGTTTAGATTTACTTATATATTTCTAACCCTTTTATAGAATAGAATAGAAAATCCCTTTATTGTCCCACAATGGGCAAATTTACAGCAGCAAAAAGGTTATTGAAAATTGTCACACAAATGAGGACCTTAGAGAAATCTATAAGAATAACATAATAGGGAAGAGTTAAAATATAAAAAATAAAATTCTGTAAAGTGTTTTAACAATATAAAACTGGAGAATAAATAACCAATATGCAGCTATGGACATTTTTACAATAATGGATATTTGAAAATAGCAGCAACATCAGAGATGTGCAGAATGACAGCAGCAGGTTATTTAACTGACTAAGGTTTCTATCATTACATTTGATTTGATTTGTTCCTGCTCCCGGTGGTTGGAACCTTTATTCCACTCTGGATTCTTGTGAGTGTAGTCTTTGTTCACTTTAACTTTTTTTAAAATAAATAAATAAACAAACAGTTTTGAAAACCTCGGTATTCATTATTTTCCTGCTTTGTGTGTCAACTTTCACGGTTGCTAAGCAACAGAGCATACGGCGGTAAAACCCGCCGTAGGGTGGACCTGTTCGAATTTACAGACAGAACTTTTCCGGCCTCCTTATTTTCAAGGACCTCGAAGGATCCAGTCTAGGTAGACCGCGTCCTTGGAGGATGCAGCCCAGGTTTTTGAACAGAGCCTCTGATTAAGAACAGGGCTGCCCGCACTGACGCGGCTCAGGGATTACGTCACACGGAGCGTCGTGCGCAGTGAAATCAGGACATTTCCTCACTTTCTAAAAAAAACCCGGGACGCCCGGGACAGGACGTGAAATACGGATATGTCCCGGGAAATACGGACGTTTGGTCACCCTACTTTAAACTGAAACATAAACAGAAATAAAGGCCCTGCAGATTCATTGCTTTTGCAGAAGGTCACTGTCCTTTGTTTGTTTGACAGTAATTGACTTTAAATATTTTTTTTATATTTAGACTCAGAGCATTTTTGTCACACCAACATTTGTGGCTAAAAGGTTTCAACATATAAAGCACATAAAGAGATGATTTGAAAAATACAATTTGTTATATCTCTTACCTTCTCCCAATATAAAGGAGTAGATTTTTCCCCTGGACTTCAGCAGGGTGGAGGCTCCTCGCTGAATGCTTAGCGGGTTTCAATATGCTTGCTATTCCCAGATGTTTGTAGAGACATATCACTAACTTTATGTTCTTAGGCATGTCCTTACTGAAGGTCTTGGATAATAGGCTGTAATGAACTTTACTGAGTGAGCAGACGTCACCAGACAGGAAGGCTAAAGGGTTTTGCTAAATTTTTGGTTAAATATGTGTGTGATGTAAATGATTCTGTGTTAGGCATGCTCAAGTGACATAGTGACAAATTAAACACATTATTTTTGTCCCAAAGTTTTCTCTTCTGCAGTCAGAATACAGCTGTTTTGGTTATTCTTTCTGTCCATTCTTTGGTGTCTTAGTCATAGCTGAATGTGAATTGCTGCTAATTGTGGACCAGTTTAAGACTTATGAACACATTCCTTAAAAATAGAGAGCATTTGTGCAGAATCCCCATTGGCCATGTATTTATTTGTGTATTTTGTTACCCGAGGGTGGTGATAATTAAAAAAATGTCACTAATATAAGGATAAGATGAAAACTTGGCTAGCATGACTATCCTACCTATGTTTAGACTGTTGCTTTGTTGTTTCTTGCATGATCTTATACAAATTGTGATCTATCTATCTATCTATCTATCTATCTATCTATCTATCTATCTATCTATCTATCTATCTATCTATCTATCTATCTATCTATCTATCTATCTATCTATCTATCTATCTATCTATCTATCTATCTATCTATCTATCTATCTATCTATCTATCTATCTATCTATCTATCTATCTATCTATCTATCTATCTATCTCATATCCTTTTGATCTCCAGACTGAGCTTAACAGTCAACAGAGTTGGTTGCTCCAGGGCTGAGCTAATGCAATCCCTTGCATCCCTCAGTTCAGTCTCAGTATACAAGGGCCCTGTGAGCCAAGATATGAAGTAATGATCTACTGCAGATCCTCAAACATTTTTAATCACCCCAACACCTTGGCCTTTTTGGCTCATTTGATAGTCAAACATATGTTTTCTATATTGGGCAGATAAAAATGTTAATGTTTTCTACCTAAATCAAACCAATGTACGCTGGCTTTGCAAAGACATGAGACAAAACTTCTGACCCTTGTGGTAAATTGCAGTAGATTTTTGATGCTATATACATTTTCAATAACAGCCATGAGTCAAGGAGGCAAAAGTCTTTTTAGCCATGATATTTAATAGGCGTCTCCTCTTCCTGCTGCAGCAGAAACAGACCAACCACAGTTAAGGACAGGCTGTATATTGAATAACGTCCGATGCAGATGTTTTGTATCATTTCGCTCACTTTATGGTCATTTTGTGTAATTTTGTGTTGGTGACATCTTTGTGGTCATTTTAACTCCCAATTATGGTTGGTTTCATAATTTTCCCATCTTTAAGGTGAGGATACACCTCCTCTCTGATGTCAGATGTAATTTGCACATCTCTCTGCGGTTATTTACATCTGATAGTTGTTCTGTGGTCCATATTGTGGTCCCTTGTGAACTGTTTTAGGTGTCTTCAGAATTGAGTACTCTGTAACCTACAGGGAGCAATATAGCTAGATACGTATGTATAATATATTATCTCAAGATATGTTTACCTGATCGTTATAAACTAACTTCAAATTTGTTATTGCAATAAAAATAAATGAACGCTGCACTGCCATAAGTATATTTCCGATCAAGAATTAGAAAACTACTAAGACATTTAATCTTTACAATTTTCAGGTGTTACAGGAAATTAGAAATTTATATTGTTACTCTCATCTTAAAAACACATTTGAACGGTAGAACAATAAATAAGATGTTGTCAATATTAATTTCAGAAATTCATACAAGAGTGCAGTAATTTCTGCCTTACTTAGTCGGTGGGCTGTGGTGTTTTCTTTAAATGCTTAAGCCAGTAGTCTTATGTTTCAACCTTTATCATTAATGTATTGGTTCTCTTAGTTGCTCTGTAGTCAAAATTGTTGTATCACTGAATTTAACAAGGAATGCGTTGCTCAAACTTCACCCCAAAGACAGTTTGTAACTAGTAACCAGCCAAAGTAACCAGAGGTGTCATACTCTTGGCACCTTAGGCTGGGTTTTACTCCTTCTCCTCTCATCTGCTTTGCTCCACCCTTCGCACATCTCTAAAGTGCATAAATAGCAGAAAGAACAAGTGGAGCTCATTAGCTCCACTTGTTCTTTCTGCTATTTATGCCACCGGATCCCAGCCTATGGTACCAGAATAATTGAGCTTCTAGCGAGTCTAATTCTAGCGTTTCTGTATGTGTTCATTCTGTCTTATCCTGACCTGTGTCTGCCACCAGATTTCTGAGTTTTGGCCGCCGCTATTCTGCCCTGTTTATTTCTTCAATATATTTCTTGTATTTCTTCCGCTCTATTTCTTCTGTTGTAGACCTCAAATCTGTCTTCTGACCATAGCTTGGATTGTGCTTCTGGATCCCTCAGTTCCTCTGCATGCTCTGGCTGCTGCAGTTTGCTGCTCCTCTTCTCTCCGGATCTCTGGTACAGGCTCAGTTTCAAGCTGCAGGGTTCCGCTCCTCTGGACTTCACTCCTTATGCTGGGCTCAGACTGAACTTTGCCAGGTTGGTGACTTTCACGCTAATAGTTGTTCCCCGTTTGAGTTCAGAAGTTACTGACCTGAGTCTTTATCCCTGCAGCGTTTCCAGTGAGCCCACCTCAGCTGACGAGCAGCTGCACGCAGCTTTTTCAATAAACACTTTTGAAGTTTTCACTGTCTGCCTCGTCTTAATCCTGGGTCTAACATTCCAAGCCTTCTGACAAAAGATCCACCTCAGTCTAAGGAACAGTTACATTTTGATGAGGATCCTGATCACCATCTGGATCCAGGAATTTTTTGAAAGATTCTGTGAATACAGGTGTTAACTTAAGGTGGAAATCACAATATGCCAAAGGGAAAATGAACTACTTGGAGGAGGTCTGTGATCTCTGAGCGCTTTTCTAGTTTTTGCTTTAAAAAATATCTGGAAAACGTTCTTGTTATTGGAATTTTAAGTACAACTGAAGGTTCAATAATGTAACATAAGGTGTTTTCTTTTATTGATTAATTAAATACATTATTAATTTGAAAGTCTACATATCTTAAAACATTGAAAACTTATCTGCAATATCTTAGTGTGCATTGTTAGTATGCATTGCTATATGGTTATGTAGATGTAATGATTGTTTGTAATCAAAGAAAAATAATATGCTTTGAAAGTTTTTATTTTTGCACACTGACAGCCTTCAACTGGCTATAAAATGGGTATAAAGCTGAATAATAATGCTCTTCAAGAAATTTAACTGTCATGATCTTAGTGCTGATGACTGACCTGAATACTCATTTCATTCACCTGCCTCGCTCCTCAGTTCTCATTACTGTTCATCTTGTCCACCTACTTCAGCCTCTATTTGGCCAGCCTTCAACCAGTCATAACTTAGATGCAGGCATGGAAGCAATAATCTTTTTTAAATTCCGCAGGTTTGAGCTGGTTTCTTGGCATTTCATACCTTTTTGCACATCCTTTTCTCTGTGTGTTAAATACTTATTTTCAGTGCCATTGTAAGTCCTAATATCTAACTTGTATTTGCTGTGTAATCTTCTTGATATCTTTGTATGAGTGGATTATTTTCATTGTTGCTGACATGTTTTTCATTTTTTCTCAGTTAATTTGTGTGCATAAAATGACCAATTTTTAAATTCAAAAAGAATCCTTAACTTTACATCTGGGTATGTAATAGACCCTGTATGGTCAGAAGTTTTAATCAGCTTAATACAGAAAATAATGTCCCGTTCTAATTTGATCCTGACACACTGTGTGATTCAAATACATTTTCAGTGTGGTTGTAAACATTTCATTTATTTAGCTTTCTTTCAGTTTGTTTACTTATAAGTAGGCATTGATAAAGTGAGACTCATCTCTCTCTCTGTATTTTGGAAAACAAAGTCTTTAAAGAGGCTAATAGTTGTAATATTCCCTTGCAATTAGGATAAGATTAGATTTACCAGAATTTCAGATCATTTTGTGAATATGTTCCCTGACCAATTTTTTGCCCCATTTAGTCTCCCCCACTACCACCCAGCTTCATTTACTGTACATCACAACCATGTTGTGAGAGTTGAGATTTGAATCTACTCCAAACAAATCAATACCTTGCTGTTACGACCCGGCTCAGCCAGGGAAAAAGGAAGTAACATTAAAGAAACCCTGGTGGTAAGGTTTTAACAATTTAGGGATTTATTGTTTGGAGTTTTTCAAAATAAACAAATAAGGGTAACAATTATTAATCAAAACGTAGGGACTCTCAACAACAGAGTATTCACTAAAACAAAATCCACCAAACAAAGATGTAAATCAAAGAACTTAACCAAACAAAAATGATCTCTCAAAACAAATTAAACAAAAACTAAAATACAAGTCTCTAACGGCATTTCAAAGTTCCCCCACCGGGACAAAGCAAGTTACACAAGAAATCAAGGTGAACAAAATCTGTTAGAGCAGACTAAGCTATCAAAGCTAACACCAGTTTTACAGCAGTCAAACCTACACCCCACAAAATGGCAAGCTGTCTGAACAAAGGATCAGCCGCGCCTTCCCCTAGGAAGTCCTTTGGTTTTAAATGGAGGCCTCAACAATGATTGGTGGAGCCGGCAATTGGTGATCCAATCACGGTAGGCCCCAAGGTGTGTCACAAGAAAAACATCCACTTCCAGGTGCAGTCAATTTGATCAGGCCTCTGAAAAAAAAAATAATAAACACAAACACAGAAAAGGCCACTGGCCGTAACACTTGCAAATGCTGTTTCTAACATTTAAACCAACTGGGTGTAAGCAATTAAGTGAAAATCATAAATTTCCTTTTTTCCTTGAAGTTTAGAAGTCCATCTGGAAAACTTTATTTTGATTTAGTCTGAAGAATCGGATTCTCCTCTAGCTACGGCATCAGCTGTCAGAGGTCTTACTGGAATAACTGAAGTGAGTGATGGAAAATGTATTTTATGGTCCAGTGGGTTTTGTGAGGGCAGGAAACAATTGTCCAAAGTCAGATGTTAATACCAGAGAGTTGGACAATAATGTTACCAGAACTCCCACTCGCGTGAACTGTAGTTTCCCTGATGGCAATTCTTCACCTTGACAGTGAATTGCTTTAGAATTTAATGGTTTCCATATTTCTGTTTTCAAACATGACCACTTCTACCGGTGTTGCAGATAATGGACTCATCATGTTTTTCCACAAGAATGTTTTCGATCAGCTAAATGCAAATATTTTAAATCATTGTCTTTAGACGTGGATTGTTTTAAATGTTGGAATACCCCTCATTGTTTACTGAAAATCTCTGACTGAATTGTATGCATGCTTAGGCAAGAGATGCTGCAGTAGCCTTTGGCTCTACTTAACAAAACTTGAAATCAGAAATCCCAGGATAAGAGATAAAGCGAGGCTCAACGTCAGGAGTTTATCCTGGCTTTATTCGTTCCAAATACTCCAAGTAGGCTTCACAGGTGTGGCTACTTCCTGCCAGGTGTAAGTAATCAAAATAAACACAGATCTGCAGTTTTCCTCAAGAGACCACAATATTCATGGATTCAGCACACAGGAGCTGAAAGAAGACTGAAAGAAATATTTCCCAAACCACTTATCTTAACTGAAGATTACATAATCTGAGGAGTTACTTGCCATTTTTCTCAAATGAACAACTACTAATTCGAAAATGAATAGCCAAAATGGTAACAAGTGTGGATCTCACAGTTTATTGATATATATTACATTTCTTGCTTATAATTTAGTCCCTCCATGGTGCAAAGGTTTAAGTATTTGCCTTTTACTTGGGCTACTGGGAATTGAATCCCAAGCACTGTACTGAACCAAATATAGGGTGACCCTGATTATCAGACCACCCCCTCTTTCCAGGACCAGTTTTTATGAACAAAACAAAAAGACCAAAAAGAAAAAAAGACTGATAACCTAAAATCTGAGTTTTGTTTAAAGAAATTTTAAATAAATCCTCTGTTCAAAGAAAATATTTTATTCTTAAAGCTACAGTGTGTAATAATTACAGGGATATAAAGTCAGAAATTTAATATATTATACATAACTATGTTATTTATCATCACCTATGAGCTCAGCCTTTTAACCATAATATTTGCGTTGCCTTAGAATTCGTTATTTATAATTACATAGGAGCGGGTCTCGCAGCCATGGAGGCAGACATCTTTACGCTACGGCAAGCGCAGAGGCAACAAACTAGCGATTGCGAGATCACCCATTACGCTCGAAAATAACTACGGCAAGTTGAGAGAGATGAACTGAGACGGTACTGAACAGTAGATGGCAGTATTATGCCTGAGAAGCGTTTAGTCTGCCTGAAACCAAAGAAGAAGAAGAAGCAGGTATACTGCGCCTCAGTAACAAGAAAGGTGAACAAGGCGGCAGGTGTGAGTGACTTTGCAAACTGTTTGGCACTGTGTGGCCAAACATCAGACGAATGGAGGATCATGCCTACTCTGTATCACAACGAAAAGCGGCGGACACCGAACCCCCGTCATCTAAGAAGCAGAAACACGACGAGAATAAACGCAAGCGTGACAAGAAACGACAAAAAACACGGATCAACATTGGCACGGCATTTACACGATGGAAGTCACTGATGGAGGAAAAAGGTTTTCAAAGTGACGCTCAAGTTGCCAGTTTTCTCTTGGACAGGTAATTAATCCTACACACACAATTGTCTAATATCACTGCAGTTTTTGGAGTACAGAATGCTCAGACCTGTCTAAAACAATAACATGCTGCGTGATGATGCTGTTACTCTCCAGTATACTTATTCAGCAACGTCCCTGACGTTTCACAGGTAATGATTCAGTAATTTTCTGTAAAATAATTTTCTGGATATATACCTCGGTTACTTCTCTCCGGCTCCTTTGGAGATCTTCAAGCCTTTCCTCCTCTGCTCTAGTCACCCCGCTGGCTCCCCTCTCTCGCCTGGCCCTAGCTGCACGCCCACCCCGGCCTCTCTGCCCTCTTCCTTTCCCTCTTCCTTGCCTTGTAACCCCCGTGCCACAAACAAGACTTGGACTCTGTAAACGGGGAATATATATTCTTCCAGCGAACACAATCTCGCTGTTAAACTAATGACTACAATTACTTCGTCTGTTTATATCACCATGCAAAGCAGCTCACCAAAACGTCACAACGATGTAGAAAAAATAACGGGTATATTTATTATCTAAAGTCTACATGAAATCTATACCCTACACGGACTAATGAAATACTATCTGTAAAATTATCTATGTAAACAAACCTCATCACTTGGGAAGGTAGGTGATTCCGACGTCGTGGAAGACATTTTGTCCCGTAACGGTCGCCGTACTGTTGGGTGGGAGAAGCGGTGGGGGGGAGATGTTCATGTTGCTGCAGTCTGCAGTCTGGACTTTAGATGTCGCTGAAAATTACACACTGTAGCTTTAAGTGCTAAGAATTTCATTGAAATAAGATTTGTGCAATTACTGTAAACTAAAAGAGATCTTTAACTGAAATCTTGCAACACTTAAACTCAAATGGTTTTTGAACTTTGCTCACATAACTTTTTAAAAACCTGCATGAGGCTTTTCCTCACAGGCCTCCTGTTCCTCACTGTTACTCCTACTCTAAACCTGCAGCTCTGAAATTTTTTGATAATCTTTTCTTTTGCTTTTTCCATGTTGTTTTTGAAAGTGCCATCTTCTGACATTTTTATGTGTAACTCCATGTTTCTTTGCTGCCTGACTGTTGTTTGATGCCTCCATTTAGGTTGACCACCGTTATTTTCAAAGTGGCCTCATAAATCTGCCTCAAATGTCTGCTAACTTGTCTGACTTTTGATCCACTCCGTTCTGGGCAGCGACTCTCCATTTGTAGCATCCTTGTCTCTCTTCTTCAGTCTGTTCTCTGTAGTGATAGAAAGGTGACCCCAGAGGTCACTGGCTTTACAAAAAATTGGGGCCCTCTGTTGTTGCTTTCATGTAGTGACCCCAGACAACTGCCAGGATGGTTAGACATTTGGTTAGACGTTTTAAACGTAAGAAAAAAACAAAAAAATACGATACTGCATGAAATAAATCAAATGTGAAAAATTAAATTAGTCTCCTCATTAAACAACAGTGTGATTTTTTTATTCTGTTTTTTCCAGAATGATGTCCTTCCAATAACATCAGGGAATCATCGCTCAGCAATTAAAAGAGTAGACCACCTCTTCCAAATTTGTTGATGATTTGTCACCTATTTTATGTTAGGTGCAATATTGCACAGCAAGGCCCATTTATTTACCTAGCACCACTAGCACATAGATTATTCAAAGTGCTTTACATGAAATAGACAATAGCATACAAGAAAAATAAAAGAAGAATAAAAGCAAATAAAGATAAAAAACATTATAAAATCAGTTAGTAAAAGAAAGATAGAAAAAAGCAGATAATCTCTGCCCTATGCAGCTGTTTAATGGTCACTCTGTGTGCAATTCTGAATTGGAACCCAGCAGTCTGCACAGGTATCGGATGTTATCCCCAGAAAAGAGGTAACACTCAAGCAGGCAGTTATTAAGAAAAAAATCTAATATGGGCATTTTTTTTTATCCTCCTCACTAGTCTGTTAAACAAATTTCTGTCAAACAACAACTGCTTTAAATTAGGCTGGTCAGATATCTGGGCCACAGTAGTTGGCAGTATATATCTCTTAACATGGCCTGGCTGTTATTCTGGTTAGGAGCCGACTAGTTTATGATAATAAATTTTCTTGAATGCCTAGATTCTTCTGTGTTAAAGACAACATTTGCAGAGCACTCTAACCGAAAGCTAAAAACAAGCCAAAAACACAGATATTTAAAACCAGAAATGAGATTATTCACAGAAAATGTCTCAATGTCAAAAACTGAGTGTGCTTCATAGAGGTTAAAGCAGGATTACATGTTAGAGTTGTTGGCACACAGATTACAGTATGTGAAAGAAGCCAGGCTATATGCTCACCTGACCGCAGAGTGAAATATGCCAGAGTTTTATGACTGAAGCTCTGAGCACAGTTCAGAGTTTATTTGTTTTGATTTTTTTGAACATCAGTGGAATGAGCAGCAGCTGGAGGAGCTGTCAACACCTGTACACACACTCTACTAATTATACAAGGTGTGTATATATATATATAACTATATATATATATATATATAGTTTCTGCACAAGCTAAGCCAACATATATTTTTTATTAATTATATTGTTTATTATAAATATATAAATCAGTTGATTGTTTTCTTATTGATAACATGCTTGGGTTGGAAAGGTTCAGCCAGTAAATCTGTTTGTTAAATTAGGCTTGCTCCTCGCTTGCTTACATTTTTTTTTTTTTTACTTTTTACCTTCTTATTTCTTAGCCAAAGTGATAGAAAGTTTAACAAAACTATTTTAATTCAAGGATTTTGTTTTTGGACTACTTTTTAAACATTTGTAAACATTTGATGCTATTTTCAGCACACGTTGGAAAAGGACACTTCAGTGCAGAGGAGTAAGGCAAGTGTCTTAAGAGAATGGCTGTCTTGGAAATGAAGACGTAAAGTCAATTTGGAAGTAGATGTTGTTCATGGAACTTATACGACCATGCCAATGCCGACCCTGCCAGAGAATATGGGGATTGGCTAAAAAAAACTATTTTTGGCCCTAAGAGGGACTGACCTCGAAGAAAAGGGCCTGATTCTAGACAAGAGGTTATGACAACATTCAGCTCTCTCTGAAACAGCCTCATAAAAAGTCAGCTGCTACGCCAAGACTATTAATAGTACCTGATGATGCTTTGAATGAGATTAAACCAAAAGCAAAATAGATAGTGAATGCTGGCTGTGCCATGCTTTCTGAAATCTTAAAGAGGATCACAAGGACCACAAAATTAAACCCAACCTTGAAGAAGCACAGAATCATGTTGCTAAGAGGAAGTCAGAAATATTAAAGGATGACTTGATTAGTCTACTTAACACTGCAGAACAGATCCATTTTAAAGTTTTAATTAGTGGCCCTGTTGCAACATCTTCAGTAAGACATGAAGTCACAGAGTTTCTTACGTCAATAATTGGATCAAACAAGCCTGCTCTGCAAGACGGATTGACCTTATTGACAACTTTAATACCTTCTGGGAAAAGAGAAACCTCTACAAGACAGATGGATTTCATCTGAATAGATCAGGTGTAGAACTTTTGGCTTCCACCATTTTCTATTTCCTGAATAAAGTTCATGATGTGAAAGGAAACCAGATAAGGAATCTCCCTGATGATAAACGCGACTCTGCTGAGGCCTTTTCATGTTGGAACTGCAACCAGAACAGAATGAACATAATAATAAAGACAGCCCAAATGGTTGATGAGGTGATGGGCAAATACATGTCACATAAATCAGTGCTTTGGAGCGTAGTGCCCACTCCTAAAGCACCAACAAACAGGTGTGTAACCCAAAAATTTTTTAGAAAAAAGTTTTAGTAAAGCAACCTGCATATCAATGCCAACTCCAGTGCGACTACAGTCTCCAGTTAAAGTAAACTCAGTTAAAATGCCAGAGCCATGGCTTGAACCGGCACCCCTTCACCAGCAAGAGAAGAGGTGCAGGTTCATTTTGATTATATGAACAGCAATAAAGTATACTGTCTTAGGAAAACTAAAAAGTAGCGCTTGTGTGATTGACTTTTCTTTAGCAAGGGCCATGCCTCAAGGCTATGGGTTTAAAGGTTTGTTGAAGTGAGGAGTTAAGGGGCTGAAGAACTGGAAGTGGGGATGAGATCATCTGAGCAGACAGGACTGAAAGATTGGGATAAAAGGAATCAGCATAGGGGTGGAGTCTTCTTGATTTGGCCTTTCCTAGCCTGCGTAAGACCTCCCAGGATGCTACATGAAAAAAGAAGACATGAGGATAAAGAGGTAGGGAGGAGAACATTGTAATGAGAGGGGTGAGGATAATGTGTTGAAGGGAAGGAAAAGGGGTGGGAATGATGTGTTGAAGGAGAGCAATAGGGATAAGGAATGAAAATTTTTAAGGGTAAGGCAGGGGGTGGGCTTGATTACAGTCTATTAGAATTTAATAAACTGTGAAGATTGGGTGAGCTAGGTTTAAGTAGATGGTTGGGTAAAATGCGGTTGTGGTGTCCCCAAACTAAGTTAACATATTATCTTCAAAATATTACATAACAACTGCCAAAAAACAAATGGGAAAAAGTAGGAAAGTTAATTACGCTGGACATGAGTATCACCCATCTTGAGTGCAGAAGTCAGGTTTAGGCTTGTTGCCCCAAGTTTCCTACTCGGAAATCTGACTTTTGGGAGTGTTTGAGTTTTCCTCCTTGAAAATAAGGAATTCTGAACCATTTCTCTCTCCATGCATCATGTGTCACTCCTAAACTGTAGGTACTGAGTGAAAACCCTGTAATGTAACCAAATTTATTTGGAAGGGTATTGATTAAATCTGGTGGTGGTATAAAGGTGTAGGGGAAGGTTAATTGGCTAATTTCTGTACTAGATGAGCAATTTCAACACCAAAGCCTACCAGATTATTGTTGTTATCTATGTCCATCCCTTCAGGACAACAGTGTACCTAACCCCTGATAGGTAGTTAGGGCATTATAATGCATTATGTCAAAAATCTTGTATAATCTCCAACTGGATTCTTAAACTGTTGTCAATGCCTTCCACAGTCGACAGCTAGAAGGTTACATACAACTATTATTTTGGCTGTCAGTCTCTAGAATATTAAACCCATCATGTTTTGGACCACATTATTTTCCTCTCCAAATAGCAGCAGGGCACTGGATGAATGAACAATAACTGGCTACTGAAGCCTCTGAGACTGAAAGAACTGTTCCATTACACTCAGCATGCTCTCATTTACCTTGAAGTATTTGGCAGTACTTTATGACTACGTATAATAGGTTGCAGCAATAAGTTAAATCACTTCTAAACATCCTGCTGTCAAGAGGCATTAGGTATCAACACCAAGGGCAAACATTTAGCAGTTTGTAGTCAGGATGCCAGGTGCAAAACAGGTAATGTTTGTCATGCAGAAACCATATTTAATGTATCCCTGCCTAAAAATACCTATTTTTAGATACTACAGTTTTTCTTCAGTTCTCTTTTTGAATTGATATTTGGTCCCAACATAAAGCCTGTTTTTATTTATGCAGAAATTTGAATTCACTCTAGGGTTGGAAAAGCAAAGCCTCCATTGTTTACATAGGGTTAATGACATAACATTTGAAAGGTTATATTTTAATGGGTCAAGTACTATATCTTAGTTGTTGAAGAATCATATTGTCATCTACACGTATCAACCCAGAATCTGCGTCCATCTTTGAAATGAGTCCTTGGTAATGAAGGAAACATCTGAAATTTATATTTTGTCAGCATGACTGATATGCTGGAAAAAGAATAGGAAAAATGGATCAATATGTGCTATAAAGTAAAAACATATAAACTAAAGAATTGTTTGTTTCCATCAAGGGTCTCAGTATTTGAACCAAGACCAATACTGTGATTAACTGGCAGACAACCAGGAAGCTCAAAGATTTCCAACCAATGAAATCAAAACCGGATTTGAGTTTTACTCTCATTCAAACAATCCAACAAGATATTTTTTTTTCTCTCAAACTGTCCTCAAAGACAAATAAGGTTTTATTTATACTCTTGTAGTGGAAATAATAGAGATTTAGAAGAAATGTATTGTTTCTAGTTTACTTTGTTTTAACAGCTTTGATGTTTCTGAAATTGAACTTGCATAGGAATGAAATACAACAATAAGACAAAAAATTGGGTTTCACTAAAACTCTTCTTATTAAGAAAATGGTACATTTCTAAAACTTAGAGTTAAAATAGACAACTAACTTGATCAAAAAAGAAGTTATAATAATAATACATTTTTAAGTTTCCCTTTTCTCTTCACTCATTGTCAGGTCGTGGTGGATTATTGGATTGCATGTAATACAGCAGAAAAAAATCTGACTGTTATTTATTAAAAACGTTGAATCTGGACATTTTGGGGGTAATGCATTTTATACCTGTTACAGGCGTAACACCGGGGCAGTTCAGAAAACACCCGGCCCTAAAGCACCAGAGGCTTAGGTCTGATTGCTTATGAATCAGAAATGGAAGCAAGTCATCAAACCAACAATGTCATCTTGTTTCCTAAAAGTTAAGGATTATTTACAGAATTAAACATTAACTGCCATGACTTATAAATCCTCTGCCACTGTTGTGGTATCGAAGGATGTTATCAGTTTTCACACACACCAATCATCTCGTTATGACGAGAAAACAACGTTCTAATGAAAAAATTATCATATTGTTATCACGAAAAAACAGCTTCGTGGTCTTTAGTTAAAGAGAAAATTCACTAGTTTTCTCGAGAAAACCATTGTGAAAAAAATTGGAGGGACACGACCGCTCTCGGCTTCTGTAAAGGAGCAAAACCTAAAGATATGCTGCTACACTTTGTAATCTGTGTATAAAGTTCCTTGAAAGTGAGGAAAAATAAAGCTGAATTTGAAGCCTGCATTTTTGTATATTTATGAAAAGCTCACATAATTCTGTGTTTTCAGCATGAAATTGTAGTTATGTTTGATTTAAAAATAAAATTCACACCATAACATTTACATAATGCTTATTTTTTATCAGATTGTAACATTTACTTTATTAACTTAATTGTTTTAGTTGATCTTTTCAAATTGGAGTCCCTCACTTATTAAAATTCTATGCAGAATTAACAGGAAGAAAAAATAGGATAAAGCAAAATGGATTTGGTCGCATACGGAAGCTGCATACAGGCACAGAGCTCAGTCAAACTTTGATCTCAATGTTTTAGCAATATTTACTGTGTAGAAAATGCAGCAGATGGACTGACTTCATTCAGCAGGGTACTAAAATGTATAGGCCTGTCTTTATTTTGAACTTATCAGGGTCCTTTGTGTCTTTTTATCTGCTCATCCGCAGCTTTTCATAAAGTACTGCTAGTAAAACAAAATCTAGATCTACGGTAGCTTAAAAGTTTTCATTATTTTTGACTTCTAAACTTGGGAAACATTTATTTACTATCTGATTTGAAAGTAAAGCTGATGCTTTAGCCACAATATTATTTTTTTTTCTGAAACTCTGGGTTAGGTTTGTGGTTTTTGGAATTACTGGCTTGTTCCTCAATGAGTGGCCTCCCAGCCCATGTTGATATGGTGTGCATACCACAGTATAAAATTACGTTTCTAATTTCTAACAGCTTCATTCAGCATTTTCAAAAGGTCTATTGCTTTTGCTTGAAGGTTGAATTTTACATCTTGGTTTAAAACACATTCCTGTATTAATTTTTGTACATAACTGCATTAAAAGCAGAATGTGACATTGAAGTGATGTCAGAATCCTCTGCAGCAGTTCATCCATTTCCCTAAAATAGGTTTTAAATGAACCTTTTAGAAGCCTCATGGATTTCTCTAAACTGTTAAAAAGCCATTTAATGTAATGGTATATAAGGAATGTAATTAAAAGTTATCTATCTCTCAACAAATGGAGATAATCTTGGTTATCAAAACTGACTTAAAAAAAGGACAGGTTTAGACTTATATCCTGTCAAACAATTTGGAAGAAAGGTTTTTATACAGTTTATGTCTTTGGCTGTCCCTAAAGCGCCTGCAGGGCCTTTAAAAACTTGCTTGAGCTCAAATCCATCAAAAATTGAAATCACAGTTTTAAATATATCTTTACCCAATACATGTGTTCAGTACAGTGCTTGGGATTCAATTCCCAGTAGCCCAAGTAAAAGGCAAATACTTAAACCTTTGCACCATGGAGGGACTAAATTATAAGCAAGAAATGTAATATATATCAATAAACTGTGAGATCCACACTTGTTACCATTTTGGCTATTCATTTCGAATTATTGTACATGTGTATGATTTTAAATGGCTGTAAATTAAATGTATATAGAGAAAGACAATTCCTAGGCAGCAACATTCAGCACAGGGAGAAAACACAGAATTTCTATTCAAAAGTTCTCTTGTTTTTACTTTAATTTCTGTTCTATTTGCAGATATTTTTCCTTTTGTTCCTCAGTTCTGATGTCACCTGGGGCAGCTCAGTCTTCATTCTCACAACCGTCAGCTAAAAAGCAAGGACAATCTGGTATTTCAGTGACTCACAATGCTGAGCCTTAGGATAGGATCCCTTTAATCTCTCACCACATACTGGCTGAAACACTTTGCACTCTGTAAATATCTAATCTGTTTTGGTGTGTTTTTTTTTTTTTTTTTCAAAGCAGTTTTGACCTACTGCTTTGTCTCACTCACCACATAGACTGGTTTCAGTGTTTTGTTCCTTAAAATTAGAGATTTGCAATTTTTCTCTCTAAGGTTGTTTTAGGAGAAAGTATCTTGGAATAACCAATCTTTCCAATGCCCTAAAATTTCTATAGATTGATATTCATATCTCTGAGTGTTTGAAATATGAAACCATTTATATTTAGTCTGCACATAAGTAGGAGTAAATATATTTATATATTTTTGGACTCAAACTTTTTCATTTGCGATAGCTATTGTGTATGATCCCTTTTCTAAAGCCCCTGTCACACTTTGACGATTTGGCCAGCATATGCCTGATGTACAAAAAAATCTAGCAAAAACGCTGGCATACATTGGATAAATTATGGGTTAGTTTTGTATAAGTTATGAGCACTCTAAAACACAGTGGCACATGTCGACATACAGGAAGTACATTGAGCATGCTCAAAATTTATTGACGTATGCCAGCGTACGCTCATACGTGGGGCATAAGTTACAGGTTATCTGATTGTTGACGTTAAGTGTAAGTTACTAAGTTGTGGTGTCCAGCTAATCCAAAACATATGAGTAACTTGTGCATAACTTATGCATAACTTGTCAAGAACTTATCTCCAATGCATATCAAAGTATTTGAGATGTTCCAGATGACAGCTGAACATGTTTCTAATGTACAGCTACTGTATTTTGTTCAGTTCACACATTTTAAAATGAACTAGTTCAGTTCATAGTTCATAATTCAGAATTTTGAACTAAGTTCACAGTTCCAAAAAATGAACTAGTTCATAGTTCATAGTTCTTTTTTTTTCATGTATTGCTCAATTACACCATAGCCTACTGTAGAACCACAGACAGCAATTATTTTATCAGTTGTAACACTGAAACTGTGCGTCAGATTTCATCTTCATATCCAGTTTTGAATCCTTATCCAACCAGGGTTTACATTAGCATTGAGGGGACAGCATTTCCCCATTGTTGTTTTAAGGCTTTGTTGCTGGCCATTCACTTCACACTAGTAGCAGCTGCAGCTTTCACCCCTACAGTATATTCTCAAAAACATCAGGAAAAATGTGCTGCTTGAATGGTCTTTTTTTATGAGGAATTATTAAAAGAAAAACAGGAAAGTAGTCTTTAAGGTGCAAATGTTTTTTTAATTCTTACTATTTTTTTCCATTTGAAATTCCATTTCAGTACATACTAAAAAGGAATCCTGGAAAATTATACCAGGCAGGTTTAAGCACAGATTTTTTTTACTGAAAGCCGGCGGGCAAAGTTTGCAGAGAAATGTAAGATTGTTGCCATCATCCTCACCGACCACCTGGTCATAAACCTGTTTTAAGTGATCATACTGCTGCTTTGTCGCATCCACGGTCGCCTCCACGCTGCTGTGGCTTCCACGCTGCATTTTGTTTTGATGACGCACGCGGCTGTAGGCTACGACACTGGTAGCTGGTGTTGCCAGATTGGGTGTTTTCCCCGCTACATATTAAGGCCTGTTTACGGTGTGATTTAGCCGGGGTTTCGCCTGGAGGGCTCTATAGAAATCTGGCAACCTATTGAATGGAGCTGAACTGAGAGAGCGTGCCGTTCACAGACACCAGAATGAACGAGTTCACAATAACGTTCACCAGGCAGTAATGCAGTACGTTCAGTTCACGTTCGCCCAAAATATGAAAGAGTTCATGAACTTTCGTTCAATGAACGCGTTCAGGCAAAACACTGCCCACGGTCACAACCAACAAACTTCCTAGCAGACATGACACTTAATCGCCTGCAACTGCAAACCTTATTTCTCTTTCTTTCTTTCTTTCTTTCTTTTTTTTTTTTAGCAGGCAGTAAACATGATAATGAAAAATGACAATCTCCCGGAAATCAGTTTTTGGAACTTGGGATGTCTGGGCTTGTGACATTTCATGGGCATTACGCTGCTGTGCGTCATGTATAAGTTAGTCTGTCGCTGGACATATTCTCTGGACTCTTTATGAATACTCAATGTATATGCAGAAAATTGAAAAAATACATAGAAAGTTCAGCATACTGTATGCCAGCATTTTAGAAGATTGTGGGATGTCAGGCATACTCTGTCTAAATTGTCAAGGTGTGACAATGGCTTAAGCAGGCTCTTAGCAAAGAAAACTGTTTTATCCTTGTTAAATCTGTAAAAGTTCGGCCCCACACCAGGGTTTGACTGACAGAAAATAGAAGAAGACAGAACTTTCAATATTTTTTTGGGTCTTTGTATTCCTGCTTCTCAAGGTAAATGCTACTTAAAGGTAATGGAATTCAGTGGCATTCGCACTAATTAACACAACATAACTAATTTCTTTAAGAGAGAAAACAGGCAACTTTGAGATCCTTGACCCTAATTTCAAAGGTAAAGCCCAATAATTTGTTCTGTTTTCATCCAGTTTAGTATGACTTGAAGATACAAACTGATCTGGGTTGGATGGTAAATGTGCTTACAGAGCACATCATCTAGTTCTAGAACCACAAATCTCTGTAGACTACATTCAGTCATTTACCAATTTATACAGACTTGGCACTGATGGTGCCAAGCTTAACTGTAGCCAAAGTGGCCGTGGGGAATGTTGAAAGAAATGGCTGCCTTACATCGGTGCCAGCCGTCTGTCTGACCACCAACAAATGTGGCCCACTGCAGGACTCTTGAAGGCTGACCACTACTCAAACTATTAGCCACTGAAGCTAAAAACTACATAAGATAGCTGCTAATTAAGCTAAAAGCTACTACAAAAAAAATAAAAAATTACAGAAGAGAAGGCTGTAGTTGTAAGGCAGTAATCCTTTTCAAATCTGTTCTTTTCAGGAGCGTGACACTTACTTTTTAGTTCCACTACTTTGAAGCAAATCCTGTAAACTCAGTGACTTGATGCAAACAGCTGGGTTTCCTTAGATAGTAAAATTCAAACCATTCAGTCTGCATAATTCAAATAAATTGTCTCTGTAAAGTGCCTCGAGATAAAATGCATTGTGGGTTCAGGCTTTATAAATAGACTGAGTGCAGTCATTTTGAATAAAAGTCTAACAGGAATTGGTAGAGTAGTCTTCCTTCTAGTCTTCCTTTCCTACTCCTGTTGGTGATCTTAATGTTGACCCCATAAAATATGAACAAACGGGATCAAAAAGAGGCTCCAATTGGATTATTTTGGATGTAGCCAAAGACATGCAACTAAGACATGCATGTACATTTAAAGAGCAAAGTAACAAAAAAGCTCTGTGAGACCACCCTTCTTCCTTGAGCTGTGATTTTTTAACAGCCCAATACTTGAATCAATGCTCCCCTCCAAGAAATCACTTGCAACTCCATTATGCTGTTTTGGCCAGTCTAAAACTATGTGTGAAACCAGATTGTGCCAACTGAAGTTGTGAATTTTCTAGATGTAACCATTCATCGACCAATCCACGGACCAAACCAGCAGGATGACTGCATCTGTCAGATAGTTACTGCATGTCTCCTATTCCGTCAATACTTGGCTGACTTCTAGGTGGCAACATATTTGGTAGGTGGAGGGATAATTATGTAAAAACCTCTTTTTTGTGGCACTATATAGCATTTTCAAAGTAGTTAGACATGAACCGGACAGCAAGAGAAAGGGGGAGAAGTGCAGCATTTCTTTTTTGCAAAGGAAATAGAGAAAGTGGACAATCTTTCTGGAAGTGTAGCTGGTTTACTCATTAAGGCTTGCCCTTTGAGAACCGTTCCTCAAATGCAACAACAAGCCAGCACTCACTGGAATGTCACTTGCCAGTGGTAGTAGTAAGTGAAAACTGATGCCATCTCTTGAACAGCCTTGCTCATCGACCCTGATGACTGCTATCTGTCTGAGCTGTCAGAGACAAGGTTCAAGCACATCCTTATCTCTCCTCTACTCTGCCACTTTGGCTCCTGCAGCAGGACTAGAGGTTGTTACTGCATTACAGGCAGATTCCATTTGGTACCATTGTAAAATCTAAGACAAACATTAGCTGGTGATGGCCTGCTAAGATGCAAAGATTCGAAGTGTCTAATTAAAAATTCCTCAGACAAAGTTATTGACAATCTTTAAAATCTAGCTTTTTTTCTTTTAAAAAAGAAAAGAGCTTTTTCTTTAATCCATACCTAAGGCAATTGTAGTCTTTTTTTAGTAATGGGAATTATGATTTAAGATTTAAAAAGAGCTTCATCTCATCAGATAGGTGAGTTGAGCCAATAGTTAACCTTTAAACCAGCTGCCATGACAAGAGCAAGAAAGGAAACAAGCAACAATCTTGTATTGTGTGCCTGTGCTTCAGTCATCGGGAGGAAAAATGTTTCTATGAATAGCACTAAAGTCATGGGGGGAAAAATAACAGGACACCATGATTCAGAAGCTTGTAAGGAGATTTTAGCAGTAATAGCTGGAAGTAGTTATTTTCTGTAAGACTTAATTCGTCTTTAACAGCACTGTGGAAGAATTTATGCCCATTTCTCTTTACCACATCGCTTAAGTTCATTGAGGTTTTTATGACAGTCGCTTATGTACAACATTTTCCCTGTACATTCACACTGAGGTTTGGACTTTTTTTCTTCCTTTCAAACTGTTAGAGGTTTTGTGTTGATGCTTATGGTCTGGGCCAGCGAAGGGTCCATTATACTTTAGTATACTATATACATTATACTATAGTTTTTTGTTTACTCAATAACTGTAGATCCAAATCATAACATGCACTATCCTCTATAGTTTGTGTGAAATACTTATGCCATGTTTTGCCAAGCATGATGTTTCACATCATGGCAGATCCTCGGTTCCTCAGTTCCATCTGACCAAATGGCATTCTCTTTGATGTCTTGGGAAGCATTCTGATGAAAGCCTTTTGTTGAATGCCATATTTTCCTGAGGGAAAAACTTGGTATTTTCTTAATCCTTCCAACATAACTTAACAAGCCAGCTGAGACCCATAGAGTCCACAATAGAGGTTTTGAGTTTTTTGCAATTAATCAGAACATGGCATGACCTGATATGGGGAAAACCCACATCTGGAAAGATTGGCGACTATTATAAATTGTTTTTCTATTTATGGGTATCACCAAATCCAGCATGTTCCATAGAAGAGATTTAAATCTCTGAAAGATAAAATAGGATAACATTTTTGGGCATCTGTTCTGCCTTTTCTGTTATTAGAAAGTGTTACTCTCTTGCTGTCTAAATATATTAGCTATATCACACTGTGTTGCACTTTTCCAGCACGCACTTGACGCTGATGTAACATTGAAACAATGTTCTACCCCAAGGTTGTATAACCATTGGATTATGGTGAGAAATTGAAAGTTCGATTTACGTTAAATCCTTTCTCAATTGAACATTAGCCCTCAACGTTGAGACGTTAGCTATTGGTTACAATCCCAGAAAACTTCTTCCATCCATCATTTTTACCTCCTTAGTCCTTGTCAGAGTCGGAGTGGGCCAATGCCCATCCTGTCAATGGACGAGAGGCGAGATGCACCCTGGACACACAACTGTACACACTCACACCTTAGGACAATTTAGAGAAGCCAATTAACCTAACATTCATTTTTTTGGGTTGTGGGAGGAAGCCGGAGAACCAAGAGAGAACCTACGCATGTACAAGAAGAACATGTAGAAAGACCCAGCCCCCCCCAGGCCGAGAATCAAACCCAGAACCTTCTTCCTTCCACCATGCAGTCCCCAACACAACTTGAAACCAGTTTAATGACAACATAAGACTGATGTTAAAAACGTTATGTTTAACCAATGTTGGCTTTTGGTTGTCCAATGTTGCAACCCATATCCGACGTTGATACATCGCAGTTTGTCTGCTGGGTGGAAAAAAAAAACTGATAAAAAATGCATCTCAGATGCTAAAAAAGGCTCATTTTATTTTTAAATTTTTTCTACAATAACACACACTATCTATTTACTGTTCAGTTACTTGTCAGGGCCAGAATCAGCTTCTTTTGGTCAACACCTGATGTTTACAAGTGTTCTTTCATTTGTTGTAACAGTCGCTTTTCTAAGGACCTTTTCCCCTTTGCCTTGTATTAAAACACAGGTTAACTTCAGACCAGAAAACTGCTAAAACATCTGCTTGTATGGAGGTGGTCACACTAGCTCATAATCCGTTACTGAAGAACCTTTGGAAAGGAAATCCATAATTATACTTTTTACTTCTATCATATGGAATCTCTTTTTTTTTTTACACCAGTCTTTGCTAACTTAAAGAAAATCTCTCGTTTACAATCTTAATTCTGATCAAAGCAAACAGACAGTAATTATACACTTGTTATTGTATTTTACTTTTAATTCCTTTCATTTAAACCTAGAAATATGTTTCCAAATTCTATAAAAATGAGGATTTGGTTAAAGTTATTAAAGTATTAATAATATGAAACTAACAGATAGGCTAAATCTGTTACAGTTATTTTAGTGTGTATTTTGTAGCCAGAGGAAGGTTAAATACTTTATTTTGGGAATTTTTTGTATGGGTTTGAGTAAACGTCTGTTCCCATGCTCATTGTTGTAGGAGTTTATTATACATATTTCCATCATATAAAATTCTCCTGATGTTGCAAACATCTAGTGATCTTCCCACAACAAGTCAAGGCCACACAAGGAAAAGGTTTTTAAGCTTTGGTGAAGTGAGAGAAACCACACCGGTGAAAGGAGGAGCAGGAAAACTGTGGGAGGAGGGCTGGCTTAACCGGAGTGTGTTAATTTGTATCTGGTTCTGTGATGTTTGAGGGGAGGGCTGCATTAGAAAGCGGTGGTCCGTGGAGAAACGGGGAGGGGGGAGTCAGATTTCAGCTCCAGTCCTGATGCTCTGAAGCTGCCTTTGTTTAACTGGGAACCAGAGGGGGAGCAAGAGCAAGTAGGAGGAGGAGGAGAGAGAAGTTTTTACTTTGGAGGGAGTAAAAGAGGGACAGAGTGAGCTCCATCTCTCTCTCTGTCACCACCAAATCAATGAAAAGGGAAATAATTTTAGCTTGGATTAAAGCTCACCATCAGTGAAGATGACTTCACGGTAAATTAAACTCTGCATATATTCTGAGAATAAGTTGATTTGGAATTGTTTTAGTTTTCTAACTCTTCAGTGTGCTTTTATACAGCATTCCTCCCTGGTTCTTTGGAATAGCTCTCCTCCTTCTCTGTCTGTGCTGCCATCACTCCAATGCCTATCAGCTGCTGGACGGTATGTGCACTCTGTCTGCTGCAGGAACAGATCTCATTTTATCCTGCTGGTGGAAAAATATTCTTGCTCAGAAGTGTGTGTTTATTTAAAAGAAATTACTGAAATATTGCAGCTTAGATTGACTCTTCAGGAGTTGTTCTGTTAAGACTTTTGTGAGTGCTTTAAAACTGGAACTTTTGCTATACTCATCCAATTTACAGGAGTATTGCAGAGATGCATGTAAAGGTGTCAGTTTTCATGAATTTTAGATTCTATTGCGTAATCTCACCAAACTATTTTTCCACCTCTCTAAAACCAGTTTGGCCATTTCTGAGTGAGTAGCAAAACCTTTTTAAATTATTAAGTGATCTGAATAAATTTTTTATTTAAAAAGTGCATCAAATCATATAGATAATTAGGGATATGATTTGGACTACTTTTAGATTCACTACCTTCAGCAAGGATTTGTCATGGAAAATGAGAGTGTGGATGGTAAAACAAAGGCTTTATCAAGCTCTGGAAAGTTTGCAATTCATTGCTCTTAACTTCACAACCAGACGTCAGTGTATGATGAGATAACTTTCAGGCCTACTTTGTTTTTTTACGATAGTTTTCATTATTTATGAGCCCTCCTGCAAAGCTCTTTAAATACTCTAGAGGTTGAACTTCATTCCTTTAAGCCTTGACATTGTGGTGTATGATGACATACCTGTTAGTGCTTCACAGGGATTTTAATCATATGTTACTGGGTTTCCCTGAGAAACTGAAAGTGCTTTCCAAAGCAATGCCCTTCATTGCTTTTTGGTAAGACACTTTTTTGGAAAAATTGCGTTTGATGTTTTTAGACATATGGCAGTGTTTATCTAATGTCTAAACGTTTCTCTACTAGGATGCTGAAACTCAGAATTCCCTTGGCTTTAAAAAATGTTTTAGCTTCCTTGCTGTGAACTTGATACCCTGACATTGATAATGAAATTCCTCTGATCAATTTGGTGGAATATGAAGTAAATTATCTATAGTTTTTCCCAAACCCTGATTGATTTTTCAACTGCTCCTGGTAGTGTTATTACAGCTGGAATCATGTTTTCAAATCTCAAGTAATTGATCAGTCAGAACACTTCACACTTTCCCTATTAGGGCTTAAAGAAGTGCATATTTTCCTTCCCACTATGAAGAAAATGGAATGCATATGGATATAAATCCTAAAATCTTTTACACTCTCTGATTTAGGTTATTTCACCAGCCTTCAGACTACCATGCTAATAAGCTGTCATCGCTTTCGTCCCAAGGCTGGAATCCAGATGGGCCCTTTGCAGTTTTTTTTGTTCAGTTTTGACCAGAGAAGTCTGATGTCACAGGGGTGCCTTTGTTCAGGCGTAGTTAGATGGTATTATTAGTTAATATAGTCTCCACAGAGATTAACCATTCACCTGATGTTTTGTATTGAGCTCCTCTCAAGCTGGAGCTTTCAAAATTGGAAGCAATTTAATGAGATGATTGGAATATGATATTTCACTTCTAGGCTCTGTTAGAATTCGTCATATTGCTTGATCCAGTTATCAGTTCATCCTGTTAGAGCTAAATATGTCAATTATTGTTACGTGATACATCAACACAGAGTAGCCATTCTGTAGAAGGATGTCATTAATAAAAGAAACAGTCAAAGGTCGATGGTAACGCTAAAGAAGCTGCAAAGATCCACTGCCAAGGTGGTGCAATCTGTTAATGGGGAAAACTGCAATCTGGGTGCTCTTAAAATCAGGATATTGTGGAAAAGCAAAAACAAAGACTCTAGAAATCAATTTTTCTATTAAAAAGTAGAGGATACACAAAACATGTGGAAAAGGGGGCTAATCAGATGAGCTGACACCACTTCAAAGATGGAACATGGTGGAGACACTATAATGCTGTGGGTTTACCTTTTTCATTATGGGCAGGAGGCTGACTGACATCAAATTTTCTCTTCTTCCTCATGTTTATGTGCAACTTTGTGTTGATCTTTCACAAAAAACCCGCTGAAATACAATGAAGTCTGTATTTAAAGTGTGACTAAATCTGTACAAGTTCAAGGAGTGTAAAGACGTTTGCCAGGCTCTGTGTAGTCCAGCATAGAGTTTAAGGAAAAGAGACACACGTTTAGGATCCTACAGATGTTGGCTTGGAGTGGTGGCCCATCATCAGGCTGTTTGTCTGTTTGCCATATCTATAATCCACTGCCATGATTCAAATACTTCTTCAAGGGAGAGAGCGGGGGGAAAATAAGTGTGTGTGTTCTGGAGTATGCAGGATGACTCGCCAAAGAAGGCACCAGGGACAAATATTTCCAGGCTGCATGCTGTAAATACTGCTGAAAACAGAGCTGTCACCACAGCAACATTCCCATTTCTGGGCGTATTTTTTATTTTTTTTTTTTAGAAGAAGTTGGTATATTGATTTTCCTTTGTTTGGAAAAGGGGAAATTGTTTCCTACAGGTCTGTCTGTTACCAGTTTATCATACAGGGAGAAATAATCTTTGAATGCTCTGCTTTTAATTTTGACAGGAAATGACAGAATTTGACAGGATTCGTTTTATAAATACAGCATTTTCTTTTACATTGATTGATTGATTGAACACACTGGAGCTTAATCTTTGTGACTTAACTGAGTTTATTAGGAAAGATAATGATCAGTTTCTCAAGATATCTTGGATTAAATAGCAACAAGTGATGTACGCAAGGCAAACAATATGTTTACCATTTATAAACAATACAAGGATAGAAGCTGTTTAACTAGTAGATAAAATTAGTCTTCTGCTTTATGTTGTAAATATAAACCTGTTTAGGAATTAGTTGTGCAGCATGCTTGGTTTTATTGAAAACAGCAAAACCCTATTAAGCACATAGTGAAATATTTCATTAATGGGGATGAGCATGGTCTGCATATCACATGTACACTCAACACACATCTATGCACAAAACCAGATTAATGGTGCTCTACATCTGCTCCAAATGATGTTAATTATCTTGAACACTAAGGGCCAGATCTATCATAGGTTTGTGTGTATAAAACCGTGAGCTATTTCACTGCGCACGCTAAAAAATGTACAAACTGATCTATCAACAGCGTGCTAAAAGGATTTGGTCTTTAAAACGTGCTAAATAGCGCCTCTGATCCATTTAGTACTTTTTCTGCAATGAATATGCAATATGGGGCGTTTACACGCAAAAGTGCGTCTTGTGGCAGGAGAACATGTAAATATATTAATTTAGCAATCGCAAAGTGATTTATCAAACCTGAAAGCAATTTTGCTAACGGTATCTGACTCTATATTTAACACGTTTCAAAAGAAGGTGCAAATGGTCTGTATGCGTAATTGCGCACACATGGCAGCGGTTATTGTCGCAAGAAGGAGACATTGAAATGAAGCAAGGAGACGCAGAGAATGCATTTTTTCACTCCGTGTGAATATTTTTGGAATGAATGAGGAAACGATCATCAAAACATATCGTTTATCCAGCATTGCCATTTTGGAGCTGTTGGAGGAACTCCGAATGGATTTGGAGCCAGCCACAAGGAGGACCCACGCAATACCAGATATCACAAAACTCCTTGCAACATTGCACTTTTTTGCATCTGGGTCATTCCAGCGTACGGTTGCAGCGAGAGCTGGGATCTCCCAATCTAGTTTTTAAGAAGTGCTGTCCGACGTTCTAAATGCCATGTCGCCCTGACGCCCTACCGGAGAACCCCGACCTCTGCGCCTGTGGAGCAACATGCCAATGCTGCGGGGATGCGTACGCGCTGTAATCTCATCCACAGTCACTTCTTGTGAGCAATTTGGTATGTGCATTTTTCTACAGGCCAATACAAAACACCTGTTTTTTTTGTTTTTTGTTTTTAGTGCAGTAAAGTAGAAATTCAGCCACATACCACCTTAGGGAATAAAGGTTGCCAAAGTTTATATATATATATATATATATATATATATATATATATATATATATATTTTTATTTATTTTTTTTTTTTTTTCTGTAGGGGGTGGGGGTGTCACTGTAAAATTTAAATTTCTTAATGTACTAGTTTGTACAAACTACTTTGCTGCAAACCACAAAACGCGCAAAACCATCATTTAAATAGGGCGTCTCCAACAGTTTTGCACCTGCTACTACGCAATCGCTCTTGTTAAATCACCCGCAAACCATGGTTCAGCCCCTCGCTCAAAATTCCAGTTTGCGAGCGCAAATTACTGCACGCAAAATTGGATCTTGATAAATCTGGCCCTAAGGGCGCTGTTTCTGTGTAGCGATAATGAAAAAGTTGATGCAGTTGGAACTAAGGTGGTTACTTTTTTGCTGAAGAGGGATGATGTTGATAGAGATGAGAAGATGAAGAGATGAGAAGATCATTGTCATCCGGTAAATAGGTAAACTCTGGATATACTTAGAGGAGGGTTTCAATTTACAGGGAAGGGACCTTGTCTACTGCTCTGATGTGACACAGAGGAGGACCTAAGTTTTAAAAGAAGACATTCAGTACTAGAGCAGATATGCATTCAAAACAGTGGGCAGTGAGGACTGGGATTGGTGAGGGGTAGGATCCGGTTCCACAAGGTTAAGAAGCAGGGCAATAGGTCCAGTGCCTCATTATTACTCTAGTATTGTCATCTATAAACCAGCCTCTGTGTCCAATCTTATCTATACCATCGGGAAAATGGAAGTCATTGGATAACTAAATAAATGTCAGCTTTTTTTCCCTGCTCTGTATGATTAAGCTGAAAAAAAGAGTTGGATATTTATGATTTGCTCTTATGCAAGGCTTATGCTGCAGCATTAAAAGAGGAGTTTCCAGGGGGTGACCATGTAGTGTGGCGCGATGCTCAGTGCTGAATTACCTCAAAAGTTCGTCTTGAATTCTTTAGAAGTCTGGGAATCACTTGGCAACGTGATTCAGGAGTAATGGAGCAGAATAAGATTTAAAATAAGCAGGTCAAAGTGTCCGGAGGCCCAGAGTTAGGCAACATCTCTGTACGCTGACTCAACTTTTACATCTGATGCTTTTATGGACACGTCTGCAGTTATTTACACTATAAAGCATGTGAGTTTATTATGTGTTGCCACAAATCATGTGGGAAACTTGGTTCAAAATGGTACATGTTGCTAATCGACTATTTTGTAGTCGAAATAATGGATAGCAGAGATTGTGAAACTGCATTAAGAGCCAATACTGTGTTTTTAAGACTTAGGTAGTTTTAAAATGAGAGAGATCTTCTATCATTAGCTTTGATCTATACTAAGGGTGCATCTACAGTGGGTAGGATACTGACTGCTAACAACTCCAAGGGGGAAAAAAAGAACCTTTGTTTAATCAGAGCCTTTGTACCTCTTAGTCACAAACTTCAAGTTTATTCAAAATTAAAACTTCCTAAATAAAACAGAAACCGATGCTCCTTCCAGTTCTGGCTGACTTGAAACAGTTTGTAGGTCTTTGATATTCAGGCCGGAGTCATTTTCTTTTTATCAGATGTTTGTTTGATGAAGGTTTGCAGATGTTTTTTGCCCATCCCAAGTGTTTTACTTTGCTTTTGTTGTGGCAACCTATACAGAGGTTTCAGTCATCTTTTCATGAACCGTACCAACATTGCTAACTTTTTGAACTGTGGTAATCGGTTCATAATGTGATTAACAGTATGCAGTGGAAGTTCAGCCAATCATGACCAGGATTTCTTTACATATAATGGCTAAAATAACACAAGTAGTAATTTGTCATAGTTTTATTCCTTATCTGACATAAAATCCTTTAGGACCTATTTAGTCAGTTCCTTGAGACGTAGAAGGGGAGAAAAGGTCATCTTCTAAAACGATGATTGAGGAAATACCCTCATGTTAAGTGAAAACATTGCTTTGAGCACAGTGATCACTGGAGATTAGCTCTTGGTTAAAGATTTGTCAGCAGCTGAGTTCAGACTGGGTTTTGGGCAGAGATGGCAAAAGTACTCACTTTCCGTACTTAAGTAAAAGTACAGATACTTGTGTTAAAAAATACTCTGGTAAAAGTGGAAGTACTGATTAAACTCCTTTACTCAAGTAAAAGTAACAAAGTACAGGCTTGTAAATTTACTTAAAGTATAAAAGTAAAAGTAGAAACCACTTTTTTCATGCCGTTGCCTACATTTTAAATGGATGTCTGCCAATAGGACTAGATCTCCGTTGTGTTCATTTTCAATCATCTCGTCGTCTATACTACTATGCTAACGCCACCGCCACCAAGCTGCAATGATTTGCCGCCAATGAATACCGCCGAATCTGTCAACACATCTTGTAGTGGTGCATCAAATGCAACGTAGATTCCCATCCAATTAGATTGAATTTGGTATTGATGACGTGAAAAATAATAACGGTAACTCCATTGAAATGATTCAAAACTAAAGTAACGAGACAATTTTTTAAAATGTAAGGAGTAGAAAGTACAGATATTTGTGTAAAAATGTAAGGAGTAGAAGTAAAAAGTCGCCATAAAAATAAGTAGTAAAGTAAAGTAAAAATATCAGAAAAATCTACTTGAGTACAGTAACGAAGTATTTGTACTTCGTTACTTCCCATCTCTGGTTTTGGGAAAACTAGTTTCCATTCATATCCATGTGGTCATGATTCTCTTTTGGCAGCAGTTTGGATGTAGGTCATCTGGAAAGCTGGCCCATGGAGTTAAATGAAGAGTAACATCCAACTATGATTTCACAATTAAGCAGGAATAATAAAAAGCCTCAGGATCCGTTGTTGGATGATTTTATACTATGTGCTTGTTTCCATCCACAGTTTATGACATAATGCACAACTGAGTCTGAATGCATCAGTTTCTGAACAATGTTTCAAAGCAACACATGACAGAGTGCAAGTTTTAGTGGAAAGATATCACATAATTGGAACTCTGAACTCCAAAGCTGGGGAAAAAAAGTAAGAAATCACCATGACAACGTATAACTGTTTGTTAACGTTGAGAAACGGGGGTCAGATATTTCCTAATGTGGCTTTGTTTTACAAACTTTAATTTTCTTGTCAAACATACAAGTGGGTCAAATGAAACCCCTTAAAAAAAAACAGCTGCACTACTGTCAACCATGACAATTTAGAAATAAAGAATCATGTAAGCACAATTGTGTTTCATTAAACCACTAAAAGCAAATAACCTTATTTATATTTCTTTAATGCTGAGTTCAGTCATGTTTTCTGCCCTTTAAGTCTGCTTAAAGAATTCCCTTTGAGAGCTTATTGAGGACATATTTAAAAATAAACTCATGACAAATGTCTTAATATTTTTGTCTCTGGGATTCTGACTCAAACGATTGTTGTGGTTGTTGACATTTTATGAGTCGGCAAGCTCAAACTAAACCAATATGTCCTTTATGCTTCTAGCCAAATACAGTCAACTGTGAGAGACATTTTTTTCTCCTAACCAGAAAACAAATAAAAACTTATCAGCAACAAAGTGAGAGAAAAAACATTCAAAATCATATATGTCATTTTGTTTGTCTTTATGTTTTGCTACTAAAAACTCTTTCCAGAGTTGTGTTCCAGAGTAAAATAGATGTTCTCAAATAATGTTAGATAGATGTTTTGACTGTTAAAACATGTTATAAAAAGAGGCCTAGCCATGAACTGATTTTATGAAATGTTGCTTGTTTATGCATTTGCAGCTATTTGCCATCCCAGCCTCATTAATGAATGCAGCTGTGACTACTGCCAGCAGATGGCAGCATGGTGAACAGTGTTAATCTGATGATCAAGGCTAGTGCAAAAATGATTTCCGGATTAAAAAGGACTAGGTAAACAGTATCAAAATGAGCACTTGCTTTATTCTAATCTGAACATATGTTTTAGGGTGTTTTATTTTTATAGGGATATTATATGATTGGGCCCCTTTAAAAAAACCCTAAGGGCCTTATTTTTTAGTAGTGCATTGTGATTAGATCTGGGCTTTAATCTGGTTTTAAAAGAGTGTCTTATAAAAACAAGGCTGTTCAATTTAGTGATCACCTCTCTACACAAAACGATACCTTGATGGTCATTTTGCCAAACCTTAGACTCCTAAGTTCTAAGCCTTAGGTAAAATAGAAAAAAAGAAAACACCTTGTGCCACTAAATTGATATTGTTTGGTTATTGAACTTGCTCGTTTTGACACTTTTCACAGGGAATATATCAACTAAACCTGAATATGAAGGGTAAAAGCTACACATGGAGTTGATTTTCACAAGATGTCTAAAAATAGAGTTACAAGGATTTTGTCAAGCAGAGAAGAAATCCTCTTAAACATGAACAAACCAATCACATGTGTGCTATTCTGCTGGATAAACAGGGATACCTAAACTTGTCCTGGACAGGAACAAGTCAATATTTTATGACATGGGCTCAGTTTGACAGACTGTGTAACAAAGAGACAGATGACTCTGTTCAAAAGCATGCAACCAGACGACAAACACAGGATGTGTTAATTATAGGAAGGTTAGTGTGTAGGAGGCTAAAGGTGCGACGCCACATGTCGCCCTGACCTCCTTTCTGTTTGACGTGTAAATCCTGAGGGTGGTCATAAAATGGTCAGAGCAAACCGTGTGAATCATAAACGCTTCATGTGTTCATAGTTGTTGAATGGATGTGCAAAGTCCTAAAGTGCATTATCTCTGCTAGATTTTCTCCTTATCTAAACAACAATGAAAACCTAATCAACCCCAATCTTTGGCCATCAAAGAGTTTTCCTACAGAAAAAAGCAGGGTTGCAGGATATTGCCTACTTTCATCTCCTGATTTAAAAAAAAAAAAGTTAAATAAAAGATAAACTTATAAGTAGAATACACCTTCTCAAATGGGTTTAAATTTATATATACAAACATGATAATAATTGAACTTCATTGATCTCACTTTGCAAAAATTTACCTCTACATTTAATCTATCCTATTGGGGAGCAGTGGGCTGCCATCCTGTTGCGCCCGGGGAGTAGTGTGGGGTTAAGAATCTTGCTTAGAGACCCAGAGTGGCAGTTTGTGGGAGTGGGGCTCAAACTCAGAACCTCAGGATTCCAAGCTCTATGCCCTAACCACTAGGCCACCCCCCCCCCCCCCCCCCCCCAGAGATCTTTAAAAGACTGTAAAGGATAGTTTTGATCAACCCCCAGGATGCCCTGATCATTAGGTTAAAGGTGTCTTAAGAAATATTTGAACATTTATTGATTCTGGCTGAAAGTATGGCCTTGTTCTGCCAGATTATATTATTAATCCAAACTTCATGTCTGATCTCATACGGTTTCCTTCAGACCACAGTAACCATTTGGATTCAAAGCTGTGAATTTGCTGCACATGTACATAAGGAGAAATTTTATATTTGTGATCTTTGACTCTTTTTTTTTTCTGCCACCATACATCCAGTGTTTTGCTTCATGATCAAATGCCTGCTGAGAGAAAAATCAGTCCCAGACCGGCTGGAACAATGCATCTGGGGAAAAATATGTCATAGGCAAAGGACTGCTGAATGAAGTGTGAAGAGGAGGGAGTGATGATGAATGGGAATGAAAAGAAAACTCCTCTTGAGAGCTGTTATGTTACAGCATCTACATTGTATAATTCCCCATGTACAGATTTCTTCTGTATTTACACTTATAATAACTCTTGCATCTTTTAGATTCCTAAAAAATGTTGGATAAAATTAAATTATTTTAAATAGATACACATGTAGTTTTCATGTGATAATAATCTTATCAAAAAAACTAAAAAAAAGCTACACAAATCACCTAGACTGTATGCAACATTAGAATTAACCTCTTGTTAAATTATGAACCGTTGGTGATTAACCACAATCTTTAGTAAGGAGGGTTTTATATCTTGAGCCACAAGCAGGCATGATTGCTTCCTGAGATCTGTATTCCAAATAATCTCTGGTTTTACTACAGGAAGAAGGTTCTCAAAAAGAAATGTATCAGTCCTTTATCCAAAAGAATTTCAAACAGATGAGAAAAAGTAACTGATATTTTTTAATCTGGAAAGAGTTACAAAGTTCTTTCTAATGTTTTGGGACTCCAAAAATCACACAGAGAGTCACTATCCACAATAAAAAAAACAATGGAATAGTGGAGAAAAACCAACTTAATCCAGGAGGGCTTTATTTAATAGGAGGTCACAGATGAACTCCAAACACTCTGAGCTTATAGGCTTGATTTGCTTCAGTTAAGATTAAAAGTAAGCCACTGCTGAAGGTAATAAACACAAAAAAGTGTCTTACATTTACCAAAAATAATCTTGATCATCCAAAATACTTTTTTTGACATTCCTTTCTATTTAATTAACTGCTAACACACTACCACAAGAAAGAACTATGACCCTGGAATCAAACAAGGTGGTGGCAGTGTTATTATCTGGGCTAGTTTAGGACCTGAAATATTTCCCGTGATGATCGAACTATGAATTAATCCCTCAACCATCTGACATTCGTTGGGAATGTTCTCAGTTGGTGACATTAGGCTGAAAGAAACTTGCAGCATAAAAATAATCCAAAGCTACCCGGCTAGTCTAACTTTACACCAGTCTGGACTTAGTTTAGTCCAGACTGGAATCCAGTTTAGTTGCTGTTGCCTAACTTATCATAGGTTGTTGGTAGTTAAAAAGCCATCAAAGCGGCTTAAAAATGTGGTCTTAAAAGGAAGTCTGGATTAGAGCTTTTTTTTTACAACCTACTACCATGTGGTTATGGTTAGAGTTTATGAAAAGTGGATTATTACTAAATCTTTATTATCCATCCATCTGTTATTCCATTGTTACCATATTATGAGTGATTTAAAGTCCATGGTAAACAACCATATTCTTCTTCTACAGTTAACTTGGTGAGTTAGGCCCCGTCCACACGAAGTCAAAACGTACATGAAACGCTAATATTTTCCAGCAGGTTTGTCGTAAAGACGGAGACTTAAAATAAATGTGATCAACCACACGAATGCATGACAACGCTGCAAAATGTATGCCAGGCCTGTAAGTGGCGCTGTGGTGCCAAAGCAAAAATAGGCGAAAACAGGCAACGAAATGTTGGGAATGCGCTGTAATATTTATACAACAACCAAACCGGAAAACCGGAAAATGGCCCTGCGGGTCCATTTTCGTGGTTCAAATTGAGGTGATGAACTATGTCGTCTATATTGCTCTGTTCTTCCTGGAGATATTCCAGAAGAAGAAGATTCTGTTGTAAGCCCGACAGCAGGGTGAGTAGCATGAGCAGCAACCATTCAACACAGTACGGCGCCATTGTTGTTGTGATACTGTGTCGCACATGCGTGTTTAGAGGCGACGCTATGACTCATGCATGTAAGAAAAAAAATGCGGTTAGAGCTTAAAGATGGAAACGCGAAAACGGCGTTTCAAAATCTTCCCACTCTGAAGGCTTAATAAAAAAAAGATTGTTTACAGACCCCCGAAACGCAGGCTTTGTATGGATGAGAGGCTGGTTTGGTGAAAAATTTGTGCGTTTAGGCCAGGGTTTGGCTACGTGTGGACGGGGCCTTAATTATTAATTATTTGATCGAACTAACAAGTTTTCTTTGCATTCTTTTTTTATTTTCTGACTTTTCAACTCTAAAACTTTGGCTTTGCTTTCACACCAAACCACTTTGAGAGCACTGACTGAACTGGGTCATAAAATCATTACTCGGATGACAAAACCTTTAAAGCTTCTCACAGTTTGCTCTGCTGTTGTTTGGAGTTGTGTCTCCTGTCTGTTTGATGGATGAATTGTGGAAGTCAGCAGAACAAACAAAGTCTCAAGTTTAAACAATCAACTACAGAAACCCAATGTCTCAATAACTATTTTTTATTTTTGTTTAAGTGTCCTTGAATGCTATTTGAATAACATTTAATTGTGATGCAAAGCTTTGGAAGGCTGTTCTTGTCAGTACAGAGCGATCAACACTGATACGTGGATGACAGGATGCATCTGTGGGAGAATCTGTTTTTTTTCCTCCCACTGGGAGGTGGGATTAGTAATGCAGCTTGTTTGTAGATGTGCAGTCAGCTGGTCTGCAGCTGTGTGGTTTGTAAGCACAATGCCGACTCATTTCCCCATCGTCTCGGCAATAATGTAATTAACAGTCTGGTTTTAATCTATCTTATTGTTTCACCACAGCTGGCAGATAAACACCACCAAATATTTGCCTAATTTCTCTCTTCTTTCTGCCTACATCATCTCTATTGCACCCATCATCCTCTGCTTTTTCTCTTTTCTCAGGGTTTAGGTATATTTTTGCCAGGGTCTCCTTCCCTTGGAGGAAAGACTTCTGCTCTGCAACCCTTTCCCCTTTAATCCATTGTAACCTCTCTGCAAACTATGGTTTTAGGTTTCAGAATCAAGTTTATTGCCAAATAGGTTCGCAATTACAAGGAATGTGACCTGATGTTGATGATGCAGACATATTAGATATATATACAGATTACAGGACCTATAGTTATATACAAAAACATACAAAAAAACATACAATGTACTATGTACAATATATAGTATATAGCTATGTACTATATACACAATAGACTGTGCGTTAATGTAATGCAGGAGGTCTGGAGATGCTACATCAGTTTGGTTTCTAGCTCCTGAACGGGGGAGGGAGAGAGGCAGTGTCTGTGTCATAGGTGTCTCTGGGCCTTGTTGATAAGGCTGGTAGCTTATGGGAAGAAACTGTTCTTGTGGTGTGAGGTTTTGGTCCTGATCGACCGCAGCCACCTGCCAGAGGATAGTGACTGAAATAGTTTGTGGCTGGGGTGTGAGGGAACAGCCACAATCTTCCCTGAACGCCTCAGAGTCCTGGAGGTGTACAGATACTGGAGAGATGGAAGATTGCAGCCAATCACCTTCTCTGCAGACCGAATGTCCAGGGGACAAGGCCAGGGAGCAATTGGGGATCATTCAATTCAATTTGCTTTCACATAGCAAATTTTGACCAGGCCAAACTATGTATGTACTATGTCACTTGTATCCACATATTGAATGGGAAAAAAATAAAGCACGAAGAAGAAAGTCCAGCTAATTGGTTTCCTAATGTTACTTTGATGTTTGGATTTAGCCTAGGAGATTTGGACTCCTGTATCTCCTCTTCTTTTTCTACCCAAATGCGCTGCTCTTATGTTACAGTTTCTCCCCCTGCGTTTGGTATTCTGGCCAGTCAGAATTTCCCACTGCTAGCGAACTGCTGTAAGAATCTGGACAAACCTTGAAGAGTGAGTCAGTCATAACCATGCATAGTTAGGGTTTTCCTCTCCCGTCCATGGTCCAGGATGGGTTCAAAGTGGTGTGAATCACTCCAGACCTTGGCATGGTAACAAATGTTCCATAGGGCTAGTGAAAAAGCACTGTTAACTAAAAAAGCAGTCGCATAACACAGACCTCTGCAAAGCATCAAATTTAACCCCACATTGTGACGTTTTTGTGATTCACAAACTCCTGAAAATACATGCCAGAAGCCAATAGATAAATTAGCCTTTAATACAGAACGGTTTTGAACTGATGAAATGCAATGATGTGTATGGTGGATGCACATTAGGCTATTTGTTAGCTGACATACTTGACAGTTGTTATTTAGTTGGTTTTAGCCTGAATACTCTTTATGTTTTTTCTGTTCAACCAGATTTGGTTGGCTACTGCTGCTGATATTGGCTTAAAGCTTGACATGGGAGGCAAGAATTGTACTAAAATATCCCTCCCTTTTGCGAACACCTTCAACAGGAGCCTTTGGGGATTGATTCTGTGTAGAATTCAAATTGAACTACTGTACACGTATAAATCTGGCCTACTGAATGCCAGATTAATGACCAACATCTATAGCTAAAACTTGCACATTATCTGGATCAGTACCAAATTTGAATGAATTGTTTCTCTGGTAAGGTTTCCTAAAAGTCATTCATAAGTGAGTCACAGTGTGTGTCTGCAGCCTTTGGTGTCTGCTCTGCTCTCTCCTTCATTCACTCTGCATTCGGCCTTCTTCATTGATCAGGGAATTGAGAATTCAAGCGAGGCTTGGCCTCCCTGTCTCAACATGTTGAAGATTTGTTTTAGTGTCCCTTGTTATGAAGTGCACCTCTGTAATTAAAAAAAAAATTAAAATCCGTTTCAGAACTTTTGAAATAGTCTTGCTTACTGACAGACAGACTGACTGACAGACAGACAGACATTGCCCCATTTACACAACCCCACTGAAACTGATTCGAGTTTGGATCAGTTAACCATGCCAAGCTTGGTTCTTCCGACCATTTACACATCACACCAGTACAGTTCCTATCCTCCTATTGGTGGTCCATTATAATACATCTCCCAAGGTGGGAATTACGGAAACAAAAATTGCGCTGCCCATAACATTCAGTAACTTATGTGCCTGAATAGCTTCCTCTGCCCAAATTTCAACGAGAACCTCTGTCTTGAAATAATCCCAGGTTGCACCCCGTTGTTTTGATGCCATTTACTTTTAATATGCTGAGAAGAAGTTTGTGTTGTGAACAGGTGAAGAGATGTGTGAATTACAAAGCCGGACATGCCAGAAAACCCATGAAATGAGTCAGCTGACTGTATATACAGTAGGAGATGACCTGGTCTTCTCCCAACTGAACCATGCTGAGCCCTACTGTTGAACTAGGACTAGATTTAGCATGGTTCGGTTGTGTCTGGCATGGTCCTGTTTAGCTGCATTCCATTTACACTCAACAGTTGTCTCAGTTACCGTGCTTGGACCATTGTCGGTATGAAAAGGCTAGTGTAAATGGGGCTATAACTGCCTTAGCACAGATAAAAAGTTCTTTGGAAAAGTCTTTGAGCTCTTACGTAAATAGATTATGGAAACTTCATTTATATTTTCCTCCAACTGATTTGTTTGTATTTCAGTTGACTTGCACAGGATGTCAGAACGTTTTATCAGGGTTCATGTTTACCACAAAGATGTACATTTTACCCTGAATTTGTAAACTTCTTCGGTCCACTGCAGGAACAAGCATGTCAGCTCCAGCTGCTTTATTACTGATTTTCCATACAAATGTATACGTCTCTCTTTTACACATCAGAGATAGATATAAAGAACAAAAAAGTATGGATCTAATTTGGGGTTTATAATCAAAAGGATAAAATGTATATTTGTACTTGACTGATGCCTTGACGAATAGCTCTTTGCCAAATACTGCTTAATACCAGAGACGGATGTTTTGTACATTAGAGAAAAAAAAAGTTGCATGATTGAATGAGTGATTAGTACCCTGGCTTTTGTTCACAATTATAGATGACTGGTGGCTTTCATCTTTAAAAAATACAGTAAAATTTTCCACCACACATCAAAGTATAACAGAAAGAAGGCGTCTATTGCTTCTGGAAACTAAACTGGACAATAACCAGAATTCAGCTGCTGGGTTATTACTCATATTAAGCACTGTAAAACAAAGCAGGGGCAGTAAATCAGTAGGAAGAAGGCACAGAATCTTTCCATCTTATCATAATCAGACTGTATTTCATTGGTTTCTATGTGTATCTATCACACACCTGAATCCCTGCAGCCTTTTGCTGACCCAGACTAGAATGCATTGCTAACTTCTGTTCACCATCAATCTAACACCAATTTATGTAAAGCTATAAACGGTAACAAATGTGAACAACTTGTCTGCCTGTATGATAAACCCTCCAAAAAACATCTGGGTTATACAGAGAGGGTCTCTCTGAGCCAATCAAAACACTCCTGACTTCATCTGGACCGTTTGATCATGTATGGCAGTGGATCATTTAATGTTTCAAACAGTAAGAGAGATGATAAGAAAGTAAAGCACACCTGCTTTTGGGAAAATGCAAACTATAATAGATAAATTGTGACATTATGCAATTTGCAGAATTAAAAAGCCAAACCTCGGATCTTGTTTGAGTAGTGGGTGCAGTTTTATTTGCTTACAGACTGGCTTGTATTGCTTTACAAAGTCCTGCTTAAATTCTTGTCAGGTCCAGTAGTTCATTGGTTGTTCCCCTGGTTTTAGCCTGTAGTTGTTAAAAATTAAAGATCAGGACAGATTTAGTAGAGTTGCTTATTGTATGTCTTTTTCGGTATCCGTCATACCAAATCTTTTTTACTTAATATGTTGTATGAGTGCTTTTCAATGTTTATGTTTTTCTATTTTATACAGTACAGCTTTATGCTTTTGCAAATCTGCTATGAATCGACTGGAAAAATGATGTTGAGGTCAACGGTTTATCTAAATTATACAGCCTATTTTGGGTTGAATGAGTGAAAATTAGCACCTTTTTACTTCCACTGTCAGAATTTGAGGAATATTCAAGTTCAGGCAACCAGCCCTGTTGCTGATAACCAGTCTTTTTTTCTTTTTTATTTAGCTCTGACTCGTTAATAATGTATCCATATCCCAATTTTGTCTCCATCTGATAAAAAAATGTTTATTGTCAGCCATCCTAGCCTCAGTGGATAGTTTAATTAATCTATTAATTAATAAAGTTGTAACATCTATCAGCAGTCTTTATATTTTCAAGAGACTTAACACTCTTAATCAGTCAGGGATTTCCGAAGTTAGTTTTTTTTTGTTCTGCATTTTTCCCTAAAAGAGTTTGGGAGTTTGAAATAATATCTGCTTCCTGCTGAACCACCAACATACTAATGTAGACAATTGGGACTCTCAGTAACATATCATTAATGCTGGCAATAGCTAACTTTGATGGATCCTTCTTAAATTACACCATCTGTAGCACTGGAAATAGGTGTACACCTATAGTCAACAAAACTTTTGACTTTACCTTTGACCTGTAACTAATCACAGCTGGTTAAGCGTATCATGGTCTGATTTCTCCGAGCATCTCCCCTTCAAATCAGTGGTTCCCAGACTGTTGAGCTTCTGACCTAAAACAATGCTACTAAGACCTGAACCCAGTTATTGCCGACTGAAGTGTACATCCTTTGCTTTAAGCGATGTTTATATTGCCATTTAAAAATGCAAGATTATCTCTAGACCCTCTCAGTGAAATCCTGACCCCAAACTGTGGGAACCGGAGCTCAGAGTAACAAGGATAAATCTAAAATTTGTTTTGGACTGTGCTCTCTTGTATGTGGAAAATGCTCGATAATCCTCCACGAGCCTAACTTTCCTTCAAAATGGCAATGACTGCAGATATAATCTTAAAAATAAGTTAAAGCTTATTCTGGTCTTTTATGATACTTTTTGTAATGGTGGTATAATCCAATATGAAATGTTTAAAAAGGGTTTTTATTAAATGTATTGATTGTCCAGAAATGTTTTTAGCCTTCTTTAGGGGCTATACTTAGATTAATCTCAAGCAAACATTACATATTAGCTTCATGCTTTTTACAGAAGGTTATCTGACCCAACTTAATAAAATCTTTAGTTAAATAAACTATAATTTCCTGTGGGAAGCCAAGTCTGCTCTTCATATCATTCGTTGGTGACCTGGAACAGTTTGCTCTCTAGAAGGTTCCCAAAGCAAGTGGTGGAAACAGAGCAGTTAAGCTATACATAACGCACTCTAAAAGTAAAGTGAGATTCAGATCTTTCTGTTTTATCTTGTTAGTTAATTTTTTTTTCTGTTACCTGAACCCTAAAAAAACCTGCAAAAGTCTATTTTGCTTCAAGTGTTTGCCTCATTTTCTGATTCAGAAATTAAGTAAGTTGTTTAATGTTGCTTACTTGCATATTAGTTGTGTACTGAGCTCTGTTTGTTATAGTAAAAATACTGTTAAAGCTGTATTTACTTTATGTATGAGGTGCTTAGATATTAAAATGCTTATAGCTTGGCAAAACTGAGGTTTTAGGGGATGCTCTCATGGAAAACTTGGTAGATAGCTGAATGACTGTGGCAAATAGGGCCTTAAATTAAATGCAAGATTGAAAAGTTTGTGCAATTGTCTGTGTTTTCCCTGGCAGACTGTGCAGTCTGTGCTAAGGGGCAGTTTGAAACCATAGCCGATGTAGACAGTGATCCAGTGTGTTTTCTGATAAGATATCTGTGGAAATACCAGACAAGGCCCCCTTATTATCTGGTTTGAACCTGGCAAAGTGGCAGAGCAAAGGAGAACCAATACTCTAAGAGAATGTGCTTGTCCAAGGAAACTTCTACTTATTAAGCCTGCAGTTCTGGCTTCCATAACTCTCACCCTGGAAGTAAATCCAGAACTTTGCTCCAACTTTCTCTTCAACAATTTAACACAAACTGGGAAGCCGTCTTTTCATTAGCTTTTTAACATAATCTGAATGTAACTAGAGCATGTTTTTTAAATGGAGCATAAGCTGCAGATTAACTGAGTAATCTATAATATGAGAAAACAAACCAAGAAGGAAGCAGTTATGGGATTTTCATTGCTTGTTTGAGGTTTGTGTGCAGAATCACTTTACTCCATAGTGAACAAACAGAGAAACCGTACATGTTTTTGGTTGGATATCATGACTAATTGCTTTCTTTAAATTTTCCACAGCTAAAGCCATGACCCTCACTTGAATATAAGGCCATCTTCTACCTAAATCACCCTGAATGCTTTGTTGAGGCTTAATATCTATAATAAACATTTAGAAACATGTTGTTTTGTTGCACTGCATTTAGGAAGGTGATGAAGTATAAGGTCAAGCATATAATCTTCTACGCCTATCAACTATTCAATTTGTCTTTAGCTTGATTGCAAAACGTGAACCCTTTAAAGCCAATTAATGCTAAAGGTACTCTGATTGCTGATAACCAAAGAAACTGCAGATTGCTCCATTGCAGCTTTACCCAATCAGAAAAACAGGAAAAAACTATGATCGAAAAGCGATCTATTTAAAGATAAATAAGATTAAAATCACAGAAAAAAAAAATGTCTACAGCTATAGTGAGAAAGCCTTCAAGTCTGTCATGGACACGTCACAATCAAAGCTTGCCTCTTCCTGTTGTTTAGGGCGTTGCTTGACATTTTTTGTTACACAACATTTTGTTTTTAAGTTATCTGCTTTCAAAAACAACAATTGTTATTCTTTGTTATATAACTATATACATTTTTTCTGGTTCTGCGATATAATTACGATCGCCTTTAATATAGAGCATCTGGGCAAGCCCAGCCCACTAATGCTAACTTGTGTTTAACTTAATTATTGCATAACTTACATTAGCTGCTTATTGCTGGGAATGCTCAGTCAGCTTCCAGCTGAGATGCATTTTGGCCAATTATGATTAAATTTACCATAACAGCTCTGCACACCTCTTGCACTGTATATCAGGAGAAATGTCTAGTTGTCACAACCTGTTATATTTTTTATCCTCTGGTAGGCGCCACATCGTGTTGTAAGGCAAAGCCAACAACTTCAGGAAACAGTTTTTCCTCAGAAGTCATTACTCTAATAAATACCTGACTCTGACTCACAGTTACAGGAGCAACTTTTGTACAATAACCCAGGATGTCAACGACTATTCACCCCCGTTTACTGGTTTCCTCTCTTTAATTTAGATTTAATGATTTACTTTTGTATCCTTTGTACTCTGCTAATTGCAATACTGCTCTAGTGTTTCAATCTGATATATGTATTTATAGTATGCATATGTGTGTGCTGTATTCTGTAGCCTGTCAGATGTTTCTAATTGTGTTACAGTCTATGTAAGCCAACTCTGAGCATTGTAGAATCCAAAGAATATTGTGTCATAGAGTTGTGCTTGATAGTTTACATACCTTTCCTTTACATATTAAGGACAATGATGAATTCATAAGATTAATTCAAAATAACACAAAAGGGGAAATGAATAATGACTAAAATGTACCCAATTATAATCTAATGAAATAAAATATTGATTTTGAGTTTTAGTTTTTGTAAAAATCATTCTAATTAAGACAAATTAAAGCACCTGGCTCCTGAGCAGCGACCCAACATACCTTTGTACAGGTGCAGAAGTCTGACTGAACATTTGAAAGGGATAGAGAGAGTCAGGGAGAACCATTATACGTTAAAACCTTTCTCAATTTCAATGTATTTTACTAGCAGCTGTTTTTTTCTCTCTGTAATGAAAGATTAAATTTTCAAGCACAACTGTATGTTATGACATACCGCGAAAAAAAAAACAGCAGATTCTGATGATCAAATATGTTCCGTTGATTTTTAGGTCTGAGCTTTGAATCGATTATTCAAATACACATAAATATGTTTTGATCAGCAAGAAACATTAAATTGTAGTTTATGCTGCATGTTTAGGATCGATGTTCTGCTAGAAGGTGAAGCGCCTTGGCATTATTTAGTCTTTTGGAGCCTTTAAGAAGTTTTTCAAGAAGGATTAGCTTTAAACGTATCCATCCTATCAGAAGCTCTTACCTGCTTCCTTTTCCTGCAGAGGGAAAATATCCCTACAACATGTAGTGCCACCACAGCAGTGTGGTTACTAAAATACCACACACGGACTCCATTACTTGTAAGTTGACTTCTGAATGACTTTGGTTGCAAAATACGTCAAGAGGCATATGGATAAAGGGTTGTCTGTTCAACTGCAAGCCACACTATTGAGATTTTAATGTTTTAAACTGAGTTATGCCAAAAACAAATAAATGGAATCTATATTTATATTGTTATGTTTTCTACTTTTTATGTGACTTTACATTTTCAATTAAGTAGCTTTAATTAATTAAGATCAATTTGCATATAGAAAGAGTCAAATAATTTTTTTGAGACCTGAGAACCCTCCTAGAATTCACTCTAAATGAAATATTCAATTCCTGTATTACTGTCTTATTAATGCATTCCTTTATTTATTTCAGACAAACAGAAAGTTTCAGAAACTCTTTTCAACAGCTTTGGTATTAGTTCTAATCTCAACAGCTTATGATCAATGTAGTTACAAAGGCAGAAATGCCAAAAAAAATTAAAATAAACGTGTTTTCTTCCTTATAAACTGATTGAGACAAATACTTTGAGAAAATCTTTTTTTTTTTTTTTTTTGTCATTACTCACTTCTAACTGGATGAATTATGTAACAGATGCTGACCAGTGAACTCTGAGGTCAAGCATCAGGGTCATTTTGTCCCACAATGAACATTTAGACCTGACATATTGAAACAGCTGCTGCTTTGTGTGGCAATTTAGAAGTCATTTCTTTTCCATCATTTTCCCCACAGAACTACTTGAATGAGCAGCAATTACAGTTTCAGTTATTTTATTATGCTTATCACGCCATTGCTTGGCAGTTGTGCAGAATGAAAACAGAGATATTGCTGGAAGGAAATTTGAGTGATCCGCTTGGGAATAATTTGCGACTTGCTCTTCTTTCATTTACTTCACCAAACGAAAACTAAACAGGCCTTTTCCTTTTAACGTTGCAGTGTTTACAAAAGCCACTTAAAAGTGTGTACTGAAAAGGCTGCAGCTATTTTTGAATGAAACAAACAAAACTGATGCAGTTGAGGACATTGGAGGACATATGTAAGACATTTTAATTATAGTCTGTTAAAGGGGTTATTTAGGAGTCAACCATTGAAAATTGGAAGACCCTTTATCAGATCTACACAGAAGGCTAAGAAAAAGTAGAATAATATTTAAAAAACCCATAAGACTTAGAAGTTAATCTTTCCTATGGGCTGACCATTAGTTTATTACGTCAAATCTGAAATGTGCTTCATTTTTTACATGGACCATTAGCATATTACGTGCATTACTCATTTTTAAAGTTAGATGTTGCAAAAAGAGTATTTACCCTATTAATTAATTTGATTCCATCCATCTCGTACCCTTGCATCCTAGTTATTTAATCTGCCAACTCATTTGACCAATCAATACCAACCCAAACCTCCAAAGAGAGGTACATATAGAAAAACAAATCCGAGCTCATCCCTGAGGCTGATGCCAAACCACCTAAGAAAGGAAACTCATTTGAAGTATCCAGGATTCTTTCCATCTCATGACCACAGGTGAGAGTCCGAAGATAGATGAAGCGGTAATTTGAGAGCTTAGCCTTCTAGCTGAACTTTTTTTTTTTTTAACAAAGACCAAAGCAACACCGTATATCCCTCCCTTCCATCCTGCCACCACTTCTGAACAAGAAACATTGACTCCTCCAGTTGAGACAGAGATCACCCTTTTATCCAGATGAAAGCATTCTGGAGTTTTCTCCCTCTAAATTATCTGTAACAAGGCCAAGCCTGTTGGATTCCAACTGGCACTTATAAAAGAAGGTTGATCTGAAAAATAAAGACATAAATAACATCTGTTTCTATGAGGTTTATCATGGACAAATTTGAAAAGCTGAAAATGTTTTCGTTGGTCTTTTCCCCTTGTTTGTACAGGCAGCAAACATTTTGTCGATTAATCACCTTGGGAGGCCATTAAGCAGAACATCCTCTGAATAAAACTATTTTCCTTTTGAAATGTTACCTTTGCACTCAGCCTCATCTGGGTCAGCCGTACTGTTTAAGCCTCTTTAAACCCTGCCAGTCAACCAGCGCCACACTTGAGTAGGTGAATGGACCAGACATCAAGTGTTTTTGTCCAGGCTGCAATCTTCAACTGTAGCAAACTACTCAGGGTATAGAGCCAAACAGATGGTATTACTCAGATCCTTTCGTGTGTTTGTAGAAACACTTTTGATAAGTTTCAGGAGTTTTCTTCAGTGTGATGAATGCAAACATTTAGGGGCCTGTGGAGATTGGGGAGACACCTTTGGCTTCCATGACAAATATATGAAATCTTAACAATACACGGTTGAGCCAGGTTTTGGTGATGTAATTATCAGTATGCAATTATCAGTAACACTGTGGTGTTTTATCCAACTTTATTGTGTTTTGTTCTCTATTTATGTCCATCAGTCTCATTTCTTGCATAAGGTGCAAAACCTTTTCTCCATTCCTTTTAATTCTCATCATTCTCAAATCCCAGCAAACATGGTCTTTATATTTTTCCCTCCAGCCACAACTCAAGTTTTACTTCTCTTTCTCACTACATATATTTCCTTAAATCTTCCTTTAAATTATATTTAAAATTCATTGGGTCGTAATCTACCCTGGGCACAGCGTTGGCAATGAACTGTTTTTGTTTAGCTAGACCACAATCCCTTTGACACTTTGGTCACAGACTGAAGTCTCTACAGCTGGTTAAACAGAGCTTGGTGTGAGCAAAAACAACATGGTGTTTGCACAGCTTAGTGACATCTGACCTTTGAGGACAACCTCTTTCAACATCAGAGTGTGGTTGCCTTAAACTTTCTTTAAAGGTGACAAGAAAAACTATAACTTTTGAAGAGATGTAGAAACCATTTGCGGTTTCGTTTTTTTTTTAAGAAGGAAACCATTTGAGAATAAAGTTTTTCCTATCTTGGTTGACACTTATTATAGCATGCTTCTAAAAAGTACAATGATTTGACCCTGTCCTTAAAAACACAAAAAGGACTGTTTACCACAAAACTCTTGTTCTATGGGTAGGTTGTGTTATGAATAAAAATTAAAGTTCCTTATATCTCTTTATCCTCTCGCAATTTTAAATGTAGTAAATGTAGTAAAAGTAAATGGGACATTATGTCACTTGAAAATCTATACCATGAACTATGAGACTTAAATTTGAGAACAGGTTTAGCACTTAATATGACTTCTTTTACATTAAAATGATCTCCTGCAGGGTGCTGTGATAGTACAGAGATGGAACGCCTATCCATGTACCCTGGCCCCAGTCCTTGACCCAGCCACCCTGGGATCAGTTTCTGACCCTAAAGAAACCTTTGCATGTCTTCTCTAATTCCTCTCTGTTTCCTTTCAGACCACCTTTAAGATAAATGACATTTAGTGCCTGAAAAAGATAGCGGTAATCTGTTTTTTTTCAGGTTCTAAAATTATTTACATTTCAACTAAAGTGTCCAGAACCACAAGACATAGTCCATATCATTGTTTGTATAAAACAATGTTAAAGCTGTAATGGAAATTTATGATCAAAAACTTTACTTATCTCCATATTAAACATCTTTAAGAACTGCTGGTAGCAGCAGTAACTCACTATCCTTTGACCTCTCCAGCTGCTTTAGTTCAAAGACATTGCAGATATTTTTTCTGCACAGTTCTCTTAAGATCCCACTTCAGCATTCCAATCAGATTAACATCTGGACTTTGAGTAGGTTATTGCAAAACCTTGACAAAACTCTTGTTTTTTCGTAGATTTGTTAGTTTTTTTGTATTTTTTTTCTCTTTTTTCTTTGACTCAGTGACTGGTGGTCTCAGACTCTCAGATTTGTCTTTGAAATACTTTGAAAGAATCCAGGAGCTTGTGTGGTCACTTGAATTCACAGTAAGCCCACTTTGTCACCCTGATGATATTCAGTGTTTCGTTTTATCCAAACTTGTCACTTTGAATTTTTGTAAAATGTCAAAACTTTGGACTCGTCTGCCCAATGGAAATGTATTCAGAAACTGTAAAATCAAATGCAAATAAGTTTTCTTAAATTTTTCACTTTGCTGCAATGCTATTTCTGCATGGAAGTAGTATTTCACCTGATTCATGAATGTTTTGGTAATCCTTCTAAGTATGTGTTTGCCCATTTCCTCCAGGAAGCACCTACCTTGGTTGTGTCAAAGGCATTATTTCATCATAAAACACACTTTCCTGTGTTTCAGTGGCTTTAATTTTTGAACTGTTGTTACACAGGTATAAAAAAATTTAAATGAATAGAGGCAAGTCAGCGGAGGAGGTCAATTACATAAAAAAATCCCTGGACTTTCTGTTTGAGGATGTTGTAGCGATCAGGCTGCGGTGAAAGCTCTGTGCCACAAAAATGCAGAGAAGGACTACAGGACTGCCTACCTGAAAAACAGACTCTCTAACCCAGAAATATATACAAGAATAAATTATTCTAAAGGTTAAACCTGGGTCAAAGCCACTCATGCAACAGCCGCTGACAATGGAGGACCAACGGAAGAGTTGGACTGTAGATGTACAGAACAACAGGTAGCTAACTTTCTCCAGTCCTGTAGGATTGAACTGCACTGCGAGCACAGCAAAGTTAGCCTCCCATGCTGAGAAAAAATCCAAAGGACAAACTTGCCACCATCAAGAGCAGGGGTGGGCAATTCCAGTTCATGAGGGCCGGTATCCTGCAACTTTTAGATGTAGCTTTGGTTCAACACACAGGAGTCAAGTATATAGATGATTGAGAGGACTCTGGAGGAAATGACGGCATACTGAGGATATCACTAAGCCATTTGATTCAGGTGTGCTGGACCAAGGATGGATCTAAAAGTTGCAGGATACCGGCCCCCAGGAACTTGAATTGCCCATCCCTGATCATGAGGCTTGTCAATAGAAAGCAGAAAACAGCTCAAATTGAACAAGGAGGAGTCTAAACAAAGAGGGGCTAACGTTTACATCAATGATCCACTGACCAAGAGGTACTGGCCATGAAGGTCAGGTTACTGAAAAAGCAAGTGAAAGACCAAGCAATGTGGATGCCTAACTACATGACTTTTAATAAAGTGAATGGAATATAAAATCATAATTGGAACCCCTTAGTATCTTATTTCCAAAGTTCTAAGTAAACATTTAACATAGAGAAAGGGTAACTTCTCTTTTCCCCGGGATCTACTCCTCAAAGGTGTTTCTACTTACACTATTGGTTAGTTCTTCTTTTTTTTTCTAAATGAGTTCAATATTTTGCCCTACAAAAGGGATATTGTCCTCTTGTTGACATGGTCTGTGCAATGGCTTGCATAAGGAAGCCGGATGAAAGTCCTTAAGAAGCTTTGAACAGTGTATGTTTTAGACGGACGGGGGACCACTTGGCACCACTTACCTGGACGCCTGAGCTATTTGGCCTTTTGCTCTATGACTCAGAAATGCCAGCTACAGACATGATGGGGAAAAAAAAGGTAGCAGTGAAACTGCTTCTCTGCAGCCACTTGGCTTTAATAGACACTCACCATGGCTTTAAAAGTCTGACCTTGACCAAAACTGATCTATATGTTAGTACAGTTCTCTTTTTACATAAAGTTTGGATTTATTTTCGTTTTGAGTGGAAATATATGACACATAAAGGTTATTCTGTGGTGAGTTTCTAGTAGCCCTCCCCTTTTGGATGTTACACTTGGAGTGTTTTCATAAGGAAGTCTTCATAAGCCTTTTTTCATGGTCAGCCGTGACACATGGAGGCATTTAACCCTCGTAAATCCACAGGAGCACCTCCCGTTAAAACCCCCCTGTAGACCTGAGGGAATCTGTAGAAGAGCCTCTGCTTATTTAAATGTGTACATGGATGTCAGCTGTCAAACATGATGTTATATCAAAGTTTAGCTTTGACATGCAACACTATATCAATCCACAGGAATCTTTTTCAGCCCATTTAGTATATTCTAGTCAGCAGACCAAAGTCAGAAGTGATGTTTATATGAATAAGCAAAAAATCTGGAGATTTGCTGCTCAGTGGCGCAGTGCCTTGCAGCAAGAACGGTTCGATTCCCAGCCCAGGGTCTTTCTGGATGGAGTTTGCATGTTCACCCTGAACATGTGTGGGTTCTCTCCAGGTACTCCGGCTTCCTCCCACAGTCCAAAAACATGACTGTTATGTTAATTGGCTTCTCTAAATTCTCCTTAGGTGTGAGTGTGTGCGTGAATGGTTGTTTGTCTCTGTGTTGCCCTGGAATGGACTGGCGACCTTTCTCGCCCATTAACAGCTGGCACCAGCACCCCTCGCGACCCCACTTGGGATTAAACGTGTTAGAAGATGGATGGATGAAGTTGCCCTAAGTATAAAGGCCAATGGCAAATTTGAAATAGGGAAGTATGCTCAGATTCATTCACTTCAGACATTCTTCCACATCTGATCCACCTGAACACTTCTGAACAAATACCTAAACCTTAATTTAAGGTTTTTACAGTAATCCAAGATGAAACAAAGGCATTGGTTATGATTTAATAAAGCTGCCTTAAATGCTTTAGTTTGGCAAGTGCCTAGAAAGGAAGAAGGATAGATTTAACAGCAATCCTTTTCTGAGCCAGTTAAATTCAGAAGTAATGCATATGAAAATAAAAATGGAGCTGAAAGAAAGCTGATATAAGGAGAAAAGAAGGGGGTCTAGAAATGAACACAGTGGGATTCCACGCAAAGGAAAAGAGGTTGATCAAAATATAAAAGAATGAAGACTAATAAGAGTGGTGCCACAAAACACCAAATTGAATATATCTCAGTAAAAAAGAGTAATTAAAACTCACATTTATACAGAAAATGGTCTTCATGAAGATGTTTCCATTTATCACATGATCATACTGTATATTAGGTGGAGGGTAATGCTATCCTCTAAGACCACCGACTAAGAAGAAGCAGAATGGCCTCACTGAAAAATGTAGACTCTGCCTCTTAAGTGAATGTTGGATGAAATACAAGAATGGTCACCGCACACCACTCGTCTTCCCCTACTTCATCTCAGACCTCACTCTACCTGTAGCGCATAAAGCTCCTTTTGTGTGTTCATGTGCAGAGTATTCTAAGTTTTATGGAAATGCCTTTTAAAGCTGGACCATGCAAGACCTTTATGCACTGTACTACAGTAATCTTATTTTAAACGTCTTTTGAGCTATAATTGGCAAAGTGTCTTGAAACAAAAACGTCTTTGAATTTTATTTGCTGACACAAATCAAGCAACACAAACAACACAAAACACTTAGAAGCAATACAGAATCATTCAACTCATCTGTATTTAGCTGGTCAGGGGGAAGCTTTTAATAGTTAGAGTTTTATGTCCATACTTTCCAAAATCAGATGTTCCACAAAAAAAAATGTATTGCAAAAATTGTCAAGTGGTCAGGCTTTAAAAGAGGAACCTCAAAATGTTAGATCATGAGACTGGCTGGCTGTCTTAAATGAATGCAGTATGTAAACATTATGATACTAAATACAAATGTAATTTTCATTTAGCAACCCAATTTTGGTAAACCATTAACCAAACCAAAAATTACTTTTTTGATTAGTTTTCTCCTTGCTGATACCAGAAATCTGCTGAATGTCTGCTACTGATACAGGGAGTTTATGCATTTTTAGCCTTTCATCTGTACTTTCATCAGCTATTCACCTTCAGAAAAGGGGGTTGTTTTCTCTAAAGATGCCTCTGCACCCCCAAAATGTAATCTGAAGGAGCTGTTGCAGAACTCTGTAACACTGTTTTTCCCAACCTTTTGACTTGTCAACCCCCGTGGGGCCATGAGTACCCCTCTTAGTCAAAAGTATTGATGATTGTCCAAAAGTGGAACTTACAATAACTGATTATATAATAAAAACTGTTTTACTTAATCTTTTAATATGAGCATTTAATTCTTAAGCATTTTATGGTTTCCATCTCAAATGAAAAACAGCATAAATACACTCACCGGCCACTTTATTAGGTACCCCATGCTAGTAACGGGTTGGACCCCCTTTTGCCTTCAGAACTGCCTCAATTCTTGGTGGCATAGATTCAACAAGGTGCTGGAAGCATTCCTCAGGGAGTTTGGTCCATATTGACATGATGGCATCACACAGTTGCTGCAGATTTGTCGGCTGCACATCCATGATGCGAATCTCCCGTTCCACCACATCCCAAAGATGCTCTATTGGATTGAGATCTGGTGACTGTGGAGGCCATTTGAGTACAGTGAACTCATTGTCATGTTCAAGAAACCAGTCTGAGATGATTCCAGCTTTATGACATGGCGCATTATCCTGCTGAAAGTAGCCATCAGAAGTTGGGTACATTGTGGTCATAAAGGGATGGACATGGTCAGCAACAATACTCAGGTAGGCTGTGGCGTTGCAACAATGCTAAATTGGTACCAAGGGGCCCAAAGAGTGCCAAGAAAATATTCCCCACACCATGACACCACCACCACCAGCCTGAACCGTTGATACAAGGCAGGATGGATCCATGCTTTCATGTTGTAGACGCCAAATTCTGACCCTACCATCTGAATGTCGTAGCAGAAATCCAGGCTCATCAGACCAGGCAACGTTTTTCCAATCTTCTATTGTCCAATTTCGATGAGCTTGTTCAAATTGTAGCCTCAGTTTCCTGTTCTTAGCTGAAAGGAGTGGCACCCGGTGTGGTCTTCTGCTGCTGTAGCCCATCTGCCTCAAAGTTTGACGTACTGTGCGTTCAGAGATGCTCTTCTGCCCACCTTGGTTGTAACGGGTGGTTATTTGAGTCGCTGTTGCCCTTCTATCAGCTCGAACCAGTCTGGCCATTCTCCTCTGACCTCTGGCATCAACAAGGCATTTCCGCCCACAGAACTGCCGCTCACTGGATGTTTTTTTCTTTTTTGGACCATTCTCTGTAAACCCTAGAGATGGTTGTGCGTGAAAATCCCAGTAGATCAGCAGTTTCTGAAATACTCAGACCAGCCCTTCTGGCACCAACAATCATGCCACGTTCAAAGTCACTCAAATCACCTTTCTTCCCCATACTGATGCTCGGTTTGAACTGCAGGAGACTGTCTTGACCATGTCTACATGCCTAAATGCACTGAGTTGCCGCCATGCGATTGGCTGCTTAGAAATTAAGTGTTAACGAGCAGTTGGACAGGTGTAGCTAATATAGTGGCCGGTGAGTGTATGTAGCCAGGAAGTTTGTAAGGAATCAAAATAAATACAAATAAATCATATGATAAACCTGTGTTTATAATCACTCTCTTAAATTCTAATTTACACACAAGTAAACTTGATGATTCGGAACAATATACAGAACAAAAATTATAGTCAGACTGACTTAATTAATTTTACTTTGTTTTCATCAAGACACCTGAGCTGCTTTGATGAGCTCCGATAGCTCAATGTGAAAAACACCGGATCCCAGACTGTTCTCTACATCTAGTCTGTTCCTCTGCTTGGTTTGGATGTATAAAAGCTGAAGGTGAACTCAATATATAAGAAAACTTTTTTTAGAAGCTTGTTTGATTTTTTTTATTGGGTCCTGACGATGCCAAACAGATCCCAGCCCTATTTTATTTTACCACCTAAGAAATTAAAATATTTCCATGTACCCCTAGCAATGCACTCACAAAACACTATAGTGAGTACATACACCAGAGGTATGCGTAATCACTGCTGTAACAGGTGGAAGAAATTGGACACTCAAATTCCTAAAACTATGATTCAGTCATCACTGTCAATTAATTTTCCTAAAGCTCTAAAGACAGAAGTTGTTTTTTTTTCAAGAATCTTTCTACTAATTCTAGATATGAAACATTTTTTTGATCTGTTTTCCCTTCTTCTTGTTCTCAATCACCATGATATTAACTGAATACTTAAACACACCTTTTGTTTTGCCACCATTTAGTTTATACAGTACGCACAATTAGGAGGTGTGTGCGCTACACACTTTGAGAGATTTTTAAGGTTGTAAAATTTTTGTGGTCCAGAGTTAATGAGCTTCTCTTTGCTAAGAATATGTGGATCTGATTGCGGGATTGGCTCAGAGGTAAAGCATACAAACCATGTATATCTGTTGGCGTTTGCATAATGACTTTTCATCTCTCTCTATCCCTTTCAAAAAAAAGCCACTAGTTCTGAAAAGTCTTGAAAAAAAAGAAAATAATGCCAGTTGTTTAAACTTCATCTCCAATCAGGTTAACATCTGCAAAGTGTAATTAACAGAAAAACAGTTGAAGACAAGACTTTTTCTTAAAGAACACATTCTGAGAAAAATCTGCAGTATAAGGAGATAGCACAATGCCCATTGGTTTTGTAAGAACGTTTTGTGCTTTAACATCGAATTTTACAGCTTGGCACTGCACCCTGTACCCAACATACTTTATCAAATGCACGGAGAGGAGGTAAACACATAGTTAAATTGTGCAATGGTGAAGTCGCTTATTTGAAAGATAATCTGTTGGTTGTTGTAAAAGCTGTGGAAAGTTCTTATTGCAGCCAAAAGAAGTCATAACCAAGAAACAATAAAGCAATACCCAGTAATGAGAACCATTTATTTGTATCCTGATAGCAGTTATACTATGATTAGAAATTTATGTACAGGAGGTTTAGACATTACAGCTATTTGGCAACACTCATAACAATGCAGTATATTGCTAAATAATTGAGCAAGTATCTATTTATGCAGTGATCATGCTCATTTTTTTTACGGATTTTTTTTTCTTTATCTTGGACTGACCAATAACAGATGCATACTTAAAGTAAAGGAAAAAAATGCATATTATTATTTTGTTTAATTCATAAAGTACATGTAGGGTCCATATTGCTACTTCACAAAACATATCTTGCTCATCCAGATTGCATGGATAATTTCTGTTAGCATAAATCTTCAAGCCACAGATTGAGAATTGGATTTAGGTCTGGACTTTGGACTATTTCAATGCATGAATGTGCTTTAATATAGAGAATTCTGCTTTGGCACATTTAGATTAATTGTCCTGTTAGAAGATGAACCGTTTGGCGATTAAGCATTTTGCCTCTGGTTTTCTTTTCCGATTACCCTTTTATTCGCCCCTTTTATGCATGACACTACTACTTCCATGTTTCATTTTGGTAATGCTGTATGTTCTTGATATTAGATTTCTTCTCAGTTAGAAATTGGCCAGATCTGACCAAAACATCCGTTTCTACACTTTCTTTGTTCTCCTGATGGCTCATCTCAAATTCCAAACAGGACTTTGTATAGTTTTCCTACTTCTACCTTCCAAAAGACAGATTAATAGCTGTTATATCGACAACTTATTTAACCTTTGCAGTCTCTTCAAGTCCTTCATAGTTTACATACAAATCTTGACATTATGTTGCATCCAGGTGTACCGTTTGCTCATCGTATAATCTATGAATGTAATAAGTTGTTCTAGATTTGCACTACATGGCGATTTTTCAAATCCCTTGAAATAGAATGCAACTCAGTGTACTTTATGAAAGGAAATGTTCATTTTCACAACTAAGCTGCTGATTCACTGTCGGAAAGCTGTATGCATCAACATTTTCTTTTGTATACACTTTGTGTATACAAAATCACAATAAAGTTTGACTAACTAAGATTTTAATTAGGAGCTTTTGGTGCTACAGGTATGTGTGTCGTTTCTAGATTTTTGTTAAATCTCTTTTGGACTCTGATCAAATAAAGCTCAATAAAATCCTAATGATAAAAGAAAGATAAGTATTTTCTTTTTAACTAAAAGGTTTTTTTCCAACTAAATATTAATTATACATCAAATAAATGACTGAAAAGTTGTGATCCTAACTATATCAAGAAGGTTGGAATAGTTAATTGTAAACACTTTAATGCCTGTTGGGGCTATACAAGTCCCTACACACACTGATTTCTTTGAATTAAAGCCACTAAACATATGTTTCATCGAGCAGAATGTTTCCCTTTGGTGGGATCATGAAAGGTTTGGTTCTTCTGGAATTTCCCTAATAACATTTAACTTTGGGGATTTGTTTCCTTTAAAGTTAACCCTAATTGCTTTGAGTTTTATTTATTTACTTTCCAATGGTGTGTATTAACGACCCATGCCTGAACAATCAGACTCCCCACTCAAAACTTTCATACCTACATTTGTGACCAAAGCCCTTAGCAGGGGTTAACTGAGGATTTGGAGCCTAGCTTAAGTTTGTCAGCACTGCAGCAAGGCCAGAACTATAATTTATCACAGAAGACTGATATAAGAAAGCCAAATTTGGATGTGATTGGTAGTGATGTCGCGGGCTGAGGCACTTTAATGCAGACAAGATTTTCCGCTGTTCTGAAGTTGGTTGTAATTTAACTTTGTCATTTTCTGCAGCTGCATAGAGTGCACCGATGGTACGCCGAGAAACCAGCCTCAGCCAGTAAATGTGATAAAAGCGTTTGATAAACAACACTTTCTTCTCTCAGTGTGATTTAAACTTTTTATTTGAAATATAAGAGAAAAGGGTTAAACAATTGCTGTTGTGATAAAAAGAAATTTTGATGAAAAACATCGTTGGACTTGATCAAAGCAGTAATATTTTCTTTAACCAATGAAGTGAATTAATGTTCCTTTAGATTATTTATATATATATATTTATAATCTGCAGAATCTCTCACAACTAGCTGACAATTAAAAAGCTGTTTAGTTTATGAGTTCGTCAGAATGTTAGTTTATGTTTGTTGATTTACACACAAAACAAGATGGATTAGTTTTAAATCTCAGAACTTTCAAGAAAAAAAAAACAGATTTTTATCTAACGCAGGCAGCATCCTCCCTTTGGTTAAAATCTCTAATAAAAACATTTGGCACATTTGTTCAGAAAAGGGAAAAATATACCAAGAAATAACCATTAAATTATGTTATTTGTCCCACCATCATTGGTGCCGCTGTATGTACTCCACCCCTTTTGGCAAAGAACAGGAAATGGGACAGAAGAAAAATAGATTTTCTTTGCTAAAAGAGAAGATCTGACTTTAAATATGTTTTAATGCATATATGTGCTTTTCTTGGTAGATCAATGCATATCTGCATTACCTGAAAGCATGTTTCTTCAATTTCATTAAATTCAGTTTATTTATATGGTGCCAATTCACATGTCATCTCAAGGCAACAATGTCAATTCAACCAGATCGCTTGAAAGCGATCCCTCACACTAAGCATTCTTGTAGCGACAGTGGAGAGGAAAAACTCCCTTTTAGCAGGAAGAGACCTCCAGCAGAACCAGGCTCAGTTTCTTGCCTCTCCTATATTTTGAAACACAGATTACATACCTAATTATGTCTCTGTATCCTATAATGTATTTAATCAATATTCATGAGTTTTTTTGTAAATCAAAATGTAATTCATAAGGTTGACAATACAGTAATGCATTGATAAAGGAGGTGAAGAGCGGTTCAGCTGTTTATATTCAGCTGTTTATATTTCATAGCAACCATCAAGGGTTTATCAGTTCTGTAAACTTTTTATAGATTGTTCTACTTAAAGGTTTCCATATTCACTGTGAGAATTTGCTAAAAAGGAATAATTCATATGAATTAATTTTCTAAGCAGAGACCTGTGGAGAAGGATGCGTCTTATTGCTGACAGTCTGAGTCACTCCCAGTTAACTAACATCAAATAACTCCACCATTTTGCTAACTTCCAATGTATTGGGATGTTTTCATGCCATAACAGAGAACAGACTCGTCTTATAATTTGAAAGCCACATTGGGTAACTTCCCATACTGCCTCATCCCTGCTTGCATTCCCAGCATATGAAGGACTCCTTTGTAACTGTACTACTTACAGCTTATACTGTAGGTATATTTTGAAAGAATTTACAGCACTGAGATGGTCTCCTAGATAAACTATAATTCAAAGGAGTGGAAGGATGAGCTGACAGATGATGATGTAAATTCTTGGAGGGGAGACGGCTCTTGTGTTGATGGCAACCAAGCTTTGAAACAGTAGGAGACATTTTTCATTTAGCAAAACAGTCTTCACAAGATCCATCCTCATGTGTGGCTCATGTGGTTCGCTTGCAGCAGTAAGGTGCTTGCGACACCATGTAATCTTCTTCCCTATTGGGATCAGTAAATGGAGGCAATATAGAGAAAACTTCTGTTTTAGATGAAAACTTCTCGAAAAGGCTGTATTGAATTTAGAAAATCTGGTAGCTGGCTTGAACTTATTTTCAGCATGTGTTTCTGTTTCTGTGAACAAGAATGCTACTCTGACAAGTGCCACTCTGGCAACACATGTGAGCTAGCCAAAATTTCTGAGATGGAAATGATTCCCATTTTTCACCAATATTGCTGCTTAAGTTTTTATGGTGGGCTTTGTTTTGACCGTAGATTGATATAAAAGAAATTCAATGAATGAATGAATGAATGGATGGATGGATGGATGGAAGGAAGGAAGGAAGGAAGGAAGGAAGGAAGGAAGGAAGGAAGGAAGGAAGGAAGGAAGGAAGGAAGGAAGGAAGGAAGGAAGGAAGGAAGGAAGGAAGGAAGGAAGGAAGGAAGGCCTTCAACCAATCAGTATTTTTGTTTTAATAGCAATAATCCCAAGTAGCTTTACCCTTCAGACTGCAGTGTAAGTAACCTTCAGCCTGAGTAAAAACAGTTTAAAACAGTACTAAATAAAAATTTTACTTCCATATATCCTCTTTTAACTCCCTGTGATGGTAATCTAAGTGTTAATAAATTGACTAAAGGGTCTGTTATCTCTCTCTTCATTCTCTGGCCAGAAAACCTCACTTGAAATGTTCTATGACATCAACATTGTAGCAGTGTAACAGCTCAGTTCATATTTTGCAATGAGACAGACATCTTTGAGGATACAGCCGAAAGTTGGTGGCTGATCATTCTAATAAAAATTTGCTTCAACGGTGGTTGATTTTGATGCCAAAAAGTGCCAACAACTATTTTTTTCTTTATTCTGATTTTTTGTGATGTGATAGAAAGAAAAAAAAAACATCTTGAAAGTGTTGCATCTCTATCTTTATGGATAAAAGCAACAGAATGTTTTCAAATTGTGAATCTCAGGCCTCAGTCTCCTGCATATTTATGTGTCTTCAAATCAGATTCAAATAAACACATCATCTCATTAGCATGACAAGTGTGACGGAAGCCTAGTAAACACCGATTGTTTTAAGCCAGGTGTGTAGCAGAAGGGAAACACCTTCAATATAATGGAAAGAGGCTCTTGTAAACCAGAATATACAGCGCAGGAAACTACTGCATTATAGAATATACTAGATTTCTTTAAAACTAAATGTAATATCAACATTGCATGTAATACTGACAGGCTGTAAAATGGTTTTAAACATTGAAGAATGTCTAAAGTCATCAGAAAATAGACAGCCAACCGTGAAAGTTATTCAAATTTTTAAAATATAAAAAAGAAATGTTCAAAGACTTTTAACGGGAGTAAAGTATTCTAGTTCCTGACATCAGGCAGAACAGATGACTTCATGTCTGACAGGGTTTTTTCCTTCCTTTGGACTGATGCAGACTTGGCACCTAAGCTCTATTCAAACACAGCAGCTTTGTGCTGAATGAGGTCTCGCGCATGCAAAATATACATTTACAATTTTGAAAACCCAGCTGTGTGGTCTTAGCAGTTTACCTACAGCTACTCAAGCTTCTTCCAATTCATCACTGCCAAGATTTCCTCAGCTCTTTCAGTCTAAGGGAGTTCCTGTTAAGTGATGGCATTTGAGACACCTATTGTGCAGCACAAATTAGATATTTATAGTTAGAAAGAAATAAAAAAAAATGCTTAATGCCCATCCTAATATTACCTCTACTGATCTGCCTAAAAAAGTGCTTGAGCCTCTGTTAAATATCTCAATTCTTGATTCACTGTTACGTCACCCACTAAGTCCCGCATGAGAATGAGTGTTTCATGAAACTTTATTAGCACCATTAGCAGTTGTTTACCTAAAAAGCTTTTAGTCTGAGTAGCAGTTAGAGTTCCCATTAGCTTAAGTAGTAGGAAAATTAAAATAAATCCTAAAATGGGTCCAGAGAGATGCATCAAGCTGTAGACGCTTACCGGTATCAACAGATTCAAGTTAACAGGAGTCATCTGCATAGTGGGACTGCTTCTTATAAATTAGACTGCTCCGATATCATTGTTTCCTACATATTACTGTCATGTTGTTGATAAAATATACATTTCTGCCTGTTGAGCAGAGTTAACTTAATTAATTTACTCAAAAACATAAGAACAAATCGGGTCTTTGTGGGACTCTGCTCATAATGAAGATTTATGCATAGCTCTGTGTACTTCTTTCATATAATATATGTTTGGATCTCAATAAATAATTAGACAGCTATATTTTCCTAATTCTTAAAGCTTGTTGTCCAAGTTGTCCTTTTTTCCCAGGAAAAGGGAGTCTACCCAACTAAGAGTATTAAGTCATTCAGTGATTTACAGCCTTAATCCCAAGAAAGCAAGGCTTCAATGAGAGGTCCTTACTGTAACCCACTTTTGCTGTGTTCCAGTGCAGGTGGTGCACAAACTCATCCAAGCATGATTACTTGTAGTGATCACACCCTGACCCAAATAAGTTTTTCACTGCTGATGCTCTGCAGGCTCTTTGTTTTTTTTTTGCTTTGTTGAACATCATCAGAATAATATCCCTGTTTGCCAAACTCGTTGATTATAATCAGTTGATATGTCATCAATTCAACAATAGAAGTGGGACAGACACTCCCAGAAACTCTCACGAAGGTCATAGGAACTTCAACAAACCCAGAGTCTCTAGCCTAATTTTTATGGCGTTCTGTTCAGTTGTTGGGTTTCTGACTCAGAGGAGCAACATCTGCATGAAGTCACTCTGAAGAGCCACAGCTAAAAGTGTTGAGCTGAGCTGTGGGAAGTTTGGCAGATGCGCTTTGGAAGCATTTCAGCACTGCAAAGAAAATTGAGTAAAGTGCATGTCCAAGAAACAAGGCTGCCAACAAGCCAGTCACTAGTTCCTGATTCCAGTTTTTTTTTTTTTTTTTTTTTTTTCAGAATCAGATATCGGTCAAAGAGGACTTGGGAAATATTTCCCACTTCATCTTGAACTAGAATAGATTGTACTGTATCAGCATAAATATCTGAAGCAAACTAAACTTGCAAGGAAAAAGCTACAGTACACTTGTAAAAAAAAAAAAAAAAAAAAAGTCAATATAGTCTATTTGCATTTCTTTGGATACCAGTCATACCCTTTATAGCCTCCATAATTAATAATGTTAATGCAGTTGATCTCTTATGTTTTTGTTGTTATTTAGAAAAAAAATATAATACATGTTTTATGTGCATTTTTGTAGCCTCCCTCTTTCTTTGGTACTTGTATATCAAAATAAAATGCAGTGCCACAAAAATAAACTAATAGGTTAATTGTAGTGCTATTTGTAATTTGATCCCAGTATGAATCTAGCTGTTTGCTGAAAACCTTTATTGGAAACTAATCCAGAGAGGTTAGGGGATTAAGCTGTGGAGAACATATCCCAAACTTTGAATATCTTACAGGGGATTAGTACTCCACAAATCTATTTTTGTAAAAGAGGGACAATAACTTGTGGAGGAAAGCCTCAATATGTTTATTCTGTGGTCTTCCAGCTATTTAGATGACACTGTGAACATTTGACAGTAGGTGCTCAGTTATAAGGAGACGTAAAGAAAACATGGCAGACTTGCCTCTTTTCATCTGGATCAAACCATATGATATCCTTGAGGCAGTGTAATATTTGAGAATGTTTTTCTTCACAAGGGACAGAACAGTTGACTAGAGTTGATGGAAAGTGAGATTTTTCTAAACACTGAGCAATCACAGAGGAAAATCTGTCAGAGGCTGGAAAAGACTTGAAACATTTGAACATATGCAAATTAAACGCAATAATATTAAATACAATGGTTATGAAACAATAACTGACAGACAAAAAGTAATGCACAAACAAACATATTTTGTACACCCATTTATAAATACTTATTAGCAGCATCCGTGTCATGATGTGGTGCTATCATGTCCAACCCTTCATTAAATTATTATTTTAATTTTTAAATACATTTAAAATGTTCCACTGTTAAACATTGGGTTGCTTAATGAGAAAAACTAATCCAAAGCGGTACACCACAGAATCGTTTAAAGAACTGGCCACAATGAGTTTGATATTTGGGACGATGGAGATCCCTTGACTGGTATATATTATGTAAATCCACAGCAGCATTTGCTTAAACATTGACATTAAACATTTTGGGAGTTTTTCCTTCAGTATAAAGATCTTATAAATAAAAAATAAGTATTGGAAAAAAAATTCATAAACTGTCTGTGTGAGGGAATGAGCCAGCCAAGCATGAGGAGACAGTGGTGATTATCAAGAAAAACGGGTTTATTTCCCCAAAGTAACAAGAATCCAAACAATAATGACAGGGCCCTTAAAAGAGGTCAAATGAAGAGACTAACTTAAGGCAAAAAAAAAACCCTCAAACTAACTACAGATACAAAACTGACCTGACACACAGCAAACAAAGGGGACGTAAATAATGGCTGATCAGACCAGACTGACACACTGAGCAAGAGGTAGGGGAAACTTATACTCAAATTTCATAAAAATAACTTAACAGTAAGCTTAAGGATTGAACTTAGATTACGAACAACTAAACTAACAAAATGAGCAAGTAACAAAAGCAAAAGAACAAAAAGATTATGTAGCATATTAAAATGTGAACTCCATGTTCCTACCCAATTGTGGAACTCCAGACAGTACCAACCAATTCAGTGAGTGCCAGCCACAGTCCTTTCCATTATACAGTAAGATAGGTAAGGATACACAAGGGTATAATAGGCCATGATATAAATTGAGAAGACAGAATGGCTAACTCTCCCTATTATACCAATGGATTTGTTGATCTTCCACAATCAACCTGCCCTTTTTCTAACTTAAACTTTCATCAATGAGAACTCCCAAGAATTTTGTAGAAGATAGCTTTGGTAACCCAGCAGATCGAATTTTAATTAGAGTTAAATCTTTATTGTATGACTTTCTGTCACTTAAAATAATAGAATTAGATATTTTAAATTTAAACCATTTAGCTTATTGTCAGCTAGCTAAGCATCGCTGTTGTTCATCAATGGAATAAAGTTTGAGTATGACAGAGCTGGTGTTGTTTCATAATGGGAGAAAGCATATGTTTCACATTAGGCAGGTCACTTATGTAAATAAGGAATAGCAGTGGTCCAAGAATGGACCCCTGGGGAACTCCACATTGTCAGTTAGCTCATCCTGAGAGGTAGCCCTTAATGGAAAGAAATGTAGATCTATTTGAAACATAATTCTATAACTATTTATAAGTGGCATTTCTAAAGCTCTAAAGCTTTTGAAAAGTCTAAGAAGATACCTCAAGTCAACTCTTTACTTTATAGAGCAGAAGCAACTTTTTCAACGAAGTAAAGACATGTAAGTGGAATGATTTCTGTGAAAACCATATAAGTGATTAAAACAAAAAATAGCAGGAGAGCCTTAATGGATAATTATTATTTTTATTAACAATTTTTATCTTTTGTTTCTGAAAAGCCTGCAAAAATAGATATGGGTCTATTAGTGACGTGGGATGCATCATCAGCTTTGTACAGAAAAATAACCTTAGCAACTTTTTTATAGAACATAATGATTTAGATCAAACAACATTGTTTTGTTAAAATACTGCTTAGAGGCGCCTTATTTTTTCCATGTTGAAACCTGGAATAGAAATAACAAATATAAGCAGGTAGAGCAATAACCTTGAAATACATACAGCTGTGAATTCAGTGAACGATGGCTCATGGCATACCTGTTCTGCAAACTTTGTTAAATACACCAAAACTGGCAGTTTTAAGTTAAAAAATGCCATTTAGCACATTGGCATAACACATTTTAAAGCAGTGGAAGCTACACACCAGAACAGTTTAACATACATGTTGTTTGGATGTTTTACTAGCCACCACCTGCATGGTTTTAAGTGCAATTAAAGTCTTCAGACCCCCATTCACACATGGAAGTCCTAATGATGTAACTGCCAAATCAAGTCAGTTACTACTGCTTTCCTTATTTTTCGTCTCTGTCCCCCCACTTCACACACGGATAAACACGCACCGTACGCCAAGTCTAATTTTGCAGGAGCTGCCACTGTGCAGCACGTGTGCAGTGGTGCAGTCTAATGCTTTCCAGGTGCTCAGGATATATAACATGCTGCTCAGGCATGCAGAAAGAACAGGCCATTGTTTCAGAGGGTCTTCCTTATAAGGAGATCCAGGTGTGGAGGAAAGTCTGAGGAAGAGCTGCGGTGATTAAGGGTTTGTAGTGTGCCTGTATATCTTTAAGAGGAATAACGGCTACTGTTCAAACACTCAGGGAGGAAAGAATCTGTAGCAGTTAATTTAATAGAATATAATAAAAGGGATTTTGGCATTGGAAAGATGGAAACTCTTTCTTGGTTCACTGGTGAACATTATGGGGAGCAACCAAGAAATTGTCAAATGTCTCCTGAATGACTCCTGAAGTTGGACATGAAGATGCTTGGATTAGGTTAAGACATCGGTCTGTGCGCTATGATTTGATCAGAATGGCAGGGTCGAGAAAACACCACATAGTTAAATGAAAAATCCATTTCAACATCCAGCTTCCACACTAGATGTGATGAGTGATCAATGGGGGATAAACTGGTAGCAACAATCAGTATGTGCACACTAAAACTAATATACAACTCACCCACCTTGGATTCACATTTAGCTTTGAAAACAGTTTGTTGGCATTATTTTGGGAACACTTTCTCTCTTTGTCTTTGAAAATTTCTCTAAATCTTTCATATTTTCAGGATGACTGATGTCTACAATAATTTTCAAGTGACTGTAGAGTATTTCTGTTTCTGTTTTTTTTCTTATTTCTGAATTTGCGGTTCCAAAATTGTGCAATTTGTCTAGTGAAACTAGTCAATGGTTGGTTTTGACATATACTTGGACAATGCTGGATACATTTATTAACTCTGTATCCTCAGGTTTTCCAGTAAAATCTTGAAGAAGTTTTAAATAAAACTGTAATTGCCCCAATTCCAGAGTTAAAGAGGAGCTTTATTTGACCTCAAAACAGTAGATGGTGAAAACAAGGCCTCTATCCGCTCAGGCACTTGAAGAAAATGCAAGCAACTGACAACCCGTGTCAATCACACTAAGTGCTAATCAAAAATTATTTCAGCCTTTTAATGCTGCTGACAGCTTCCTAGCATTCTTGCTGACCATTCTGTTTACGGCAATGTTAAGAAAAGTAACATTCAGTTGTTAAGTTTTACCATTTCTGTAAAGTCTGAAGTTTGAACCTTTAATGCAAGTAACATGTTTTCCTAGAGGTATGATATTCTAAGCTCCTCTTAGATGTGTAAACCATCACACAGTCCAAAAAGTTAAACTTTTGTCTTGTCTGTCTTTACAAGATTTTCCCCAAAATCACGGATCCAAAAGAGTTTTTGATTATTGTAACACTGTGTTATTTTTGACAGCATTGGTTTTCACTTTGGAAGTTGGGAGCCATTTTCCCATGTCTCTTTCTTATTGTTCAATTATAAACTCTGACTATATCTGAGGTAAGCGAGGCCTGTAGAGCCTTATTCTGCGTTCTCTTGTGACCTCCTGGATGAGTTGCTCATGTGCTTTTGAAGTAAATTTTGTAGGCCACTCAGTTCCTAGAAGGTTCCCCTCTGGTTTGTGTTTCTATGAGTTCAAATGTCTTAAAAATGTATATTTTAACCCCTTAAATACATAGATGTCAATGAGATTTTTTCATTTGTTGTTGGATCTCTTTAGATTTAGGTCTAATTAATTGATAGCATGTTTTAGTATTTTGTCTTGTCTAGTGAATCTGACCAATGAATAATCATAGTTTCTGCATATTTTCACTCAGGTTTATTTGTACTTGGAGGTTTGTATTTAAACAATTTGAAAATAGTTTTTTCTAATCATTCATAGTGACAGATTTGTGAGACCAAAAATAAAAAACAAGAAAGAAAAAAAAAGGTTTTTCAAGGAACTGTAAAATTGAAAAATCTACAGAAAGCTACCAATTCAAAGAAAAAGGCACATTAATATTAAGAATATTAATAATTTCTCTCTTCAAAACATTCATATTAAATTATGAAAGTTTCATAGCAGAATATATTCAAGAAAAAAATAATTCACCTATATTCACCTGTGTGCAGACAGATTTTAAAGACTCTTCAAAAAGAAGGTGAGATACTAAGCAGAGGATGTCAATAAAATCAAAGGTTCAATACATTACTTATCACTTATTATAATTGCAGGTAATGATTCCAGTAGTTGATTAAGGTGTAGCTCAGCATCTCTTTTTTAACCTCATTTAATAATATGATTGATTATTTTAAAAGAAATTAAATAAAAATTCACTTTTAGAAGAAAATAATAAAGAAAATATAAATCAGTTCAGATATGATGATAATTCTGTTGTTTTTATTGATTTGTACTAAATAGCCTTACTATTTCACAATGCCTTTTTACTATTATGCAGTAATGTGCACAGTATTTCCCCAATGATTTATCTTCTTTGGGAACGGTTTTGGTGGCTTTGGTGGTGCACTGGTTACCGTGCTTGACCAATGTATGGAGGCCTTAATCCTCGACATGGCCGACCTGGGTTTGAATCCCACTTTTGAATCTTTACCAATGTTTCCCACTCTCTCTTGTATCCCCTTTCCTGCAGCCCACTGTACAAAAAAAAAGCCAGTAGTGCCTCAAAAAGACCTCAAAAAATAAAAACAGCTGGATATGTTTTAAATGCTGCATTTTGTTGCACCATTCCCTAAAAGCATGAATGAACGCATATTTCCCCAGCTACTATGAATGGCATCATTTTGTGCATTCTAGTGATGAGAAAATACCAATCCAACCTCCACATTCTGCAGTCTAAAGTTTCCATTAGATCCTCATCATTTTTCCATGTGTCTGCAGTGCGCTTCTGTGCAGTTTTTTGTTCAACCAGTTTGTTTTCTTCTGGGTAAAAGGTGTTCAAGATGACCTCTAATGAACTCCAGTGTTTTCTTTTTCTCCTCCACTTACACACTGTGCACTTCCTATGTTTGATTTGTGGCAGACCGCGGTTCTCAAAGCGCCTTGGACCTGACAGAACTGATCGGCGTTCCCCTCCCCCCATCGGTCTCCTTTGTTGGGGGGTTCGAAGGCTACCCGGCCTACAGCTTTGGCCCAGATGCAAACGTTGGCCGCCTCACAAAGTCGTTCATCCCAGACCCATTCCATTATGACTTTGCCATCGTGGTGACAGCGAAACCGACTACACGGCGTGGTGGTGTGCTTTTTGCAATCACAGATGCATATCAAAAGGTGAGACATTTTAACTTTTGTGTTTTTATTAGTCCTGTTTGAAAAATTTGAGCAATCTGGGCCCATTAGGTTGATGTCTGTATATTTTGCTTGGATTGCTAAGATCGTGCAGTTGGGTGTAGCCCTGTCAGAGGTAGAAGATGGTGCCCAGAACGTCATATTGTACTACACAGACTTGGAAACGAGAGGTGGAACCAGAGAGGCTGCTTCTTTTAAAATGGGAGACCTGACAGGACGATGGGCAAGGTTCACTCTGACTGTGCAAGGTGCAGAGGTGAGTTGGAACAACCTGTTTGTTGGAACATATATTTAAAACTCCATACTTTTCTTTATAACATTAAGAGACACTTTTTCTAAGTTCTGTAATCATTATAAAGTGGTCTTTCTTTGTTTTAATTATTTTTCATGCCTTAAATGAATATGGATATTTTCAGGTGGAAATTCCATATTTTCTAATGAGATTTCAATTTACTAACCTTCAAAATACCAGTAAAGAGGTTCTCCCTTTCCATCATTTTAACACTATCTAAATTCTTTACAATTCATTAGAATTCAGCATTTATCCAGCAGCTTTAGACAGATGCTTGATATGTTCTTTAAATGAGAACTTTACCAACAATTGACCTGTAACCACAAGTAAGAATTCACTTAAAGCTGGAACAAGCCCATGTTTCTTTTTTTTTTTTTTTAGAAAATAAATGGGTCCGAGTTTTAGGCGACAAAATATAGAAGAAGGTTAAACAATAGATATAAAGATTATAAAAGGACAGTTTCCTTTTAGTAAAGTGGCCAAACTTATGCAAAGTCATAGCTGAACTATGCACCCCTTTATCTCTAAGGAGTGATTAATTTGAGAGATTTTTCATAAATATATTGCAATTTTGAAGAAAAATACTAGGATTATGTTTACATCGTGCCCTATATCACATATCATTTTAACTAGTATTATTAATTCATTGTGTTATTGAGCTGAGCAGGGGGTGGAGGGTAGAGTTAGGGTTGGAAATTAAGTTCAAAATCATAAATAAGAACTGGTTCTCTCTTTAATAACATAGTGGGAATAACTAGGTAGTTGAATGTGGGAGAACGATGATGAGAGATGTAAAGTCATTGTTGAGTTGATCCATTGTTTTCTTTAGCCAAAAATAGTTATGTAATTTAGATCTTTCACAAAGCAAAATGTTTCCATCAGAGACAACATTCATGGCCCATGGCAATATTTCATCATAGTAAAACATTACCATAGAACCTGATCTGGGTTTAGACTGTTGTCTTGCTGATGTATCCTGCTTCTCTTTGTAAGCCTATGTCTTCCAAAGTATTCCAGACTAGGTCCTTTCTGTGCTTCCCTCTGTCTCCTTAGTGCACATCAATCAATCAATCAATCAATCAATCAATAAATCAATCAATCAATCAATCAATCAATCAATCAATCAATCAATCAATCAATCAATCAGTTAATCAACCACCTGACCAATTGCTCCAAAGTCAAAATGAAGGTCATCTGATGTTTTCTGTAAATACACAATCATATCTAAAATGAACTGGACTCTGGGACCTAATCTACATAAGTTTGTTATGGGTTTTTGTGATATAAGCTAAAATTGCCTTCTCTGGTTTCCATTTAGATTCGTCTCTACATGGACTGTGAGGAATACCACAAAGTGGCTTTCTCCAGGAGCGCCCAACCTCTGACGTTCGAGGCCAGCTCAGGGATCTTCGTGGGGAATGCCGGTGGAACGGGCCTTACTCGGTTTGTGGTGCGTCTTCATTCCCTGTTATCAACCTGTGTGCATGAGTGCAAAGCGAGGCTACTATCTACCCATCATTTTTAGTAACAGGACCTCCCTGCTCTGTCTTTTCTCAGATGTGTTTGACAGCTAGTGATCCAGTTAGTTTATTTCCTCATTCCTGGTGTCAGTGCGATTGGATCAGTGAGTTCATGATGACGATTGAATCCAGAGCTAGTATGAAGAGGCAGATGTGATGTTTGGGTGGTTGTCTCCTTTTTTTTATGTGAACACAGTCATCTTTGTTGGCAGCTTTATGACCACCGCCAGAGACCACAAAATGAAAGACCACATGTGTCTGAGTGCTGTCTTCTCCGATGAGAGCTTATAAATGGAAAGCTGTTTGTGATTTGTAGGTTTGAAATACAGCTAAGCTCCACTGTTGTCTCTATTGGCCCATATTGAATGTGAGTGGAGAGTTGAAAATGGACCTAATCACTGATGAATATGTGAGCACGGAAAGCCCCTCTCCCCATAGTAGTAGTAAAAAATGCTCCAGAGTTAAGCTTGTTAGAAGAAGTGGAGCAGGTGCAATATATTTAGCTCTGATTGTTAATGTAAAGGAGAATATAACAGCAAATGTTCAAAAAATTGGTCAACAAATATCTGATCTATTATCAGGATTAATTCTGGTTTTCAAGGCCCTTTCTTGAAGATCTTTAGTTTACATTTTGATAACAGAAATAATCTCTCTTCAGAACATTTTTAAATTGTTTAAAAACCTTTGGTTCATCCCTTTGACTCTTTGTCTGCACATCCTATCCCTCCCTCTGGTTTCAGGTTTTTATTTTAAATCAGACTCCAATAAAGTCATTTGCAATAATTGTTCAGTTAATGTTGAATGTCTGCTTTTTAGAAGTAGGACCAACTTGGACCCACTAGGTGTGTTTGATTACAAAGGCTACATCCTCCAAGCACCTGGTCTACTTGGACTGGGTCCTTCGACGTCCGTGGAAATAAGGAGGCTGGAAGAGTTTTGGCTGTGCATTCAAACACGTCCAGCCTTCTCTGGCATTCACCGCCTGTACGCTCTGTCGCCCAGCAAACGTAACAGTTGACACACAAAGCATGAAGGGAATGAATCCCAAACTTCTTACTACTGTTCTGGGTGCTAGTTACCTTTTCAAGGAGCTTCAGCAGCACTACCATTGTCACAAATATCATATTTTTAGTCTTCACACTGCAGATATACTAGAATCTGTTCTTAAATGTCAGCCAAACCCATTTGTACAGGCACGGATAAAACCTTTCAATAAACCAAACATCACACACCACATATCTGAGTCAATAACCATTTAAAGCAACTATTTTTATTAATTTCAGACAGAAATATTCACATACTTGTATTATATTAAACTGCACTTCAAATATTCACCACTGTTCTGAGCCAAGTACCTTTTTCCTCTGAGCACGGAGCAGCCGGCTTGCTTGGACCCACGATGAATCACGGGATACCAAAGGCTACGTAGGATACACCGGACCCATCCTTCAAAATGTGCAAAAAGAGGGCTGCATTTGTTGGCCGCATAACAAGGAGTCTTCCTATCCGAACAGACCTTGGCGCTGTGCTATGACGTAATCGGCAGATGAATCTGGCCTTGGGAGGACGCAGCTCATTAATTCAAACTCATCATAAGTCTAAAGCTTGGATGTTCGGACATGGCTGCTTCCTGACGTTTTGCTGTGGAGCAGGTTTATGTGATGGGGAAAAAAAACAAAACAGATAAGCTCTTAGTGGAAAAGGAGAAAGAAAAAGTTCCTATAAAACTTTTTACATCATTAATATTTTATTAGAGACCACTGAGAGGCATTACAAAAAAAAGCTTCTGGGAACCGAGGAGGGAGTTTGTTTTTATCAAAGGCTCCTTATTGATCGTCTTTTGGCTTTAAAGAGTTTAAAAATGTCAAAATGCTTTTGTCTACTCCATGAGTTGGCCAGTTTTTTTTTTAAATCTTTTCTTAGTCGTTTTTGTTATTCAGCAATTGATAACAGTTTGATCTTTTACTCTCATCTCATCTAAAACTGAAGGAAAATTATAAATATCTTCTCACTGCATACCAACGGAAACTTCTTCATGTTATCGCATATTGAAATAGAAAACAGTGTTTGCCATTAATTTGACTTTTTGTGAGAGCTGTGAACCAGTCATTACACTGCTAATGAACTGGGACTGACCTGCTGAATGGATCCACTCCCTTTCGGGGAGATTTTTATGTCCTATCATTGCTGCTATAACATTTCTATTCCTACACATCTCCTCAGAGTAAGCCATGTCTTTCATCACTCCCATGCCTCCCTACATTCAGACAAAGAGGAGCAGTGGTGTCTATGCAGCTGTTTGGTGTTTGCATTGGCTGCTCTGTCAGAGATAATCTCTCTGAGAGCAATAACAGACCCCATTCAGCAGCAGCTCTCTGCAGTCATATTCTCACTCATGGCTTTTGATGAACACATAGGGAGTTAAAAAAAAACAACAATGAAAACTCCAACTCTGACTTGGACTTACATATGGCCTTAGTCTCTGGAGTTACATTGAGTCAGTCTTTGTGTGCAGCACTTTATGAGCCATGGTTTGCTGCTGTGGAAAGCTCCTTTTCTTCTGGGCCTTAAAGTGAAAAATGTCTTCCTAGTGTAGAATGGTGAAAAGATAGGAAATTTATAGATTTGCATTCATGTTGTTGCTGTAATCCTATTTTTTAAGGATGGTAATGACACATTTGTTTTGGAAATAAAAAAGAAAGTTCACTTGGAATATTGTTTAGGGAAAATGTATCCGTCCAACCATCAGTCCATCCATCACACAGATCAGCCAGGAGTCATGTTGTCTGATGTGTGGGCTGCAGGATGAGCACTGTTTTCTATTGATGATGAACATTGGATAAAAATGAAAGCACAGTACCAGAAAATATTCCTGCATCTCTTCACTTTTCTCCTCCTGTTCGGTAAATGGGTTATAAATAATCCAGAACTCAATAACTCAGACCGTCTTCTGGCTCAAATCTACTCTACATACCCAGAACCAGAACCAAACATAGAGAAGCTTTTAGTTTCTATGCTCTACTAATCTGGAATAAAATTCCAGAAAACTGTAAAAGTGCTGAATCTTTAAAATGCTTTGAATCATATTAACTTACATGTTTAAAATGGCCTTTGGCTTTTCTATCTAAACATTACTACAATCAAACTTTCCTTTCAAATTTCTATCTATAATTGTATCATTATGTTTTAATAATAATGTTGTATTAATTATTACATTTTTTCTATCATTTGTGATCATTAATTATTTAATTATCTCTATTGCACTGCATGGTTTTGTACTCTCGCTACTATATTGTTGTGTTTCTCATGTACGGCATTTTAAAATGTCTTATTACTGAAATCTGCTTTATGAATAAACTTACTTGCATACTTCTTATTTTTGAAGTAATGGCACAAGAGAATTTTATCTGCAACTAGCTGTACTGTATTATTAAAACTAATGCTTACTTTTCCTTAAACGTGTTTGGGGGCACTTTTAAAATTTCTAAAGTTGATGCAAACTGTAACTGTTGACTCTTCAGTGCACCTTTGCATCTGTGGTTTAAATGAGAGTCTACTATTTTTCTACCTTCATGCAGCCGCTAGCTGTGCTGCAGTTCTGATATTACTTGTGCTAAAACACGCTCAAAGTCACTGCACAAATCAAAAAACACATGCTCCTTATATCTCTTGAAGGCTTCTCAGGATTTTTCTTCTATATATTTTTCAAAATACAATGGAAAAACATTTTCAATGTGGACTGGATGTAGTTTAACATAATATGTCTGTTCTGGATCCCCAGATACAAACCGTGTTATGGATGATTCCATTTAATAAGCTGCACAAGCAAATAAACTGAGTTGCATCTTCACCTGGTATGAAAGAGTGAACTGACGTTTTAAAGCTGTAGAGAGGATTGCGTGGCACATTTAGTTTCAGATGTGTTGTTTACTGCACAAACAGATGTCTGTGATTTGGCTTGCTACTCTGGCTCTTATCCACCCAATCCTCTACTTTTTTTCGATTAGTTCCACCCTTGTCTGTTTGTCATTCTTTGCCACATTGAAATTTCACAGGCACTGCCTTATTAGATTAAAAACAGGTGATTATCTTCTGTTCTTTTCTCTAAACAAACAGGCTTGACTGAATCTCCTTTTTTAAAACCTATGGCTTTGTCTCTACATTTGAAATCCCAAATAACAGTTTAGACCACCGGTTGGCAGTGATCTAATAAAACAACATAGAGACAAGTAGCATTTGCCATCAACTTACATTTATAAATTGTAAGTGTCTGAATCGCCTGTATACCAATAAATACCATTATCTGGGCCACAAAAATATAATTGTAAGGATCCCCTAAAGATTTATCAAAGGGTTTAAATCAATTACTCAGTTTTAGTCAGCAAGAAGTACACAGTGACTGGGACGACCTTTGACCTTTTTTACATATTTTTGGGGTATGCTTCCGTCAGCTATGCACACCAAAAATGAATGTATTTACAACAGTTTAAATTGCAAAATAGCCCAAGCTTCGTCAGACTAAAGAGAGTGTCTGACATCAATTTCAAGCATCCGATTCTGTTAGATTTATGTGCAGATTAATTTGACCATTCAAACTAAACCCCTTCTTTTTATCAATTTTTTATATGTTTAGGCTTGTTGTCCTGTGGAAAGGTGAACCTTGCTGTGAGTCTGCACTGTGGATGGATGGTGTTTTTTTTTTATTTTGCATTTGGGCTAAACCCTTCATGCAATCTCATTAGCTGTGGATTTCTGCACCACCTCCAGAGGTATCACCGGTCTCTATGACCCTTTCCACTTTGTAGCACCTTGGCAAGTTTCCAGAGTGCTTTATTTTTCCTCCACGGCTTTCTCTGTTCTTTATATAGGTCTAACTAAAGGTTATAAACTGTACAGAAGGTCCTCCATAGTTGTATTTTATTTACTTTCACATCTAGATGGCCCACCGTGCCATGAACTCTACTTACATTGCTGTGATACTTAACTGTGATGAACAACCAGCCATTTATAGTTGAGATAACTCTTACTGAGATGGTAGCAATGAAAAAGTCCCATTAGGTGCTTTTTAAGTTAAAGCCAAGCTCTGGTGTTTAGATTTGCTTTTCAAACTCAGTCTAAAACAGATAAAAGGTGTCAAGCATAGAGTGAGCCAAATAATGTTGGTGTAGCATTGATGCTCCCTCTCATTGATTCCTCTTTGTTTCCTGCAGGGTTCCATTCAGCAACTGGTGTTGAAATCAGATCCCAAAGCTCCAGATGACCAATGTGAGGAGGATGATCCTTATGTGAGTCTGCATTTATGAGAACATTCTGCACATTACACTGCTCTAAAAAACAAGAACTCTTACTCCCTCTGCTGATGGGAGGAGAGTATTGCAATATTTTCAAGCTGCCAGAAAGTCATTCTAATTGGTGATGAGCAAATAACTGTTTGGTCGGTAACCTTTTATTTGGATAGGAAGATAAGGGGATTCTATCTGTCTTTTGTATCCTTAGTGAGCAGTTTACATTCTGCAAAATTGCATATTTTTACTATGTCAGTGTGGGGTATAGACCTGTTTTAAAGTCTAAAACATTCAACATTATTTCTTTCGGTAAATAGTTAGATTATTTCCATCTGAGTAATGAGTATGAAATAAACACTTCTAGTTGACAACAGTTTAAGTTCATTTCTTAAATATTTAGTTTGCTTATGCTATATAAAATGAACATATATCTGTACACTGATTTAGAATTTTTGGTTTTATGGAGTTGCTTTTTTACTTTAAGTGGACTCGCTTTCATATGTTTTTAGATTTTTATTCTTTTAATGTCATTACAGTTTAATCATAGTTATTCAATGAGATTTTACCTCTTTTAATATTTAATATTTTGGAGTGGAGCGTTTTAGAATATCACACACAAGAAAAAACAAATAAAAAATAAAAGTTTTGTATTCTTAAGGGAATAAAAATAATCTAAACCAACACAGCCCTGTGTGAAAAAGTGACTGCCACCACACCTAATAAGTTGTCGGAAACAGCCTTTGCAGAAACGACTGCTCACAAGCATTTCTGATAACTTGCAGAGAGTTTTTAAAGAGCTTTGCAGGAATTTTGATCCACTCATCTTTGCAGAATTGTTGTAATTCTCCTAAATTTGGGATCAGGTCCTAGCATCTCAATAGGATTCAGGTCCTGGTTTAGACTAGGGCACTCCACAGACTTCCTTTTGTTTCGGTTTGCTGTCACCAAAAAAGTTGTTTCCATTCGGAGGATTCAGTGTCCTCAATGTCTTTTATCAAAACCAGGTGGACTGGTTTGAGCCCAAAAATACCCAGGCCAAAATTTTCCCCAGTCCAGCCCTGATGACATGCCCCCTAATCATCATTAGCTGTGGAAGCCTCACACTGGGCCTCAAGCTACATGGATTATCTAACTCCCTACTCATTTTTCAGATTCTAAGATCTTGAGTTCTAAAGAAAAGCAAATGCTCCTTTCATCTGAAAAGTGGACTTAGAACAATGACCAAAATGTATGGTTCTTGTCTTAAGTTCAGGAGTTAATTGGCATGACTAATACAACGTTGGTAGGTTGGATGTAGATGTTGTCTGTGAGCAGTGGATCTTGATGCACCTAAATTCATGAATAGATTTTGCTTGACAGTCAAAAGGCTGCTATTATTCCTGTGGCTGATTCAGGTTTTCATTCCACACCTTTGCTCTCTGAATAGACAACCTCTTTAAAACTACCTTTGTATCTTAATATGGAGGATGTACAGTAAATAGTCTTCTCAACATCTGTCTAATCAGCAGTTTTCTTCAAGATTATTTAGCCCATACTACTGTGGCACATGCTTTGACTCCCCAGAGGGCACTTTAGCACTTGTTTTCGTTCCCTAGAGGGCAGTTAAGGACACTATAGCTTGTGTTTTGGCTCCCTAGAAGGCACTTTAGCACATGCTTTGACTCTCGAGAGGGCTCTTTAGCATGCTTTTTGGCTCCTTAGGGGTTATTTTGGCACCACTTTGACTCCAGAGAGCGCACTTTAGCATGCTTTTTGTCTTATATAAGCCTGAAACGGCAACATGTGCGCTAAAGGCTGATTTATACATCAAAACTATGTCGTCTGCATAGATGTCACGGTGAACGCAGAGATGTCCCCGCCCCCCTCTGCTGACACTCTGCTGCACCTCTCCTGAATTGTAGGTGACCACAGAATGTGCCACAGACAGGAGTCCTCTGATTGGTCAAATCTACATCCGCTCTACACTATGCATCTCCTGTTTGGTACCTTATCTGCTTGTTTTGTTTGTATGACCGCAATTGTGGAAAATGCCTCGTGAATTTCGACTAGCTAGAAGAGCGAGGTGCGTGAGAATGCTCAGATCCTTTTTCCACCTGGATCCCTGCTCTTTTTCGCCTTCATGTCCCTCCGCTGTTAGACAAACTTGCCCCCACTTCCTCACCGCCTCGGCCGTATCTAGACGCACAGCTGGTTCCTGATTTTCCCCTTTTGTGTTGTGGCGTGGAATAAACATAGCACAGACCACGCTTTAATATTGAGCATAAATCAAACATTTCTGCGTCATACCTGGGACAAGCTCACTGCAACACACTGCAGATATAGTCAGCCCTTTAGTGTATTAAACCACTATAAAAAAGACCCCTGCCCTAGAGGGTGCTGTAGTACACACTTTGACTCCCGAGAGGGCAATTCAGCACGTTTTAGCTCCCTAGAGGCACTTAAGGGTAGTTTAGCACATGTTTTTCAACTATTGAAAAATGCCACTGTCAATTGCTAAAGAATACAAAAAAAAATAAAAAATAAATGTTTGCAAATTTTGGGATATTTGGAGAATTTTAATTTAGGCTGTTCATTAAATGAAAGACATAACCATCAAAATAAAACATAAAGACTTTAAATATTTTATTATGTAATACATCTAAATAAGTTTAACTCTCTAAAATGAGCAACAAAAACTGCAGAAATGTTTTAAAGTAATCTAGTCATTTTTATTATTTATATCCATTAGAATAGTCTGTTTCATCTAGTAGGTAATTGGCTGTGCCTTTACAAGAAAATTAATTAGCATTTAAGTGTGGAATATTAAATATAATCTCTTTTTAAAGTTCCAGACATTCTGCAATCACTCCAAAGATGGTGCCTCTGGGTTTTAAAAGGGGCTCATCTCTCAAAGCGGATTTTGTGTCAGCAAATTTTTAGAAATTACAGTTAAAGTCTAATTTTAATTTCTGGCTAATGTAGGTGACCTTTATTGTCCTGGGATGATGAAGGAAATACAGAAGCCTCAAGCAGGTTTTTTTGTAAACAGTTTTTTTTTTTCTCTCATGCTCCAGCAAGATTATATCTCTGTCCTGCTTTGTTTTCTTAAATGTTTGAGTTCTGTTTCAATTTCTTTTAATTTTCCTATTCTCATGTTTGCTTCAGGCATCTGGTTTTGGAAGTGGAGATGAAGATTATAAAGACTCAAAGGACACAGATGAAGTTAGGAAGATTATAGAAGAGAGAGAATACCCCACGGTATGTATGCTGAACTTCAGCTTTTTTTCTCTTTCTGTAATTTTACTAAATTGGACCCAAACCAAAGGAAACAGCTATTATCCTTGCGGGTCTGTTGGAAACTGGATCACAGTGATATATGGTACTTTCTGCCAATTCTGTGTTCTCAACGACCCACCACAGGGTGCAGGGTTGACAGACAAGCGGGGAGAGAGCCATGATATTATACATGCAGAAATAGCTCCACAGGGGAACCTGTCGGATTCATTTCAGGAGCTGGATGAAAAGATCGGTATCCATAGCTCAGCGGGGTCTGAAAGAGCCCCTTGTTGAATTAAATGCGGTTACTATGTTTCCATGATAGCTAGCAGGAAAATCTTAGGGTAAAAATTATTCTACAAGTGTAAATCAAAGCAGAGTTTATTTCAAATGTATTTTCAGTGGTAGCAGAGATCATCAGAGTTGCTCTGCCAACATGTCTGGACACTCCCTTTTTCTGTGGCATTGCTAATTGGCTTCTCACATCCCAGAAGGATGAAAAAAAGGATCCAAAATGCGGCCTGGTCTATTTTTTTGTTTTGTTTCTCACGTCTTTTTGAATCTCTTTGATTTTGGGCAAGACGTGTTGCTTGTTATTTATTTATTTATTTATTTATTTATTTATTATCTGTCAGGTAGAAAAATAATGAATGGCTATAACAGGTTAGTTTAATATAATGCATAAAGGGTTTGTAGCATATAGCTGATCTAATACTTGTCCTTGGTTATGCTTCTTTCTATTAGAAAAACCTCTATTGTCCATTTTGAAGGATTTGTAGGTTTTACAGATCTAGCAGTAACAAAGTCTGTATGTGGCTTCTGTAACCAAACTGTGATTTTCTAGAATTTTTTTAATGATAGAATACGTTTTTTAATAATTATATTTCTATACAGGTCCAGGTTGAGTGGGGAATCATTCTCTGTGAATATTAGATTCATATGTTTTAACCGCCGTTAAATGTATGAATCTGTTTGATCTGAAACATTACGGTAAATGTAACAAAACGGAAAAGGAGAAAAAGTAGATTTTAAGGGCAGTGAGCAGAGATGGCAAAAGTACTCACTTTCCGTACTTGAGTAAAAGTACAGATACTTGTGTTAAAAAATACTCTGGTAAAAGTGGAAGTACTGATTAAACTTCTTTACTCAAGTAAAAGTAACAAAGTACAGGCATGTAAATTTACTTAAATTATAAAAATAAAAGTAGAAACCACTTTTTTCATGCCGTTACCTACATTTTAAATGGATGTCTGCCAATAGGACTAGATCTCTGTTGTGTTCATTTTCAATCATCTCGTCGTCCATGCTACTATGCTAACGCCACCGCCACCAAGCTGCAATGATTTGCCGCCAATGAATACCGCCGAATCTGTCGATTCATCTTGTAGTGGTGCGTCAAATGCAACGTAGATTCCCATCCAATTAGATTGAATTTGGTATTGATGACGTGAAAAATAATAACGGTAACTCCAATGAAATGATTCAAAACTAAAGTAACGAGCCAATTTTTTAAAATGTAAGGAGTAGAAAGTACAGATATTTGTGTAAAAATGTAAGGAGTAGAAGTAAAAAGTCGCCATAAAAATAAGTAGTAAAGTAAAGTAAAAATATCAGAAAAATCTACTTGAGTACAGTAACAAAGTATTTGTACTTCGTTACTTCCCATCTCTGGCAGTGAGGCTCATTCATACTACTGTGGCTCATTTGTAGTTTTGCTAACATGATCTTTAAAAATAGAGGAGATGTTTCAAGAAGAACTTTGTGGCATATTTCAGTCAAACACTTAAATCAAAAGCTTTTAAACTAATTTTTCTTGTTTTTCTGTGATGACTGTTTATACTTGTGGGGGGATTTCACATCATACAGGTGTTACAAATGAAACTCAGAAGAAGAAAATCAGAGGAAACCAGAGCACAACCCAACACAGAAAAAAAAAATCCAATAAAAACTTGATAAACAACCAACCAGCAATAGCAAGGACCACGGCGCATCCAGACATACTTCAAGTTAAAACAGGACCTAAACGAAATTTCAAATTTTTATAACCAAATTTCTTTTTGTTTCCTCTAGTGTATACAAAATGACAAAATAAATCTGTCTAAGTCTAAGTGTAAGTCTAAGACCTAAGGTTTGAAGAGAAAAACGGTAACAAGTTAAATCAGATTTTTAAGCAATACATGAAAAATCCTCTGAAGGGACACCAACCAGTTAGGTAATCTGTGAGAATTTCACCAAAGTTCATCCTACTTTCAAGAACTACAGCAACTTGGACCTGATTTATTTGATTAACAAGTGATTGAGACAAAACCCCTCAATTGACCAGACTGACTGATGGGACTGCATGTTAGAAATGTCACTCAGTCAATACGTTTTAGATTATAAACTTCCACAAACAAAAAAGGGCTCTATATGTTACAGGAAATAACGTTAGAAGCACAATTTTCAGATTAAAAAACAGAAGAGTATTCCAACACCGTCCAGTGGCAGGAAGATGAAGCTATCAGAAATCTCCACAAGATTCCTGGGAAGGGAAAGGTGTTTAAATACATTGAAAAGCATAAAAAAGTTGCAGCAAGTCTTGGAGAAAGTGGGGGGGGGGTTGTCTTACTACATGCGCTCCAAGACGTGCAGTCAGCTGTGATTATTGAAACAAAACTCAAACTTTGTGGGTCTTTAGATCAGCTATACATCTAAAGAAGGATGTAGAGGCAGTAAAGCACGGTTATGACTTAATCATACTGTGGGGAGGCCTCCCCTCCTCTGGTGCAGGAAATTTACTTTGTGGATAAAGGAAGAATAATTGAATAAAGCATCAGGGAATCCTAGGAGATGTCCTGCTTTGTGAGCAAGCTAAAAGATCTCATCTCCAAACATGACATCGATCAAAAGAATTACACGTGATCATCATAAACCTACCGAACCAAACTATTCTATGTGGCATATTGCAGCATGTCACAAAAGCAGAAGGTGCAACGTGGCAAAGATTCTTCATAGGAAAGGGATTAATTATTGCACAATTGCATTTCCTTTGAAGATGCCACTTAGAATAATTTAGTTGTTGTGATTTGACTTGTTTCAAGCAGCATATAATAAGTAAATCCTAATCTAAATTAAATTTGTGTTGGGGCAGTAGGTTTTCTTTTTTGACCTTTATGTATCTATCTGTTAATTTTGATAAAGATCTATATGGCTATATGTTGATATATCTTGACATTTTTGTGAAATACTAAACACAATTTCATATAGTTGTAGTATAATATAAGCTGCATTTCCAGCAGTTTAGATTTTGTATTTCTTGATTTTTAAGTCCTTTTATAACATTTCCATAAACTCTCAGTAATTTGTTGAATTCATTTAACAAAATTATTCAAAATGCATTAGACTTCCTTGTCCTCAACGTATCTTGTCTTAAAAATCATATTCCCAATAAACTAAAATCAGATATCCCTGAAACAAAAATGTAACATGAAGTTCCTTCTGTTAAAAAAAAAGGATTTTTATGTCATTTGTAAAGGATTGATCATTTTATTTTTAGAAAAGCTACAAAAATGTTTTTTTTTTTTTTTTTTTTTTTTTTTTTTAGATAGCCAGAATGGTGGCTTTTTAATCTTTATATCATCTGTTGCTTAACAGAAATGATATTGGCCATGCTTGTATGGGGACTGCTGTTTACCAATGAAATGTATCTGTGTTTAACGCTCTAATGTACTCATTGGCTTTCCTGCCAGATTTTTGATGGGAACAATTTCGCAACACATCAGTTTTGCCTTGTAAAAATTGAGCTTCAGCCAACAAAGAATTAAACAGTAAAACCCGAAGCTGATGTAAAGATCTTTGGCCTTATTAAGGTTTAACTGTAACTTCAGGTTTGGACTGGCATGTCTATTACTGCTGAACTGGGGTCATGTTGGCACAAAGTTATCACAAAATGTCTGAGGATTTATTGTCTTAAATGCACTTGGAGGCATTGCTCTGGTCAACTTTCAGTACATTTAGTGGATGTATGTCTGTAATAGAGTGGTTTCTTTCCAGAATTAGATATTTAAACCATAACATTTTTTAAAATCTGATTAATTTTAAGACAACCGTGTGTAAAGATATGAATAAAACAGATTTAGTTTTTTTCCTAATCCACACTCGCTCAAAGTGATCGATTTGGATCCAGTCCATCCTCCTTGATATCATCATTGTACTTTATGCAACTTACCAGTACCTGTGACAGAGCAAAAAAACCCCACAGTATGATGCTGTTACCTCCATGCTTTATAGATAAAAGGCATCATGAGGCTAATAGGTACTTAAAGCAGAAAAAGTTGATATTTTTCAACTTAAAACGACTCCAACCCATAAAATAACTCAGAGATTGCAAAGTAAATTCTTAGGTCATTTTCTTTAACTAATGACCTTAAATATAAAACAAAATTGGAATTGGAAACCAGTAAGAAAAATGTTCAAAATGCAGAACCCAGTTTGGATTTCTCCGTCAGATCGATATCTTAGGCACAGCTCCTAACTTTTAACAAGCTTGTATCTATGTAATTAAATAAGCTTTATTTTATGCCGGCTTTACCCATCCTAATCTAAACTATGGTAAATTTGGTGTCATCATCCTGTTGAAATGCCAAAACATGTCCAAGATTAGAACATCTGAAGCAGATGGCAACCTTGGGATAAACAGAGGATAGGTGGGATGTTCATAAGTGAAGCTTTTTGAGAATTTGGGCTGAGAGAAAGCTGACTGAGAAAGATGCACACAATTAATATTTATCACTTACAAAATTAAATGTAATTTGCTGCTGAACAAGCCCAGTTTCATCAGTGGAAAACGTACGGTATAGGAACGACTTAGATTAACCTCACTGGACTGCATGATGTGATATTCATCATCTGTGAACTAAGTACCAGCCATTCTCCACGGTGATGACTCCAGCACGATCAGGGCTGTGATAAGGCATCATATATACATACAAGGTGGTGTTAAGTCTGTCTCTGCTTTTCTAGTTTCAGGTTTATGAAAATGAAACATACCTCATTTTATGTTAGGCTGACTTTATTTTCTTTTTAAAAGGAAAAATTGATCAGAAGGCGTAGATTTAAAATGGAGTTGAAGTTCTTTAACCACTATTTTTAGGTGAAATGTCTAAACATGTCCCTCCAAAAGTTAACATTGTGCTACTTTAAAAAAATATATTTTTTCCTATGACTGACTTTTGTAATATGTCTCCACGTCTGTCTGATCTGTAGCCTTTGCCAGAACTGGATTCCATATACGGCTCCCCAGTTCGAGCCCCGCCCTCAGAAATATCACTAATTGATGATGAAGATGGAGATGTTGAGGAGTCCTCTGGGGAGGAGGTGGAGTCCACCACAGTAAGAGGTCAAATATATTATTTAACTATTGTTGAATATTATGAACATTTGATTGAAAAATATTTTTGGGTGGGAGGGTTTTGTGATATTAGTTACTAAATATATTTAATAAGTTAAAAATGTTTTGTTGCTTTCACATATATATTTCTGTTTTTACTGTTGTTCTATGTATAAGAATGTGATTATAATTGATTATCTTTATCATCAATAACTTTCTTTATCAGTTTTTTTTACTATAAGTGTTTATCCATAAATGTATCTTTATTATTAATATACGGTTGCCAGATGTATGTTTATAGTAACAATTACTATTATTCGTATAGATCTTAAGAGTAATACTTCTATATTTTCTGCTATTGATTTTTTTAGTAGTATGTGCTACCATTCTTTAAGGAAGCAGGAGGTATTGTAGTTCTAGAAATGACCACTAGATGGTAGTAAACAAACACTATAACCTTATTATCACTGTATTGTTTTCTGTCTCCTGACCTGCAACAAACCAACATGTCTAGACTATTTATTTTCTTATTAGCATTGAATATTTTGTAATTTTTGTCAAAATACTGAACTGTTTAATCATAATGTGCTGAATGTGTGTCTGTTACAGCAGGAATGATTCGGACTGATGCTTCTAAGATTCAGCCCGACACTGTAAGTTGGCTTCTTCTCCTAGACCTGCTTTGCATTTTAGGCTAAACATTAAAGCATTAAGTTTATTAAGCTGAGCATTAAAAGTCTGTTTCCATGTAGCTGAGCATCCAGGCAGCAGCCTGATCCCTGCAGTGTGAGTTTGTCCCAGATATAAGGAACTGTGGCCTATTTAAACTTTTGCTTTTGAAGTTGCTTTCCACATAGAAAGTTGCAGCTGATTAGTTCCCTGACCTTAGACTTTGTCTTTAGCCTCTGTCAGAGGGTTTTATTGCAGATGACGGTGCTGACCTTAAATTCATGTTAATATTAAGTCCCTTCAGGTTTCTTCAGGACAGAAAGGTGAACCAGGGGAACCGGGTCCAGCTGGTCCCCCAGGACCCCCTGGCCCTCCAGGACATGCGTCAGGTGAGGGAGGCGACCCTGGACCAAGAGGTCCTCAAGGCCCGCAGGGACCGCCTGGCCCAACCGGACGCCCTGGGAAAGATGGCGAGCCTGTGGGTTTTTAATCTAATCTGCTTTTTAGTTTGATTTGCAGTAATCAGCATCTTCTATTTTTAGATGCAGCTTTATGTTGTTTTATTTTTTTCCAGAACAGCAGTGTTCTGTTGTTTATCAGGCTTACAGGGCAGAGTACACTCTGATGGATGGTTTTCTATTTTTATCTGTTCTCTAGGGGATGAAAGGTGAACGTGGTCTGCCTGTAAGTAAACCTTTTTGGTTTCATGTTTGTTGCAGGTAAAATGTGTTAAGCTCATGTCAGAATTTTATAGCATGGAGAGCAAGAATGCAGAAAACTCCACCTGAGTTTTTGAAGGGAATCTGCCTAGGACAGCATCCTGTTAGGGGGCAAACTGGTCATTTATACAAAAGAATTCTTCTCTGTCACTTTTCTACTTATCCAGTCAGAGTTGAGTAAAGAATCCCCGTGTTCTGTGGTTGGAGATATTTTTCAGAGGTTTTGAGCTATTTAGAGTTATGCAGAGCTGCTGGATGCATGTCCATGGTGCAAACCTCTCATTTCAGAACGAGCCAAAGGAGCTCCACAGGTTTGAGATCTGATGAGTGTAACTAGAGTTAACTAGTTGAAGATTATCTGAGCTTCTTGATATGATGCCTTATTCAGCTGAAATCAGGGATTAAAGATGGATGCAGTGTAGCTCTTAAACAGGAGGAACCTGGATCTCAAACAGTACTGAACTGCTACTGAGGGGCCCACAGTGTTCAAAGAAAATATCCCTCAAGACTGCATAGCCTTAGAGTGTTTTCCTTTCCTTTCCTTTCCTTTCCTTTCCTTTCCTTTCCTTTCCTTTCCTTTCCTTTGCTTTCCTTTCCTTTCCTTTCCTTTCCTTTAATATTCTTTCCCTCCCTTTCATTTCCAGTGCTGCTTTATCTATTCTAATAGATTTCCACAGCTTGATTGCATGAGTAGTAAAAGCGCTGATGTTGCCTATCTTATTGTCTTGAACCAGTCTCCCCATCTGATATCAACAAGGATCATGTACTGACTGGATAGTTTTATTTTCATTTTCATTGTTTTCTGTAAACAGTGAGAAATTGTTTTAAGTGAAAATTTGAGCATGTCAGTACATTATAAAATTCACAAATATGATTTTAGCTTCTTTTAAGTTCAGCAAACTGTCTGTACAGCTGATTTGGTAATTGAGTTAACAGTCAATTAAAAATATTTACGTAATAAAGCAGCTGGTCAGTGCTTTAACTCAACTTATGATGTTTGATTTTTGGTTTATGTTTTGGTTTTTTTGGTGTTTTTTGTCTGTATTTTTTATTAATGGTCTCGCCATCCAAGCTTACCTGAAACATACAGTGTAGCTAAGATTATTTTTCTTCTTTTTTTTCTTTTCTAGGGAGCAACAGGTTTCCCTGGATTACAAGGAGACCCTGGTGAGAAAGGAGAGAAAGTAAGAAACATTTTTTTAATTACTGTGAAACAACCAGCAGATTTAGACACATTAGACGCACTTCAAAGATTTGTTAAAAGGTTCCCAGTTGAACTGCTAATACTGAGGCTGTCTTTCTCAGGGGGATCCTGGTCTTGGGGTTCCTGGTCCTCCTGGTCCTCCTGGACCTCCTGGTCCATCAAGAAGATCTTCCATGGTTTGTTTTCCACGCCATGCTAATCTTTTTATTACTAAGGGCAGTGATGCCCAACGCCACATGTATCAAACTCCAGTCATTGAGGGCTCATGCCCTGCAACTTTTAGAGGTACCCCTGCTTCAAAACACCTGAATCAAATAGATGTGTCATACGCTTCACTCTGAAGAGCTTAGCTGCATACTGAGAAGGATATTCAGCCATTTGATTTCTTTTTCCTGGATCATAGACACAAGGAGATAAGGAGTTGGGTTTGTCACCTGTGGCTTAAGCTTACTTCACTTTGAGATCTGGGATTTAACCAATAGCATGCTGTGTTTTGTACAGGAGGGGTCTGGATTTGATGACTTTGAAAGTGATTCAGAGGTCATCAGGGTAAGGAACTATTTTCTTACATTACAAACAATCTTTGTTTCATTTAATTTGGATTTTAGACAAACAATAAGTATCCAACCTCCTTTAGTGTAGAACTGTAGAAAATCCAATGCAGCTAATAATAACCTAACAAGTAGACAAAACCCACGTGTGTGTAAATTGATCATAGAGTGATCATTCAGCCATTTTGGTAAGACCACTGCATGAAAAGTGAGACTTTCGTCCCCGTAAACCCCCGTAAACTCCCGCAGATCTGCCTGATTTTCGTCAGTTTCCGACAATTTGCAACCCGTGCTTGTCCGCGTTTGTCGTGCCACAAATTGTCGAAAACGTACCGTGATGTATGTGGAGAGCGATCAGCTGTACTAATGGCCCTAATTAGCATATGAATGCAGCAAACCCGCGCGGCTGGCCAGGTCTGGCTTGAATAACCTTCTCAGTATTGGCTGAAACCACTATTCTCAAACAAGTGAAATCGCTCGTGATTGGCAGCAAAACCACACGTGGCCACGCCAGGCTTTAATTTTCTTACTGAGTATTGGACGGAACCACTTCTTTTTAAACAAGTAAAGTCGCTCGTGATTGGTTGGCATATATATATATTTACATATAAATTTACATATATATATTTATTCATATATATATATTTATTTATTCATTCATATATTTATTCATTCATATATTTATTCATTCATATGGTGTGTATTTATGTTATCCTACACTACTACACAATTATTATGCTACCATCAAGGACATGAATGAATTTATACAGGAAATGAAGATTTGCCGGGAAGCTGTTTATGCAAAGAAAGAGCTTTATTAAAACACACACAACTATATACAACGCGTATCCAAACACATGCGTTTCTAAAAATTACAACTCCGTGAACGGTCCGTTTGCTTCCTCGAGGTTGGAGGTAACTGGCAGCATTCCCTCCGAGGCAGGTCCGATGTGCAGACGCCTACTGTGCGTGGCCCTGTACTTCGGCATCGCTTCTAACCGGGACTGCAGCTTAACACAGAGTTCAGTGAGATCCGGCCTACGAAATGGCGGCGACCGTACAATCCATCCAGAGACACCGCGACGACGGCGGACTTCCAGAGTTCCACTTCCTCATCTGCTAGCACACTCTGCCTCGCTTTCAGCAGCTGAAAAAAAAAAATGAATCAGCGCACTGCGTATGGACACAACACATCTATCAATGCACCTGAAAAATAGTCACCAAATAAAGTCTTACCCTCTTTCTTCTGGCCCGACTCAGAGCAGATTGCCTCCGCACGCAGCGTGTTGGCTGGCTGCGTATATCTGAAGCTCCTGCGTACCGTCTGAAAATACGTCTTACAGGCAGCTGGAAAACAATTAAATGAGAGTGGTATAAATAAAAAATCAAACGCAAGTCACAGTAACAAGGAAGGAGAAAACATTAAAACAAGTCACTTACACACAATGTCGTCTTTATCAACATCGTGCAAATCTGGACTTGCCGTCTGTGAAAACAAAATGTAGAGCTATGATCGGTATCCATCCGTATCCATTTCCTTTTAGCGCAGAATGAAAGCATATTCTTTAAATCTTACCCTTGCTCCGGTTCATAGCGCCTGCAATTAGTCTCCGAGTTGTTAAGACGGCGTACTGCTACCTGTAAATCACAAAAAATACACTTTAATAAAGCTTGTTCTAGCAAGGCTACTATTAGCCGCTATTAGCCGGTAGCTTAGGCTAGGCTGCTTTTAGCTTAGCAGGCAGTAATCGAACATATATTTACCGCTAGCATCTATTCTTTGAGTTCGTCTTGTTCGATGCAGAGTCGACATCGCGTCCAAGAGGAGTTTTACCCCGAAATCCAGACGCTCCAGACCGCCTGCACAAAGCAAAGCATACATCCTCCACTGTGGCTGCACACACCGCCGCTCTAAGTTTCTTGGAGATCGTAGAGCGCATGCGCGAGATGAACCAGGGTTTCCGCGGATCAATAAAAATAATTAAAAAATCATTCTTTTTTTTTTAATCAAGGCCTTAATTGGCACTAAAATTATTTAAATATGTTTATCGAAGTATTTATAATTCTTTAATAAAAAATGCTTATAAAAACAATTTCGTCAGATATATTATATCGCTCCAGGCGGAGAAAAAGCTAGAGGATATATATATACGTATATATGTGTGTGTGTGTGTATGTGTGTGTGTTTACATACATACAGGAGTCATGGAACTCTGCTTGCAGCTCCTTCATATTTCATGTACACTAATAACTTGTGTACATGGTTCTTGATGATGGCATTAAAATCATTTCAAATAGCATTAAAATAGCATTAAATTAGAGTCACTCATTCCTGTATGAACCCTGTGAGCGCTTAATTTAATATGACATATTAAAAAAATCCCACCATCATCCAGCACATGTTCAGTTTCTGCCCAAATATATATATATATATTTTTGTAGATTTTTGTAACGGGGATAAGGATAATTCAAAACTGCTTTTTTTTTAATGAACTTGTTCACTACTTCCAAACTCAGCATCTCTTTTCATTCCTGTAATAAGAAGTTTCTTTTGAATGGATTTGATTAAAGTTTAAGTCCCTCGGTATAAAATAAATATTTTGATGGAGATGAGAAATCTGCTTCCTTGTTGGTGAATAACCAATAGTTTGGACCCAATCATTTAAATAAACGGTGTTAGTTTTTTTTTTTTTTATATATATATATAAGTATTGTGCTATAATTTCTAGTCACCGATCTGTTGCTGCTATATTTTAATTTGACGAAACGGAATTTGTCGATGTTCTTTTTCCTGTTTGGTGCGATTGCAATTGCGGATCTTGATCTGGCCGGACCTTATGACCACAGTGTACCAATCTTCTCATGGCTACTTCCAACAGGATAATGCGCCATGTTATAAAGTAAATCATCTCAGACTCATTTCTTGAAACTTTTCCACTTAAGTAATTGTGAATTGAGCATATTGACAGACAACATTTTATTTTTTATCTTAAATGCAATTTTTTTTTTTTATAATTATTGCTCTAAATGTATTGCATTGTCAGCTAAAGATCTGTTTTGGTCTCTATACTTTAATTAAATAAATCAATTCAAGCTAAAATGTAAGAGGCTATACTAAGCCTGATCTCTTTGTATCAGAGAATTTCTTACCCAGAAAGATGTCACTTGGGGTAAAACCCCCCCTGCAACCCTGGTTTGCATTTGTATAGCTCACAGCATGTTCATTTACATGTTAAAGCCTCCCCTAGAATTCCATGGGGGGGGGGCATGGGGGGAACACTGCCTAAGAAATTCCACGTCAATTTCTGACAATTTACGGGAGTTTTCGGCAAAGCCTGCAAATTGTCGTAAACTGCCGCTAACCTGAAGTTCCACGACAATCTACAGTGCCGCATATTGACGAAAATCCCACTTTTCATGCAGTGGACATCAGAGTTTTTTTTTAGCGATAATTAGTCAATAGATATAGTAGTTTCCAAAAGACCAAGGGACAACGAAGATGAATCAGGAAGAACAGACTGGAGAAGTTTAAAGCTATATAACAGTTATTCAAGCTTTTAACCTCTCACAGATCTATGTTCAACCCATCATTTAAAAATGAATAGATGAACACAGAATAGCAAACCAACTTTGGTGGCGCAGTGGTTGGCGCACAGGATCTATGTGTCGAGTCCTTAGTCCTTGACGCGGCCGACCCGGGTTTGAATACGAAGAGCTCCATGATGAGGAGCTTAAGGACAATCATTTGTTAAATCTGGCATTTATGGAAATCCTGACTAATTAGCCTCGTGAGATCATCCTGATCTCTCGAGCTTTCAAGGTTTCACTCGCAGATCAGTCTGGCTACTTTCCGTTAAAGAAAATTTGGAGCCGTTCACCAAATGAACGTCCAATCAGCGTTGGCTTTGAGGCGGGTTGAGGTGTGACGCAATGACGCGCAACAGTTCAGTCTAAAGAACATGTCGGCTTTAGCCGATGAAACTAGCTTTAGCGTGGCTATCGAGCAAGTTTTATCGGAATTACAGAGTATTTCTTTACTGAAAGAAGAGCGAAACACTGATCTGGAGGCTTTTCTCAGAGGAAAAGATGTTTTTGCTCTTCTCCCGACTGGTTTCGGCAAGAGTTAGCCTGGCTTGTGGTTGTGTTTTCGTTGTCGCTCTGTTAGTACATCATATGCTTTGTTGATCTGATTTAATTGGCCCGTCTATCACCAACATAGGCCAATCAGCTAACCAGTATTTTCGCCCCTTCCCAAAATTACTTCAACGGAAGGTTTCCAGATGGATGTGCGGAGCAAATCCATCTGGTGGAGTCAGGTTAGGGACTAATGTCCAAGCAGCATCTAGAAAAACTCATACATGCATTTATCTTTAGTAGAATTGATTACTGCAACACTGTCATCATAGGTTTGCCTTAAAAGACCATCCGGCAGCTGCAGCTGATCCAAACAACTGCTGCCCATGTTCTCACTAGAACTAAGAAAGTAGAGCACATCAGCCCAGTTCTGAAGTCCTTCCACTGGCTTCCTGTAGTTAGAATCCTTCTGTTAGTCTGTAAATCACTGAATGGATAGGCACCTCAATACATAACAGATTTGTTGTCAAAGTATCAACCTCCCAAACAACTCAGATCTTCTAGATCAAGCCTTTATACAGAACTAGAATCTAACATGGAGAAGGAGCATTACTTCCTATGCTCCACTTATCTAAAAGTGCTGAAAGCCTGAGTTCTTGCATTTGACTCTTGATGTTAAACTGTTACCTGAGATATTGTTAGCCTACAACTGTGGTTGAACTGTTTTATTTGGTTCTCTATTTGCTTTTATTTAAGTTAAATTTATGAAAAGCACTTTGAATGTTTGTGTTCGGAATTGTGCTTTATGAATACATTTGCTTTGCCTATGTAAAAGAATACCATGAAGAAAAACATTCTTATGTTTACATCGGATCACCATGTTTACATTTTATCACTGCTGCACTTTAAGAAATTGACATGTCTTGAGAGCTGTACTGAATAAAATTTTGTTTGTATACACCCAGTTTGTACAAAATGACAATAAAGTTTGTCTAAGTCTTAAGTCTAGAACAAAATCAAAGAAATCTGCTCTGTGAGAGTGAGCAAGAAGGGTATATGGAAACCTAGATTTAACTTTTCTTTGGCTTGCATGTAAAAAACAGTGTGATCAAATTTAAAAGTGTGACTTACCCTTTAAGAGCCCTCTCCACAGTAAAACATTGGAAGCATCAATGTGTGAGAATGCTTTGCTTTAATAGGGACACAAAAGATTATTGGGGATGAGAGGATACATTTTGCAATACAGCAAGGCTACTAGAATGGAGGTTCATCTTCCTGCAGAGCAACACTTAAAGCAGCCAAGGCTGCACTGAAATGGCTCAGATCAAAGCATACTCGTATGTTAGAATTGTAATGACTCAGAACAGAAGGACCCAGTATTCAGCCAAAACAGACAGTGGGATAACTTCAAGGGCGTTTATTAAAGCAACACTGGATCAGAGTTGCAGCAGCTAGGGCGTCTGAGGCAGGTAACTCTAGAGAGAGGAAACAGGTTAATGACCGCGAAAATCTGAAGGAGGATAATCCCAGAGCGTGAGTCACTTACCTGGTTTAAAGTTCAGTCCTTGCCCAGAGAACAAGGTGATAGCAGCCGGTCCGCTGACAAGACGCAGCGGTTTCCGCAAAGAGAGTTTCAGACGCCAAAGAATTGAAGGACACAGAACTGACAGGAGATCAGATCTGCACGGATGAATGAAGGCAGGATAATCCAGAGGGCCAAGTCAAGGGACAGAAGTTCAGTCCACAATAGAATCCAGTAGAATCTGAAGACAGGTCAGGCAGACAGATCAGAACAGGGGCAGGCAGGCTCAAAGAGAGAAGACAGACACGATTCAGGAGTGACACTAGAAAAACTCTCACCAAGGGCTCAAGAATAATCTGCCACTGATGATTAAGAATAAGTACCTTTAATAGAGGCATGAGCAGGTGGATCAGATGAGCATTGATGAGAAAACTGAGCAGAATTGGACTGGTGAATGAAATGAACAATTATGCCAGTCATCAGCACCCAGATTATGAAAAGAATGGCCTAGTCAAAGTCCAAACCTAAGTAAAATTTAAGAGGTTTCTGTTTAGAAGTTTATCATCCACTATGACTAAACTGGAGCCATTTAGCAAAAAGTATTGTCAACAAAGGTAGATTTGCAGCTTTTACTTTGTCTTGTTCCACAAAGAAACCTTATTACAAAGCACCTCAAGCTTACAGAAATCTAATTTTTTGAAATAGGACTCATTCTTAGCATTATATTTTCTATCCTCAGGGTCTCCCAGGGCCTCCAGGGCCCCCAGGACCACCTGGCCCCCAAGGATCCACAACAGCAGATGTTATTCCAGGGCCTCCTGGGATTCCCGGAAAAGATGGAGTGAAGGGAGAACCAGGACTCCCTGTGAGTTTTCATTACAATATCTCATCTTAGAAGGCTGACCTGAAGTTTTGTGGTTTAAACCTAAAGATAGGATTTTTTGAACTCAACAGGGATGCATGTTAACTATCAGCAAATCCAAGAACTTTCATCAAGGACATTAACAAACTCTTAGGTCTGCTCAGTACCTTTTCCCAGGACAAACTGTTTGGCTCATTTGTGCTGCAATATGAGAGACAGCAGTTCTTATTGTTTCATCTGTATTCGGGCCATCATGGTGGAGCTCTCTGTTGATCTGCAGAGAAAACATCCAGGCTAACAATATCTTTTTAGTAAAAATGATCAAGACTGGACTATGAGAAAAGGAGAAAGTCTGACATTATATAAGCTATACACAGCTAGCAGACCCAAGGCTGGCTCCATGAGACCATTTCTATCATCCCCCCAGCAAATCTCACCTCCACCGACAATGGAAAATTATATTAACAAGAGCTTTTGTCAGTTAATGATTCTTCATTGGTCCATTTTCCTACAGATACGTGTTTTGAGGGATGCTGCTCTTTATGGCTAATTGAGATGTTAAATATGCAGAGCAATTTTCAGATAAATTAAGTCTATCATTTGTGCATGCAGATATACTGACTAGTCTTTCTTTCTTTCTTTCTTTCTTTCTTTCTTTCTTTCTTTCTTTCTTTCTTTCTTTCTTTCTTTCTTTCTTTCTTTCTTTCTTTCTTTCTTTCTTTCTTTCTTTCTTTCTTTCTTTCTTTCTTCATTTTCTTTTTCTCTTTCACCTTGTGGAAGTTGTAAGGGACTTTTTGCTAAACTTCCAGTAATTCAGGAGTCCTCTCCTCGTTCATTCAATCTTTCTGTTTAAAAAAGCAAAACACTTGTATCATTTGTTTTAAATGTTATTTAACTTTTCCGAGAAACTGAATTGGGTTTTACAATCAGCTGTAAGCCATAATTGTCAACATAAACCTAATTCATCTGCAGCATACAGTACAGAATCACATTGTACTTTCTGACACCTTTTTAAATTGAAAATTAATCAAAGAACTCTTCATCATATTCTAATTAATCTGCTTCCTTTCAACCACTCTCTACTTTAAATTCTATTTTTATTTTCTAGTTCCATAATGTAAGCACAGGCTTACATTATGGAACATGCAGGAATATATTCCATTGATTTGGAGGAATTGTTTTAGAACTTTCAGTTTCTGTTCTTTAAAGAGTGAGAGTTTCTAGAATTGTTTAGTTTGTATTGTTCATTTAACTAAAAATCTAACTTTCAAGAGGTTTACATTAAAAATAGTTGAAATGTTTACAGAAAATAAGAGTTGTTACAGCAGCAGCTGTATGATAAGTGAACTTGTGTTGTACAGCTTTTCTTCACTAAGGAGGTAAATACTAAGATATAAAGCGACTGTTGCTATATTACAGGGGCTTGAAGGAAAAGATGGGGAGCCTGGATCTCCAGGAGAGAAAGGAGACAAGGTCAGGCTAAAACTCAAAATCACTATCTCCTCATTCATAATTAAAATGTGTCACTGACTTGAACCCTTCCTGTTAACTGTACATTTCTCTTATTCTCATGTTTTAATTGTAAATTTCAGCTCAGACTGTTCAGACTCAGAAACAGAAACTGCCGTGCCTAAGCTTAATTATCACTATGACAACCTCTGCAAAGGCCGACCCTGATTTAGCTTTAGCGTAATATCCAAGGCAGTCTTGTTAAAAATAAAAACAATTACGCATAAACTAAGTAACCATCCAGCTCTTAGGCAACCTCTTAATGAGGTGACCCCATGGACTAATGAAGCAGGGGAGCTCGAGTGTAAACAAGCTGGAGCTGCAAAAAGCTACTCTGCTTTTTAATGCTAACCAGAATCTATCTGCAGTCAACAGAGCTGTTAATTCAATGTAATTCTTTTGTTGGTTAAAAGGGAGAGCCTGGAGCAGGCGGGCCGCCAGGACCAAAGGTACGATCTATTTACTGCTTGTCTGAAAGGATAATGAACCATTACCAGCATTAGCAAGAATAATTATGATGCTTGCTTTTTGTTCTTGCTCTTCATCCAATATGGTTATTCAGAGACGTGCTTGTGACGATTTGAATTATGAGTTTGTCTCTTTCAGGGAGATCAAGGCCCACCGGGCTTTCCCGGCTTACCAGGGTCCCCTGGCAATGAGGGGCAGCCTGGTCCAAGGGGTCCACCAGGACCTCCTGGGCCTCCAGGACCCTTAGGAAGAGGCTTCGCCATGACGTTTGAGGTATTTTTTTTTTTTTTTAAATCAAGCTTGATCAACAGGTTTTTGATAGTGTGCATTCAAACCAGAAATAAAAAAAATTATCATCCTAAAACGTTTCTATATTCTGTTTACCTTATAGCTATAAATGTGGAGTTTTCATGAGAATCCATTAGAATTTTGTCCTGGTTTATAAGTGCATTGGAAATTGCATGTGTTTTTTTGTAATTAAATTTGAGAAGTTCTGCATGCATTTGCCTTTTTGGTCTCTTAATGAATGCTTCTGTAAAAACACACTTTCACCACAGTTACAGCTGGAAGGCTTTTGTGCACATCTAGAGACTGAAATTCTACTCCTTTGTCTTTGTAAAACAATACAGAACCAGTAAGATGATTTGAAAAAAAAACATCTTTAGACATTATGTTGCCCTCGAATTGTTTTCCTGATTCTACCATCTTGAGTTTAAATATGGTGAATATCATTAATATAAAGTTAAGTTCAACCATGCTGGTAGGGGAGATGAATAATCATTGTCTAATATCTCTGCTACATAGAAATCTGACATTTTAAAAAGAGTTTGTAGACCTTTTGGAGAAGTCAAGATATCGTTTCCCTTTCTGCTTGTCCAGTCAAAGATGATCCATAAACCCCTGCATGGATGCAGAACCGAGGATTTATCCCCAACAAATCTTTAAATCTTAACAGCAAAATTGTAGACACTCAGTTTGAATGATTTAGTTTAAAGGAAGAGCAGACAGGGTAGGATGTAACCCAGAGACCTAATTAAGGCTGAGATCAGTACCATGATACTTCTTCCCTTATTAGAAAAAAATATCCACTTATGCAGTATTTGTATCAAAAATCAAATGCCTTCTTTAGTTTAATATCAACAAAAGGACCCCCCTCCCCAATACCACTCCATAAGGTCATAGTTCACCTGATAAAATAGCATGCCACCTGCACTGTTGATTCATTTTCATTATCTTTAGCAGAAACATATTTCAAATTTGTTTCAAAATTTGACTTTCCAAGTATATTTATATATATAATATATTTTAATACAACATATTTTTTGTTTTTTTTTGAGGACCTGGAAGGATCTGGCCTGCTGGATGGTTTTGGAGCCTCCAGTGGTCCTCAGGTACAGGCGATATATGTGAGCCTCATAAAGCACGCTCATCCCACCAGGGTTCGCTGCTCACCTTATTTATATTTCTACCTGTTTATAGGGCCCACCAGGACTCCCTGGACCTCCAGGACCCAAGGTGACATATTTTTCTGTTTGTTCCTGTTGACAGTTATTTGGTTCTGGGAGTGATCTCACTCTTTCATTTCCCCTGCAGGGTTTATTTAATGTTTGGTTGGCGTTGAGTGAAACAAATGTGTTTGCAGTCTGGCAGTTTTATTCACTCATAGCTCAACATTCATGTCTGTTCTGTCTTTATTTTCTCCTTTATGTCTGTCATAGGGGAAGGATGGTTTAGAAGGGCCCCAAGGAAAGCCAGGGCAAAAGGTAAGCCCCCTACCTGATGTTATCTTTACTGTCCCTCTGTTAGGTTTCTGTTCACAATCAGACAAGCTTCTTTACAGGCTTCAGCCTTTAGGTCAGTAAAAAGCTGTGATCTGAGCCCTCATTGTGACATGACCCACAAGCTTTGAACCACACACTGTTAAAGAGGCTACAGATTCTGTCCTGATTCAGGCGTCTTGCTGTCTGACGTGATCTTCTTCTCTGTGAAGAAGAAAGCTTTATAATCCACAGGAAACCAAGACACCAAAGCACAGAGAAATGTCATGATTTTGTTTTTACTTCTGAAAGATTGTGCCATGTTGTGGCATTTTATTACCTGTGAATCATGCTGGTATTGTTTTTTGATGGTTTCTGCAGGGGGAGCCTGGTATTAGAGGACCACCTGGGCTTCCTGGTCTGGGTGGCATGAAAGGGGAACAGGTTAGTGATTTTTTTTTTTATTGTGACAAATACATGCATAAACACAACAAAGACATTTACAGTATAAAACAAACAAAAACAAATTATATAAATATATATATATATATATATATATATATATATATATATATATATATATATATATATATATATATATATATATATATATATATATATATATATATATAAATATATGTATATATATATAATTTGTTTTGATATATATATATATATATATATATATATATATATATATATATATATATATATATATATATATATATATATATATATATATATATATATATATATATATATATATATATATATATATATCCTGGATGAATTGAATAACAAAGGTATAATCAACTTCGCTGCTCCATAAATCAGCTGAGATCAATTCTGTTGAATTAGTAGTTTTTCAGCTGAGGGTCAAATATTCTACTTTCTGTAAATTTATAGACAATATAATAGAGATAATTAGATATTATTTACTTAGAAGAATTGGTAAGCATAAATAATACAGGTTTATAATAAATAGAGGTAAATATATCAAAACATCCTGTATTTAGCCACGCCCCAATTTTGGGGCGTGATCAGAAACTTCCAAACCTATAAGCCACACTCAAAATGAGGTGTGAGGACATAGTATTGTTGCATGATGAGCTAAAGAGCTAGAATTGCAGATTATTTGCAAACACATCTGTAAATTGTTATAATTTGACAAAATTGACAGTACCATCCAGTAGCCGAACAAAGAATTCATAATTCAGCATATAATGGCATGACATACAGTTAGTCTTCTCTGACATGCTGTGTATGCTTATAGGGAGAAAAGGGGAACAAAGGAGATCCAGGACCAAAGGTGAAACGATTACCAAGAAGTTGATTTATCCCCACTTTTTTTAAGTAACACAAAGCCTAACAACCAATAGTCTGTTTTAGGGAGAACAAGGTCGAGATGGGCTAAGTGTGCCCGGCCCTCCAGGACCACCTGGACCTCCAGGACCAGTTATGAACCTCCAGGATGTAAGTGGCATCAGAGCTTAGACTGTAACAGACATTTGTAGTCTCTAACCTTCGTCTAGCATGTTCAAAAATCAGAGCAAATTCTCCACCAGTGTTTCATTCTTTATTCAGAGAGTGGACGTTTTCTCTCCCTTCTTTCGCAGCTTCTGCTTAATGCAACAGATGGTGCCTTCAATTTCTCAGGGATATTTGAAACTCAGGGTCTGGCTGTGAGTATCATAAAAACTACTGATGGTTGTTAAACAAATAACTTTAAACAGGTCATTTTTAATTCTGGTTTCTAACATTTTTATAGGGACCTAAAGGTCCAAAAGGAGACATTGGATTGCAAGGTTTGCAAGGGCCTCAGGGAATAAAAGTAAGATTTACATATATAACCTTTGTTTTAATTTGAAATATGTGACATATATAAATAAATTCAATTTTGTATTGTTTTAACGTAAAAACTCATTCTAACGGGTTTATTTTGTGTGCATGCTGTTTTTCGCCTGCCCCTTATTGTTAACTGGTGTTTGTGTGCAGGGAGAAAAGGGTGAGCCGTATCTCATCAGAGCAGATGGATCCTTAATGTCAGATTTGGCTCAGTTTGGAGCAGTGGGAACCAAAGGAATCAAGGTAACATTTCACTCCCAAACACATTAGATTCATATAAAATCAATCATAGTAATGAATGTGATTGAGTTCTCAAGATGTAATTACCTTGGAAAAACCTGTACATCACAGCACAATGTGTATGTATCAATGTTGGCAGGGAGATAATGGTGTTCCTGGAGCCCCTGGAGTTCCTGTAAGTTTTTAATGAGAACAACATGAATGGCAGTTTCGAACATCATTAGGTTTGGTTAACAGCTGTGAAAGAAGTAGGATTTTCATACATCTAAGAAATTCTGTTTTGTTTTGTTTTTTTTACTATAAGGGGCCTATTGGACCACCAGGACCTAAAGGAGAAATTGGTTTCCCTGGACGCCAAGTAAGCAAAATTAGCTAAATAAGCATTTATAGCATGAATAAAGTAAAAATATACAGATGCTGTTATGCAGTTATAATATATTTAATGGCACCTTAAGTACGGGGTGCAAATGTATCATTTAATCAGATAATATTTGGACTATCATACATTGTTCTGTGAACTGTCTGTATGTTAGGACGGCAAATAAAAGTTTGATTCGAGCTCAGATCATGGTCAGCAGATAACTCTGCACATATATTGAATACATTCACCACAACTTCTGTTTAAAAAACAATAATTATTGATAAGAGAAATGATTCAACCCCAAGTTAGACTTACTTTGGTGAAAAACTCTTGACCATACAAGTGAAACTAAATTAAGCTACTACAATATGTTCACAAAGAAGACGAAATCATGGTTAAAAACCATAATCAATTAAATAAAGAAATGATATCACAGTTTAGGATGGAAGAACTAAAGTTTATCTTCAAAACTTTAGAATGCTGTCAAATTATTTAGACCGACTTAGATGTGTCCAACCAATTCATATATCCAAGAGGTAAATTAAATGTTTCCCCACTTTCTGCTTGCAGGGACGGCCAGGATTAATGGGACCTAAAGGAGAGAAAGGGGATGCCCTTGGCCTGCCAGTAAGTTACATCTTTCCTATTAACAGCCATTCATCCAATAGTGATATTTATCTATTTATGGAATCTTGCTATAAGATGTAGGATGATCACAGTTCAATACATAGTGTCACCCTAAAATATTCCCACTAATCCACTTTAGAAAGGTCTTGTTTGGTTACAGATGTGTGCTAAGAGTCAAATAGGTATATTTTAAAGAGATTAGAGCCATATTTTGCAGCACCTTAGAGATACCAAAACTGGGAGAAACAAGTTTATTTGGAATATCTAATAAAATCACTATTGTACAGCATGGCGATGGCAACTTTATGCTGTGGGAATCTTTCTATCACAGAAACCAGGATACTAGATTCTCAGCTGTATAGTACAGCAGCCAGATAAAGAGATTTCCTTTAAACTGAATGGTGCTCAGAACCACAATCGGATGAAGAGTCATCTTCCAACACATCCTTGACCCAATTAGATCCAAGAAAACAGTAGGAACCCTTAGCTACTTAAATCCGTGATTTCACAAAATATGGAAAAGCGAAGGGATGTGAATACTTTTTGGTGGTGCTCTGCATCATGACTGCTGATTTTCCCCTTTGGGAAACATGTTTAGGTTTTAGGGGTGTCCAAGAAGCAAACTTCTCCGTAATAAATCCTTGTTTGGATCCAGCAGTAATATGCTTCCTGGCTTATCCAGCAAAAATTGGACAGCTTTCAGCCCCACTGTTCCTAATCAGTAACACCGTTAGTGATGGAATCAGAATCTGACCTTTCACAAATTTCTTAGAAGAATAAGAATTATGTTTATTTCAAAGGATTAAAACTTCTCTGAGAAAGCATCTCTTTTCCTGAGATCTAGCAAAAAAAAAAATTATTTAGATGTTCTTTTCCGACCTAAAAATTCACTCTGATCTATTTCATACTGTGAGATAAAAAAAATATGTTTCATGTCTTGTTATACAGTGTAGATAAGTGTTAGGTTTCAACTGTATATTAATGTGTAATAACATAAAAAGGCAATCCCTACTAAACCACCAAGACTCATTTTACATCTTAAGCCATTTGAACACATTTAGTTTAAATTGAAAGTTGTTTTTTGTCTGAATTTATAAACATGATGGCTTTTATAAACTCTGTTCCTTACAATAAAATGTATTTGCCATTTTGATAAGCTTATGATTGTGTGAAAACACTTCTCAAACTTCTTCAAGCACAGATGACTGATAAATCTCCTTAATGAAGTTTTAAAACATTTGAGTCCTTTCAGTACAGATAGCATCAGATGGAGTGTTCCTGTGCTTAGACACCACTGTAAGGTTCAATAAAAACTTCTCACCTTGACTTTCTGCACTGAACGTTTCTTCTGCTCCCTTTTAGGGACCTCCTGGACCTCCCGGACCCCCGGGCCGACCAGGAACCTTCAACTGCCCCAAAGGAGTAAATATAGAGTCATTTTATGTGTAACGCTTTCTTTTACAGTACAGAAATAACCATGTAATAACATGGTAATAACATAGCAAGTTAAACTTTATTACAAGGTAACAATAAAAACTATGGAAAATTTGGGTAAATGCTGTGCTTCAAATTTTAAGCAGATAAGGTAAAGTCAGACTTTTTAGATTTCAAAGTTATTACCAGGTAACTCAAATTCATTTCACTGAGAACAATAAATTAATGTGTTACTATCTAGTAAATGCAGTTTATTACTTGGTACGGTATATAATAGAAAAACAACCCTATAAGACAGCAAGCCAATCTTGTTCACTAAACTGTTATTTATATTAACTTGAGTTGAGTTTTATAATGCTTTACTTACCTGATCATAAGTTACAATTTACTTTGTAAGCCGTCGGTAGTTGGTGGCCAATAATAGAAAGATTATTTAGAAATTTAACCAAAAGTCTCCATTGTTACCTTGTAACATACAATTGTAATAATTGCATACAGGTTATTAATTTGAAATTATATACCTTAATTTTGGGGTAATTTCCAGATAAAGTTTTATGTTACCTAGTAATATAGTGTGACTTGCTATGTAATTACCGTGTTATTACATGGTTATCGATGTGCTTTAAAAGAAAGTGTTACCGTTATATGTTCTTAGCTTTTTCATTGTTCATTTTCAGAAGCTCACCATGATTGTTTTCCTTGTTTTTGAAGACAGTGTTCCCCATCCCTCCCAGGCCTCACTGCAAAATGCCTGTAGGTTTAAAATCATGTTTGAACATAGCATGACACCATCTTATTGCCAAAGATGAATATGCCTCTGACTATGTTGTTGTGCTGTTGATCGATAACTTTAAGGACAATTAGTGTTTGCTTGTGGTTCTTTTTTGATTAAACCCTTGAAAAAAACTACTCGGATCCTTCCCCATTCAGGCCTCACTCCTTAACCCTCATTTTCTTCTTTCCCCACTTGTATTGTGCATGTTATACTCATATCAGCCAACCTTCTGTCACTTAGAGCCTCTTCTGGGTGATTCTAAAAATGTCCCTGCATGCTGCATGTGAACAACAGGAAGGGCTTAGAGCTGACAAAGGAAAAGAAATAAAACACATCAAGGTTGATGTGTATGGGCTACTAAACTCACCATTGAATGATTAGAAATGTTCAGAATTATTATTGAATGCTTTTATTGTTGTTATTCATCACTTTTTAACTCTTTGCTTCATTTATTCCAGCTCCATCCCAATGGAACAATTGCAACAGGTTGGTTTGATCCCACTTTGAGTCATAATAGTCTGAATACAGCTTTTTTATCTCAGAGATTAAAGAAAGGAAGACAACAGAAATCGTGTTTGGATTTTTCTAATAAAGGTAACTGCCTCGGAGGACCAAAAGGAGAGAAGGGAGAGAGGGGTCTTCCAGGTTTACCGGCTCCCCGAAGTAAGAAAGCAGTTATTTTGTTTTTGATAATTAAAAACACATAACAGTGTTTTGAGCTTTGAGATTTTGCTTGTTTGTGCAGACACCCTGCTGGGATGAAACGTTTTTAGCTGGTTTCCAAAATATCTGAGCCTCTCTTAATGAGTAAAATCCATTTATAAGTAAACTGATCTGTTTTTTTTTTGTTTTTTTTCTTTTGAAGGCTCATTTTTCCCTACAGGCAGCTGGGTAAGTTTCATTGCTAAGTTCCACTTTTCTTCCTGCTTACTTGATGTTCTTGTTTTGGATTTTTTTTTTTTATGTATTCCTACAGGAGATAAAGGGTGACCGTGGCATCAAGGGGGAGAAAGGAGAAAAGGGGGCGGCAGGGTCCCCGGGACAGCCAGGCCTACCTGGGAGGTCCGGCCTGGTGGTGAGTCACTGTTTGGCTGTCGCTGCTTTAAAAAAAATGATCATCAGTGACATAATTTTCTCAAAATTGTTTAGGGTCCCAAAGGGGAGTCAGTGCTTGGACCTCCTGGGCGCCCAGGGATGCCTGGCCCACCTGGGGTTCCAGGTTATGGCAGACCTGGAGCCGTCGGTCCTCCTGGCCCTCCAGGACCTCCAGGACCACCTGGAATGCCCCACATATATGGTTCAGGTATAAAACTTTTTGGATCAAAGCCTTCTCAATAAAACTAAAAAGTCTCCATATCCTTCTGTTATTTTGTCATGTTAAAATCACCCATTTGAATCAACTTAGCTTACCTAACTTACCTAAATAAATCAAGTCAAGCTGTGTGTAATTGAAAGAAGGATTCAGACGTTTATAAATGAATGGATAATAAGCACATAGGATCAAGACAACAGCAGATATGACTGAAGGATGCTGTAGAGCAATTTAGTGCAGGTGAGATAAGAACAGGAATGGGACTATGTGCCACACGCAACAGTTGGCTAAATCCATTCCTGTGTATCACCATGATCCATCCCCATAGTAAAACATGGTGGTGGCAGCATCATGGTAAGGGAATGCCTTGCTGCTGTAGCTAAGTGTAAAACCTGGGCGCAGCAGCAATTTTCTTATTACTGAGGTTCCGTCAGTAGAGGTTCAGGCAGAGCTGCGGAAGAATGGTCCAGTCAAAGTCCAGACATAAGAAAGATGATCCTCTTCCAGTATACATGATTTTACACCCTTTTTTCCCTTTATTTTTAAACAATCAATGTGCAAATATGCTGCTTAGGGTGGTTCTATGAAGTATCAACGTAGTGGGGCTAATGTACCATGATCAAATAAAATACATTAAGCTTTATGTTTATGACTTGAGAAAATATGAAAGAATTGATGAATTAATCTGTTTTCCTGAAATAATCTACAGAGGAAGGCAATAAAGTCAGAGTGCTGATGACCAGGATGTCTTAGCTCTGATAATTTTTTTTTTTTTTTTTTTTTTTTTTTAACCTTTTTAAATATTTATCTGGACCAGTACAGTGCTCCGTCTATCTATTTCTCTGTGAAGGTGTATGATTATATGGTGGAAACCCTGCTACATTTCTTAAATATTCATATATTGACTTGTTTTGTTCCAGCAATGACCATCCCTGGTCCCCCTGGACCTCCCGGACCACCTGGAACCCCTGGGACTTCAAGTAACTCGGCATTTGTAGGTTTTTTTTCCTTGTCATTGCATTTAATGGTTTTTTGTTCTCAATCCGTGTCTAAATTACATAGAGATTGTTTATTTGAATGTAGCACACAGATCAGATATTGATTTATATACTTGTAATGCCAGATTCGAAAAGAAGGCAAATCCTATGCAACATGCACCAACAGATGTTAGTATTTACCATGCAACACCTTGGAAATGATTTGGGATGGACTCCTTCCTTGTCTGAGGGAGATCCAATCAACTCACACCAACCATCCAACATACATCTAATGTCACTAACTTGTTCAACTGGTTTTAGCTGAAAACCTTTTCGACTCGGGAGAGTATGATGCAGCAGACATCGAAGGACGAAGAGGGGACTCTGGCATACGTCAAAGCAACAGGAAGTCTCTTCCTGAAGGTTCCCCAGGGCTGGAAGGAAATACAGGTACTAACGAGGAGTTAAATGTTTCCTGTGGGGTTTGTTTTAAAACGTAGCTCTTTCCTGGATATCTGAAAACAGTCTTCACCCTGAGAGTATCCTTTGATCACTACTGAGAAATGAAAGAAGCCGTTTTAGTCAAACACTTTCCTTCATGCTGTGACTCAGCAGGGATCATTATCAAAGGTGAAACAGCCTGTTTGAGGGAATGATTAATGTTGTACTGTAGCTCCCGTTTATAGAAATCATTGACCTTCTACTGCTGTGTGTGTGGTGAAGTATTGTGGCAGTGTGACTTAGAAAGCTTTTTAAATCACCTAATAAATGTTGGTTTAACTCAACCTATGCAGTTCTCTATTATGATGTTGTTCAAACAACATGATATGTAACGCCTTGAACCAGTGTAATCGTATTGACTTTTCCCACAGCTCGGCAGCCTGGTCTACCTCCCGAATAACGTCATTCCCCAAGATGAGGTACTTACTGCTTTTCAAGATGTACATCTGTTATAAAGTCCACACTAAGTGTTGTAATGTTTCACTAAAACTTCTTAACTCATCCTTCAGCCTCGAGTTGCGTATCAAGTTAGAGGAGAGACAATGCAAAGAGTCCGTTCAGTCAAAGAAAGGGTAACATCTAGATTCTGGTTGCCAGGACGTATAGAGCTGAATGTTATAGACTAACATCCATCTTTTTACTTTCTCACAAATAAGCTAAACTTAGTGGCCTTGAACCAACCGCACACGGGAAACATGATGGGGCTCGACATGGCGGACCGGATGTGTTATGAGCAGGCTAAGGCCATGGGTTTGGCGCCCAACTACCGTGCCTTCATTTCATCTCACAGGCAAGACCTGGTCAATGTGGTCTACCCTGGGTTCAGGGACTCTCTGCCAGTAACCAACCTCAGGGTGAGTGGACTCTCTGTGCCCAAAAACCTTGATCAAAGCTCAATTCCTTTGATTAAAGGCATATTTCCCTTCAGGGAGATGTGATGTTCAGGAACTGGCGGTCCATATTCAATGGCAACGGGGGGCCAGTGAATCCCAGGATACCCATCTACTCCTTCGATGGCCGGGATGTTTTAGCTGACCCCTTCTGGTGGGTGAACTTGGACATTATTATTTTTTTTTTTTGTGCTTATTTACAGCATTAGTAGTTTACATACACACATCAAAGGCATGATAGTTCTATTGGTTTGAGGTCTTTAATGACTTATTTTGACCCATCTTCCATTGTGGGTAAACTGATTATATCATTAATGAGGTGACAAAGTTTGAATTTATTAGATATTTTCCTCACTTTAAACAGCCTCAAAACAGTCATCACTGGTTCAATTCAATTCCGTTTATTTATATAGTGCCAATTTACAACACATGTCATCTCAAGGCACTTCATAGCCCACCAGATCATACAGTCAAATTGACCCAAAGTTTTCTATCTAAGGAAAACCAGTTGATTGCATCGACTCATTGACTCGAATGCAATCCTTCACACTAAGCATGCTTAAAGTGACAGTGGAGAGGAAAAACGCCCTTTAACAGGAGAAAAACCTACAGCAGAACCAGGCTCAGTGTGAGCAGCCATCTGTCGAGGCCGACTGGGGTTCAAGGAGACAGAAGCAGAGATACAAAAAGCAGCTGTAAAAGGCAGCCCAGTCCTGGAAACACACAGCCAGGCAGAAAACTCCCATGTCAGAGGATGAAGAGAGCACATCCAGCCAGTGACAGTCAGAGAAACAGGACTACACTGGAAAAACAGGCCGATCTCCAACATCTATAAATGGTTCAAATGTTTGTATACATCCTTCAGTAAATGTCCATCACCAAGTTCGACCACAGACTTTTTTAGCTATTAACTAGCTTCTAGCATATTATTCACCTAATAGTGGACTATTCTTCTTGGAAGATCATAAAATTAATATTGCTTGATTTTTAGAAAGGGTTCTGTTTTTAATCATGATCCCAATATATGGTTTTGGCAACAATTTCCATTAGCTTAATGTTAGCCTGCTTTTCCATTCTTAGCCAGTTTTGATGCATGTTAGGGAGGATTTGGATATAGTCCTCTTACTGTATACATTACATTAACTGTTTGCATTGCATCAATACAGCACTATCCTTCCAACAACTAACCGGCCCGTAAAATGTTACTCCAGAAGACATTCATTTTAAAAAGGCTTCACTTTGGCTATTATATGTTTTAGGAAAAAGTTTTCAGCTATGCAATCCAGTTTACTAAAGGAAATCGATGGTAATTTACTCAGTCATCACTTTATTATCTTTGCAAAGATGAAACACATATCATAATATACAGCTTGATGCTCTGTCCTACTCTAACTAGACAAAGATTCTCTCACTAACTTAAAGCCTGCAGAAAAGTGTGAAGGTCTCCACATACAGCTAATCAAAACAAGTTACAGACAGTTGATGAAAATCAGAGTTCATGCAATCAGCTGGTTTTCCTTAAATAGAAAACTTTGAACAAAACTGACTGTATTGTCTCTGTAAAGAGCCTTGTGATGATATGTGTTGCGAGTTGGTGCTATATAAATAAACTGAAGTAAATTGAATTGAAAAAAATAGAATTGTATGAATAAACCTTGAGACAGTGTCTGGCTTGTTATGGGAACGATTATTTTCTGTCCCAAACAAATAGTGAAACAGTAACTCCTCTCACTCAGACACTGTGTGACCTTGCAGGTGTAAAGGCTTGATTGAATACTTTTATAAAGTATGTAAACGCAAAATATATGTAAGGGAAAGTAATAGGACATTGAATTTTCCCTTCAAAGACATTTAAAGCATGCAATAGAAGCTTCTAACAAAGAGCTATTCAAACATTAACATGATATTTGCCATAAACACATATACAGTTTGTATATTTCAAGAATCTTGTCATTTTTAATCCATGAAATGACACTATATAAAAAAAAAAAATAAACAACAAGCATCCTGAGAGAATTTACTCCTTGGAATATATATTCCCAGATGAAAAAAAAAGAAGTATAAAAAACAACTGTACTTTATTGGGGGAGTGGCGGACTAGTGTTTAGGGCATAGAGCTTGGAATCCAGAGGTTTTGAGTTCAAGCCCCACTCCCACAGACTGCCACTCTGGGTCCCTGAGCAAGACCCTTAACCCCACACTGATCCCCGGGCGCCAAATAATGGCAGCCCACTGCTCCACAAGGGTATGGGTGAAATGCAGAGAGTTCATTTCATTGCTCTGTGACAGTGTAATAATAAAAAGCTGGGGGGAAAAAATGTGTAGAAGATTTAAACAACCTTGAAAGAAAAATGTGTGATCAGAAAAGTAGCATGTAGTAGCTAAATAGAGCATCTGCCAATTTGTTTTTAATTTAATGATGATTTAACCCTGGATTAAAAAAATATTCAATCCACTTTTTTTCTATGACAAGAATTTCTAATGTATTTGATCTAAAGGCACATTACAGCCTCAAATCAGTCAAATTATAAAGACAGATTAGTTGAAGACTTTCAAAAAAAGGAGACTATCTCAGGAAACCTTGCTGATTATGGAGTCATGTAGTATCAGAATTAATTTGTTCTGGATGAATATGTAGCGACCATGGAAATGAAAAGTTATGTGTTACAGGAAGACATCAGCAAAGTTATGTGTTACAGGAAGACATCAGCATGAATGGCTTTAGAAGACAGGGCAGACACATACAAAAGCCTCACAAGCACTGATTCAGGAGTACTTTTTATGTGAGAGTAAAAAAAAATAAAAGAAATGGCAATAAAATCTACTTTAATGGCCTCATTTAGAAGAGAAACAGCTAAAAAAATATATATTATCAGGATCGGTATCAAAATTCAATACAATTAATAAGTATTCTTTTAAAGGGAAATAAATGTTGCAGTAACTCATAAGGTTTTTGTTTTGTTTCAAGTGTATTTAACTAAAAGCTTTTTTAAACTCAAAGTTGAAAGCATTTTAAGTCCCAAATTAATATTCACTATCACGTCTTTAAGTATGTATATAAACTTCTGGCCAGAGCTGTTTAAAGAGCTGGGATATTTTCTGTCATGCTTCCGATAGGCCCAAGAAAAGCATCTGGCACGGTTCCACCAGCAGAGGTCTCAGAGTGATGGACAAACACTGTGAGACGTGGCAGGCAGACAACTTCTCAGTGATGGGCCAGTCCTCCAGCCTGACCTCAGGTCTGCTCCTCGGCCAGGAGACAAGAAGCTGTTCCACCGAGTACATCGTTCTTTGCATCGAGACCTACAAACACTCTTAACTAGTGTCTCTTTGAGACACAACTCCACCTGGACCTATAAAGACTACAGGTGCTGGTCATAAAATTAGAATATCATGAAAAAGTAGATTGATTTCAGTAATTCCATTTAAAAAGTGAAACTTGTATATTATATTCATACATTACATACAAACTCATATATTTCAGATGTTTATTTTGTTTAATTTTGATGATTACAAATGACAACAAATGAAAATCTCAAATTCATCATATCAGAAAATTAGAATATTGTGAAAAGGTTCAAAATTGATGGCCCCTGGTGCCACACTCTAATCAGCTAATTAACTCAAACCACCTGCAAAAGCCTTTAAATGGTCTTTCAGTCTAGTTCTATAGGCTACACAATCATGGGGAAGACTGCTGACTTGACAGTTGTCCAAAAGACGACCATCGACACCTTGCACAAGGAGGGCAAGACACAAAAGGTCATCGCTAAAGAGGCTGGCTGTTCACAGAGCTCAGTGTCCAAGCACATTAATAGAGAGGCGAAGGGAAGGAAAAGATGTGGTCGAAAAAAGTGTACAAGCAAGAGAGATAACCGCACCCTGGAGAGGATTGTGAAACAAAACCCATTCAAAAATGTGGGGGAGATTCACAAAGAGTGGACTGCAGCTGGAGTGAGTGCTTCAAGAACCACCACACACAGACGTATGAAAGACATGGGTTTCTGCTGTCGCATTCCTTGTGTCAAGCCACTCTTGAACCACAGACAGCGTCAGAAGCGTCTTGCCTGGGCTAAAGAGAAACAGGACTGGACTGCTGGTGAGTGGTCCAAAGTCATGTTCTCTGATGAAAGTAAATTTTGCATTTCCTTTGGAAATCAAGGTCCCAGAGTCTGGAGGAAAAGAAGAGAGGCACTTCATCCACGTTGCTTGAAGTCCAGTGTAAAGTTTCCACAGTCAGTGATGGTTTGGGGTGCCATGTCATCTGCTGGTGTTGGTCCATTGTGTTTTCTGAGGTCCAGGGTCAACGCAGCCACATACCAGGAAGTTTTAGAGCACTTCATGCTTCCTGCAGCTGACCAACTTTTTGGAGATGCAGATTTCATTTTCCAACAGGACTTGGCACCTGCACACAGTGCCAAAGCTACCAGTACCTGGTTGAAGGACCATGGTATCCCTGTTCTTAATTGGCCAGCAAACTCTCCTGACCTTAACCCCATAGAAAATCTATGGGGTATTGTGAAGAAGAAGATGCAATACACCAGACCCAACAATTCAGAAGAGCTAAAAGCCACTATTAGAGCAACCTGGGCTATCATAACACCTGAGCAGTGCCACAGACTGATCGACTCCATGCCACGCCGCATTGCTGCAGTAATACAGGCCAAAGGAGGCCCAACTAAATACTGAGTGCTGTACATGCTCATACTTTTCATGTTCATACTTTTCAGTTGGCCAACATTTCTATAAATCCTTTGTTTTTATTGGTCTTCAGTAATATTCTAATTTTCTGATATGATGAATTTGAGATTTTCATTTGTTGTCATTTGTAATCATCAAAATTAAACAAAATAAACATCTGAAATATATGAATTTGTATGTAATGTATGAATATAATATACAAGTTTCACTTTTTAAATGGAATTACTGAAATCAATCTACTTTTTCATGATATTCTAATTTTATGACCAGCACCTGTATTTAAGGACATCGTTTTCAGCTTTGGGGCTACATGTAGCTGTTTGAGCTTTTAAACCAAGATGTTTTGTAGTTTTCTGACTTCCGAGATCGGTTAGATCGAGGACTGGGGTCACGGTGTTCACAACTGAAGGCTCCTTTTCCACAGGTAAAAGTTTATATTTGGAAGCAAGGATCACAGAATGTCTTTATTTATTATGAAGCATTTTAAAGATTTCAAACCTGGTGGCACATGCAGTAATGCAAAATAAAACCCTGAAGGTAAAAGATTTAACTTTAACAAAGTGAACAAATAAATGCATTTTTAAATATGCATCACCTCAGCTGCATTGATATAAAGTACCACCTACTCGTGATTTCCTTCACATTGGATATAAAATAATAGGTCAGCTGTGCTAAATTCTACTTTTCTAAGCCAGTATGTCTCCGAAGGTTCTGCTAGTGTTTATTTTTGATTCCTAGTGCCATCATTTTTCTATTAGCTTACATTTTACTTCATCCAAAGGGAAAATGAGACAACTGATGTTGCCACCAATGATATTTGTGATGCACTGTATTTTATTTTTCAAGGTTTTCTTGTTTAGCTTTCCTGTTTGTTTTGTCATAGCTTTTAATTCATCCTGATCATTCAGCCTTTTCTTTAAAAGGCTTATTTAATTTAAATCCAGTGATTTATTTATGCAGTCACAGCACATAACATGAAATTAGACCAAAAAAAAAAAGAATGTAATTTATCATTGTTTACGGTCTGTCTCTCCTCTTGCTTAGGTCTATATTTGTTTATTGTTCCAGAACAAAAAGGTTTGGGGATTTTACTTTTGATGTCAATTAAAGGTAAAAAACAAAACAAACAATCTCATAGTTAGTTGGAAACAACATTTAATTCAATATGAATTGATGTTTGAAAAGAATCAAAAGGGAAGTGAAATCCAAAGGGAGAGCACATGTTTTGTATAAATATTTGTTGTTTTGGAAATAAAGATTTTTTTCTTTTCATAAATTGTTGATGTTATTGCAGATGAAAAAAAAACAAAAACAAACCTGCAGCCCAACTCAAAATATCAAAGCTTAATAATTATCATACTTTTGATTACGACTTTTAATATTTCATTTGTACTTCTTTAGGAGTGAGGAAAGTTCATTTAATAGGAGTTTATAGGACATAGAGATACAACTAAAGATGGCGTAGTATTAATATTACTACTAAAAATACTACCCCGTCCAAAGTTACTTTAGTACGACGGAGTATTAGGGGCAGGCTAGAGATTTTTTATATTTTTTTTAATTTTGAAACTAAAGTCGTAACATTACAAGAATGAAGTCATCATACAACAACCCGTTTTAGAAAGAAAGCTTTGAGCTCCTAACAGCATATGACTGCCGTCCAGCGCCACCAGACAGCAATCTGAGAACACTAATTAATACTGACTAATTAAATGCTGATGTGCTGAAAGATTTCCTTATTTGTCAAACCAGAGCCAAAGTATAATATAATTTTAGGGAATAAAGTGCTTCTTGTAAAATACAACTTTATTCTCGTAATTTTAGGACTTTATTTTCTTAATTTTATGGCTATTCTCATTGTGATTTCACTCTTGTAATTTTAGGACTTTTTTCTCCTAATTTTTTTTGCTTTATTCTCGTATTGTTATGACTTAATTCTCATAATTATACTTTATTTTCATAATTTTATGACTTTATTTTCATAATTTTATGACTTTATTTTCATAATGTCATGACTTTATTTTCATGTTACGACTTTATTCTAATAATTTTAGGACTATATTTTCATAATTTTATGACTTTATTCTCATAATTTTATGACTTATTTTCATAATGTTTTGACTTTATTCTCATAATATTATTACTTTATTCTCATAAAATTATTACTTTATTTTAATAATATTATGACTTTATTTTCATGTTACGACTCTATTCTCGTAATTTTACGACTTTATTCTCAATATATATATATATATATATATATATATATATATATATATATATATATATATATATATATATATATATATATATATATATATATATATATATATATATATATATATATATATAAAATCTACAGCCTGGTTCTAATGCTCCATCGTAAGTATAAAGAGAATATTTAGAAATATTATATATATATATATTATACTTTTGGTTAACATGGTTTTATTTTGAAAAGAAAAAAAGCGGAAATCCCGCTTTTATTCTGATGGGCGGAAAGCGGAAGTTATAAAGTTTTATAATTTCTCTTATCAACAGCCGCATTCTAGCCGTGACATTTAACGTCTGCTAAAATGTTTTCTTTATTGCTTTTTATTTCGCTCATTAATCTTTTGTTTTGTTCACCGGCTGCCAGAAATGACGAACCAATCATCGGTGAGCTCATTACATGGTTATGTCTCTGTTGTTACCTGTGTGACTTAAAATGCCCAGTCATGTTTAACTAGTTCGTCTCCTAAAGGTGTTCTGGCTCAGGAGGTTTTCTCCCCTAAACCGAACCAGACGGCCTACATCGCTGCCTCCTATGTGAAGTTTCTGGAGGCAGCTGGAGCCAGAGTTGTACCTGTCATGTAAGGCGCCACTGTCTGATCGGCCATTATTACTATCATGAACACCGGTGTGGAGCTAAATTTCGTCTTTACAGGATAAACATGACCATGGAGGAATACAAGACCCTGTTCAGCTCTATTAACGGGTAAAAACAACTTCTTTATCACCTCAATTTGCTCTGTTTTTCATCAACTTTTGTTTTCCTTATTCAATATGTCACTTCCCTTTTGATTTAGGCTTTAATTATACATTTTGATCAATATAACTTTATATAGAAAGCTGATTTATCATATAATTAGCGGTAGCTCACAAATATGAAGGACCGGCTCTGCCATATTTAAAAATAAATACAGAAATAAATAAATGCTCAATAAATAAATAAGCACACAATTAATAGCCCCCAAAAATACAATAAACAAGCAATTATAGGCAGAAAGTATACAGTGACACATAAATGTATATATCTCTTTTAATTTATTCACCTTTGTAATAATCACCTTATTTATTTATGTGCATGTTATAATATTTTTGTCTGTTGTAGTAAAATGCTAACCAACCAATGAGCAGAAATCCATACAGAAAGTTAAAAACGACAGGCAGAAATAAATTGGATTGAAAAAATAAATAGGGTAAAAAAAATACCAAAGACGAATAAAGCAGACTAAAATATTATAACATGCACATAAATAAATACTTGAGCATTTATTTATTTCTGTATTTATTTTTAAATATGGTAGAGCTGGTCCTCCATACACAAACAGTGGGTTATAAATTGTTGTGAGCTATGCTCACTTAGGATTACAGTCATGTTTTTTTAATAATGTAAAGAGAGCATGATAAACGCTTCACTTCTACAATTAAACTCAAATAAAACAAATGTCAAAGAAAGAAATAAACCCCTGCAACACGTATAACCAGAACACAAGGACATCCATTTGAAAATAAAAACATTTTATATTTACGTGCCGCAGTGGGTGCACTACTGCCTTGCAGCAAGAAGGTTCTGGGTTCGAATCCCAGGGTCTTTCTCCTTGAAGTTTGCATGTTCTCCCTGTGCAAGTGTGGGTTCTCTCCGGGTACTCTGGCTTCCTCCCACAGTCCAAAAACATGACTTCTATGTTAATTGGCTTCTCTAAATTCTCCTTAGGTGTGAGTGTGCATGAATGGTTGCTTGTCCTGTTTGTTTCTGTGTTGCCCTGCGATGGACTGGCCACCTGTCCACCAACATCAAGTGTGATGGAAGATGGATGGATATTTATATTGAAACAAAAGCCAATTTAGGGACATTTAATTTGGTATAAATGTTGCCGTGTTAAATATTGGCTACTATTTAACAAACCCTTTACAAATCAACAAATAATTACTATTTCTATAGAAAGCAATTTGAGATTGAAGTGTGGTTTGGTTATATGGTCTCTATGTTCTCGTGATGTCCTTATAGACTCTTTTAGATTACAATGTTGATGGAAACACAGCAACTTAACTGTAGATTAAAACTACATGTAAATGTTAGTTTTACAATAAAAAAAAGCTAAGTGATAATTGATAAACTTGTCTGAACGAATCAAACCAATTTTTATTGGCACCTCCTAGGCTTACTTACAGTGATCCGGTTTGTGTGCTGTATTTGGGACAGGGTCCTGTACCCAGGCGGAGGGGTCAGCATCATCTCATCTGGTTACCAAAGAGCTGCCAAAGCCTTCTATGATCTGGCCATTGAGGTGAAAGCAGAACCTACAGGCAGCTGCCTTTCAGTGTGTGTATGATGGGTTGTTTAACGTGTGAGATGTTTCAGGCAAACAAGCGGGGCGACTATTTCCCTGTGTGGGGCACCTGCCTTGGGTTCGAACAGCTCATGTATTTGACGAGTGGAAAGAGCTTGCTGTCCTTCACCAACACGAGTGGCATCGCTTTGCCTCTGAACTTCACCGAAGGTAAGTGTGTCATTTATTAGCGAGAGATTAGAAACCATAAACCATGATTTTGTGATGCAATAAATCGGTTTACTGGGATACTGTATATCATCCAATTATTGCATCACACTCAAGTAGCTATAAAATGTTATGGTGCTGATTCAATCCAGATTTATAGCTCATGTATAAACAATGAAACCTAAAATGGAAATATAGCCAGGTTTAGAAATCTTGCTAAAGTGAATGATGAGGATGGTGTGTTTGTTTTCCAGATGTAAAAGGCAGCAGGATGTTTAAGGCCTTCCCTCCTGAACTCATGAGAGCTCTGTCCTCTGAGCCTCTAACAGAAAACTCCCACCACTGGAGCCTGGCAACGCTGGTATGTCATCATTCCTGACATGATCAGAGTTTCTACCAAGTGAGGAAAAGGATTCGAAGGATAGCATGTGCTAGAGGAGGAGGAGGGGGAAAGAAAACAATGTTTTTCTAGTTTCCATCATCCGTTTATTTTTAAGCCTTGTTGGCATACTATTAAAAACGGTGCCGATATTTGGTCAGACCTTTTAGTTAGTCACCAAACAGAATTAGATTTTTCCTTTAAAGCTGATTTTAGGCTACAATACCCACAAAATGCTTTTCTGTGACTAATCTTTTCCATTTGGTTTCAGGCTTTATACACAAACGAGGAACTGAAGAGTTTTTACAGAGTGCTCTCAACAAATAACGATGGAAACGTGGAGTTCGTGTCGACGGTTGAAGGTGATTAAAAGCAGTATTTCCTTTGGTGTGGTAGAACAGGACAGCTGTCATAACTATCGATTTTTGTCGTCTCACCTCCGCTCCAGCGTACAATTACCCTATTTATGGAACACAATGGCATCCAGAGAAAAATGCCTTTGAGTGGTCCAGACCTTACATTCCTCACTCTCCATCGGCCGTCAGAACAACCTTCCACATGGCCGAGTTCTTTGTGGGCGAAGGTATGAATACGGAGGCAGTTTGTTGTCTTAAAGCAGAGTATTTATTTGTTGCTCCTGTTCTGATCCGTACATCTTCTCATGTCTGTTTCTCTGTAGCGAGGAAAAACTTCCACAAGTTTCCATCTAAGGAGGAAGAGGACAAAGCACTGATATACAACTATAATCCTGTTTACACAGGAGCAGAGAGTGCCTTCGAGCAAATTTATTTATTCTGAGAGATTCCTCTTCTCTTCTCCGAGCACTTTTTCCACTCCAAAGCTGAATCAATACCTTAATATGGACTTCAATTTTTTTATTTTTTTTTATTGATTATTACTTATCTTGTTGTGATTATTTACAAATGTGCACTGGAACATGAAGGGAGATTTTTTGTTAGAAGTATTGTAGCAGTGCAATGTTTACATTTGCTGTTTGCAAATCAGTTTGTGCAGGATTTGTTTTAAAAACTTGAACTTGGGCTAATGCAGGTCTTCTAGCCTAACTGTGCTCAACCCGACATGTTTTTGGCTTCAAAAATGCTTAAAAGCCGAAATTTAGATGCTGCTTCAAATGGTGGTCAAGTTACTTTGACGCTCTGGATGCTCGGTGCTCTGCTTGTTTATCTGCTTTATTCTGCACTGGGAAAAAATGGAAATCTAGATAAGTCATTTTTCTTAAAATAAGTGCATTTGTGCTTGGATTGAGGAAGTAAAAAACACTTAAAATAAGAAAACACAATTGCATTGTCTTATTTCAAGTGCTTATTATCTAATTATTTTAAGAGTAAAAAATACTCATTCCATTGGCAAACAATGTCATTTACCTACTCAAATGTAGAACAAATACACTTAATTTAAGAAATTTCTACAGTTGTGGTCAAAAGTGTACCTACACTTGTAAAAAATCATAATGTTATGGCTGTCTTGAGTCTTCAATAAGTTCTACAACTCTTATTTTGCTGTGATAGAGTGATCGGAACACATACATGTTTGTCACAAAAAACAGTCATAAAATTTGGTTCTTTCATAGATTTATAATGGGTCTGCTGAAAATGTCACCAAATCTGCTGGGTCAAAAATATACATACAGCAACATTAGTATTTGGTTACATGTCCCTTGGCCATTTTCACGGCAACTAGGCGCTTTTGGTAGCCATCCACAAGGTCCTGGCAAGCTTCAGGTCGAATGTTTGACCACTCTTCTTGACAGAATTGGTGCAGTTCAGCTAAATGTGATGGTTTTCTTGCATGAACCTGTTTCTTTAGCACTGTCCACATGTTCTCAATGGGGTTTAAGTCAGGACTTTGGGAAGGCCATTCTAAAACCTTAATTCTAGCCTGGTTTAGCCATTCCTTTACCACTTTTGATGTGTGTTTTGGGTCATTGTCTTGTTGGAACACCCAACTGCGCCCAAGACCCAACCTTCGGGCTGATGGTTTTAAGTTTTTCTGCAGAATTTGGAGGTAATCCTCCTTCTTCATTATCCCATTTACTTTCTGCAAAGAACCAGTTCCACTGGCAGCAAAACATCCCCAGAGCATAATACTACCACCACCATGCTTGACAGTAGGCATGGTGTTCCTGGGATTAAAGGCCTCACCTTTTCTCCTCCAAACATATTGCTGGGTGTTGTGGCCAAACAGCTCAATTTTTGTTTCGTCTGACCAGAGAACTTTCCTCCAGAAGGTTTTATCTTTGTCCATGTGATCAGCAGCAAACTTCAGCCGAGTCTTAAGGTGCCTTTTCTGGAGCAAGGGCTTCTTTCTTGCACGGCAGCCTCTCAGTCCATGCCGATGTAAAACACGCTTGACTGTGGAGACTGACACCTGTGTTCCAGTGGCGGCCGGCCCATAGGGGGCGCTGGGGCACCGCCCTCCCTGATAAGAAGAGAGAAACGTAAAATATATTTTTAGAAATTAACTCATAAATGTCAGTTTTACTCTCTAGAGTGTGTACCTATAAGCAAAACAAATTATATAAACTACATTTACCTATCTACTGTCATTAATTTGTGGATTTCCACAGACAGACTCCTACAGTCTCTGTTCTGGGGGCGCTGATCAGACTGAACCACATTTGCAGAGAATCTGTCAATCATGTACTATTGCTAGGTGAATTTAATGGCCAATCAGCGTCTCGGAACTTTATGGTATCGGTCTCCGCCAGTCACGTGACATTTGTTGCTAAGACGCCATTTTTGGTGGAAAAGGCGTAGTGTAAACAACCGCAGCATAGCTAAACGAAGGACTAAAGGGTTTGTTTCTCTGACTGTGGAAAAAAGTAAGCAGAATGCGAAATTACCGGACAGGTGTCGTGCCAAGGTAGTTATCCCTGCGAAAATTTGTATCCCATCGTCAGGAGTGCGCACGGAGTAGGAAGAACAACCCGACTTAACTCCGCTTCAATTCCAACGTGCAGAACTTTAAATTTGAAAGGTTTTACGTGTATGAAAGTTGAGCTTTACTGTTTTATTCTTTACTTCACGTGTTATAACAGAATATCGCCAGTGATATTGATTTAAAACTGATTTAAAACACAAACGTTTGCTTGAAAGCAGGTCGCTGACAGCAGTGTCTACTCCTCCCTCTGAAAGCAAACAGATCCTTGTTCTTTTCCTCACGTTCATTAAAAAAATCTCTCATTGTTTCACAGTGTCCAAATGTTCTCATCCCATTGAAAACTGTTGTAAACCATATACTTGTAATAAAAATGAAATAGAAAATGGAGTGCACGTGTTATCATTAAAGACTATATGCAGAAGGAAATATTTTTTCCTGGTTGAAATTTAGTACTTAAATCTATATCTGTGTTTACAGTAACGTACAATTTATCTATGTTGTACTATCCTTAATAAACAGTTTGTCTTCTAACATCAGCCGTTTTATTTCATCCCATATTGCCAGAACTGGCAGTATGTGTCATGATCGGTTCTCTAATGGAGACCCAAAGATGCAGAACACCACTGACGGACACAGGATGAAAAGTTTAACAAGTATATTTGCACAAGCACATAATATGCAAAAGACTGTTTCGGGCCTGGAATCTGGTTTCACCGGAGTCTGCGTGAGAGACAACACAGTTAAGGACTGTTGACGGGGTTTGGTTTCCAATGGTGCTCTGATAGTACCTTGAGGGTTCTTGAGGTTCTCCTTGGGAGAGTCACTGTTGGTTCTGGAGAAGGATGTGTTAGCAGAGTCCGTTAGCTGCTTCAGCGTCTCACGTCTTATTAGAACAGACCTTGGCTTGGGTTTCCTAGCTCTTGCCCAGAGCTGCTTAGAGGTTGACTGAGAATCTTCAGGGTTGGGCTCGGAGGGTCGGCTCGGCAGGTTAGCTCTTCCAGAGCTTTCACGGAGGAAGCACGAGTCACCAACTGGAACAACACTGCGGCGTTGAGGTAAGGTCTGAAAGCAGCTTAAGTAGTGGATCCTCTGATGGTCTTGATGAGCTGCACCTGTGCAGGAGGCTCCCTCAGAGGATCCACGGCGGACTCTGCTGGAGAAAAATGGGATTTTCTCCAGCTCCCAACAGTATGGGATGAAATAAAACCTGCTGTAATCTGTTCAACCCTGTCTAAATTAGACAAAAAAGGCCCCAGCTTTTTCATTTTTGGCTTATAAGCATCTTTTATGATGACAATTTATTCCTGAAACTTTGGATGTGATGGACCTTTATTTCTTAAAGTTATAAGGGGGGAACAAATTATAGCAGGCCACCTGCTGTAATCTGTTCCCCCCTGTCTAAATCAGGCAAAAAAGGTCCCAGCTTTTTCATTTTTTTTGCATCATAAAAGATGTTTATAAGCCAAAAATGAAAAAGCTGGGACCTTTTTTGCCTGATTTAGACAGGGGGGAACAGATTATAGCAGGTGGCCTGCTATAATTTGTTCCCCCCTTATAACTTTAAGAAATAAAGGTCAATCACATCCAAAGTTTCAGGAGTTAGTTGTTGTCATAAAAGATATTTTTAAGCCAAAAATGAAAACGCTGGGGCCTTTTTTGCCTGATTTAGACAGGGGGAACAGATTATAGCAGGTGGCCTGCTATAATTTGTTCCCCCCCCTTATAACTTTAAGAAATAAAGGTCAATCAACTCCAAAGTTGCAGGAGTTAGTTGTCATCATAAAAGATGTTTAAAAGCCAAAAATGAAAAAGATGGGGCCTTTTTTGTCTGATTTAGACAGGGGGAACAAAGTACAGCAGGTTTTATTTCATCCCATATTGCTGGTTCTGGCAATATGGGATTAAATAAAATGGCTGATTAAAGAACACAAACTGTTTATTAAGGATAGTACAACATAGATAAATTGTACGTTACTATAAACACAGATATAGATTTAAGTACTAAATTTCAACCAGGAAAAAAACATTTCCTTCTGCATATAGTCTTTAATGATTACACGTGCACTCCATTTTCTATTTCATTTTTATTACAAGTATATGGTTTACAACAGTTTTCAATGTGATGAGTGTGTTCCATCAGCTTCCAAATCCTTGCAGACCTGCTTCTTGGTGATTCTTGGTTGACTCTTGACCATCCTGACCAATCTCCTCTCGGTAGCATGTGATAGCTTGCGTTTTCTTCCTGATCGTGGCAGTGACACAACTGTTCCATGCACTTTATACTTGCGTATAATTGTCTGCACAGTTGCTCTTGGGACCTGTAGCTGCTTTGAAATGGCTCCAAGTGACTTCCCTGACTTGTTCAAGTCAATAATTCGCTTTTTCAGATCCACACTGAGTTCCTTTGACTTTCCCATTGTAGCTTTTGTAGCTGAGTCTAATCACTGGGTCAAATGAGCCCTATTTAAATGGGCTCATGAGAAGTCAACAGCTGTACAGTAGTCAATCAGAATCACTTAGAAGAAGTAAAGAGGCCATGACATGAAGCTAATTTGATTGACACAACTCGCTACATCACCAAATTTGACAAATTTTGTTGCTGTATGTATATTTTTGACCCAGCAGATTTGGTGACATTTTCAGCAGACCCATAATAAATTTATGAAAGAACCAAATTTTATGACTGTTTTTTGTGACAAACATGTATGTGTTCCGATCACTCTATCACAGAAAAATAAGAGTTGTAGAACTTATTGAAGACTCAAGACAGCCATAACATTATGATTTTTTACAAGTGTAGGTACACTTTTGACCGCAACTGTACTTATTTCTAGGTCGTTTTCCCAGTGTGTGGCTGCAATCTAGAGAACAGCTTGGCTTTATTTACTTTATGAGTTGGAAAAATAGTTTTGACACATTTTTAAGCCAGAAATTCCACCTAAAAACTTTATCTGTGCAGTTAGTTCATCAGGATTATGATTCTACTAAAATATGCAAGTTCTTTTTGGGAGCGCCAGACCTCCAACATACCGCCAGCACTGGAAATCCCCACTGAAAGCTCTCTGCTGCAACCAGTCTGTTGGCGATTTCCACCTGCTGTAAGTAGCGGATGGAGGTTTGTGGTAAAATGCACAATCAAATATTTTTAATTGGCAAGATTTAACATTACTAGTTAATTAGGCTATTTATAAACTTTTCCCCCATAGTTCATAAAAATGTTTTAGTGCAGCAATAATGATCAGAACTCGCTCTCTTTTTCTTGTACAAAACAATCCTTCTTCCGGCTTTTTTGGCTTTTAACATTTGGGGTTTGTTCCATTGATATTTATTTATTTTTCATATGCACACAGCTCTGCAGAAGCGATCACAGCTTGCATTTAGGCTAAATCCCAAATGGCCCCTTAATCACTAACCCTTAACTATCAAGTGTCACCAATGAAGTCTAACTTGTAGTTCTGGAAGGCACCTTGATTGAAGGTGGTGGGAGGGGCATATAAATGAGAATGGGATGGAAAGGAATGTGGTCGTTGCTACAGCAACACAGTGATGCCCAATTTGTTTTAGCTGTAGCTTGCAGGGTGAAATAAAATCAAATATTTTAAAACAATTGTTTACGGTCAGAGAAAACTTTTTCAAAGAGGACCTGACCTTTTGGAACTAATTACCGGTACTAATTTGTGATTTTCTGTCAGTGGATAAAGATACAGCAAACCAGCGGAACTTAGATTTTCCTCCTCCATTAGGGCGCCATTAGACCTGCTGCCAAATTGCAGCGATGCACTTATGCAGTCCACTCGCACTATGTGGTTTGGGATGAGCTTAATGTGACAGACCCTCCGTGGGAACGCACAAACAGAGGGTTAGTGCTTAGGGGTTGGTTTGGGCCGTAGTGTCTGTCTCTCAAAAAAAAACAACTCCTGGATCAGCGTTTCTGATTGGTTGACGCTCTGGCGTCCAGTGGCAAAGTTAACATTTCTGAACTCCAGCGTTGAACACTCTAATTGTTGAATGCTCGGACAGCAGAACGGTCAGACGCACGGCTGGATCTCTCAGCAACACCCCCCCACACGCACACACACACACAAATTTTGCATTTTAATCAGACGCTTTGACGCCCAAAACATCATCATTGTCCTCTTCCTCCCCTGAGCCAGGAGAAGCAATTCAACAACAACTGCTGCTTACCTTATCAACGCTGCACTTCAAACAATGATATTGACTAGAAAGCTGTTCTAAACGAAATTTCTTTTTGTTTACACTTTACAAAATGAAAAAATATATGTGTGGTCGAAGTCTAAAACATGTTCGATGTGAACGCACCATATAACCTCTAACAAGCGCTGAAAGTATTTTTTCAGTGTAATATTGATACAAAGACATTCATATTTATGTAAGAATAAATATGAATGTCTTTGTATCAATATTCAGAGAAAATTCAGAGCCAACAATAGCATGAGCATATCATAAAAAGATGAAGGAAAGGAAAGGTCAGAAAAGACAGGGCACGACTATTTATAGTTGGCATTTTGTGTAGCAGTGACTGCAGCTCCTTTATAGGGGAATCTGTTTGGAGGCAGGGCAGGGCTGTAAAAGTAGGATGAAATGACCGATAAGAGAAGCTTTCAAAACAAATGAATATGTTTCTGAGCTGCCAAAGACTGGATTTGGATTGCTTTTTTTGCCTGCTTTGAAAATACAGTAAATGCAACCGAAATTAATCTTTTTAATTTAAAATAAAAAACCAGAGTTGAACCACTTTAATATATTGTATCCAAAGATCAAAGTCAAGCATTGATACCTGCTGTGGGAACATGGATTTTATTGCTTGTGACTTTTTGCTTTTGGTTGCTTAAAGACAAAAGGTTTTCTGAAGACTGAAACAATAACCGCTGTTTATGTAAAGATGGAAGTAAATCACTTGGTGATTAAGTCTGATTTAATTCACTGACTGATCCTTTTTGTTTTATGTAAAGATGGAAGTAAATCACTTGGTGATTAAGTCTGATTTAATTCACTGACTGATCCTGTTTTGTTTTGAGCGGAACCAGTTTGCCTTTTAATTCTTTACTTTGCCTTTTTTAATTTTATCTTTAATGGCTGAAGTTTATTAAATGAATAGCTTTTAGTCCCAGCTGGGATCATTTGAAGTAGTTTCTTAAACCTGTTAAGGCAGTTAAATGACCATTTTCACAGTTATGTTTGCCATCTTGTCTATTTCATACGTTCACTTTCCCATTTTATTCTGTTTTACTTCTATTTTAGAGCTTTTACAGTAAGTAGTTTCATAGGGCTTACTAGAATTTTAGTCTAGGGGCTTGAAGATTTGTTTAAATAGTATTAAAATAGTGTCTCAAGGACAACAGACTCATCTGAAACAAATTATTTTTATCCATATCAGCCCAAAATAATTGAAGACCTCAAGCCCCTATACATTTATTACTCATAAAACGACATCTCTTTTCAGTAGGCTTTATACAAACTATTTTTTCATGGTTTGGAGATAAGGACCCCCATAGCAGAGAGCTCCATTTTACAGCCAAAATGGCAAAGATGTTTAAAAAAGGTAAATAACACCACAAACACCATAAAAGTTTGTTTTTTATGATGCAATACTTTGGCAACAAGGCATAAAACGAATTTACACCATGTCACCAAAGTAATAAGGACTACATTTGCTGGATGACAGGTTTTACAGGCTGGTTTCTAACACATCTCATTGCACTGAAACACAGCATGAGACTAAACCAAACACTTGGTTTTGTAAAAGTTTCTAAAAGCATGATCTCATAAGGTTTTCTTTGTTTAGTTTAGTTTCTTTGGTGCAGGAGATGGTTTCAGATGACTCAGGATTTCTTACAGACTGAAAGGAAAGTAAATTAGACTGCCATGATGATAATCTGGATAATGCTCCTGTAAAGAAATGATTATAATGCTACCATGACTCAAAAAACAAACACACAATCACATTAACCTCATTGTTTTGTTCTGATGTAAGAACTGGGCCTTTATATTTGGAAATATTGAGCGGCTGTTACTCCAGTGCCTCTAATGGATAATGTTCCTACGTTAACCATTGGCTGTTGTGGTGCAGTTTTTATTTATGTTGTAAAGTGTTTGTTGAAAACAATGCAGTACAAGTGCTCTGCTGTAGGGAAATAATGCTTGGTGAAGAAAATGTATTATGGATGAACTCCAGCATTCTTAAAAAAAAAAAAAGCCAAAACATTTATGACTGATAAAATATCTACTTTTTTTTTATTCTAACATTTACTTTCATGCCACAGTCTGCCAAAGACCTCTCTTTATGCTTTGGATAACAAAGTTGAACATCTTTGAAAAAGTCCTCCACGTATCGAAAGAAAGTTTGTTTCCATTGGCCATTTAGAGTCCACTTCACCTCAGTTCAAAGACGGCAACAGGAGAACAAAAATGATCAACCCAATGTTAACGTCCAAAGTATGTAATGCACTAATAACACTCGTGTAACATAGTTTTTTTCTTTTCAGAATAAAATGATATTAGAACATTTACACATCAAGCTAACGAGACCGTGATCTCAATCACAATACTACTGCAAACATATTTTATGCAGTTCTGTAAGAAACATTCAGCATGTCAAAATGTATGATGAACTAAGGGAAGTGCAGCAAAGGACCTCTGATCATGCACATCAGTGCAGGAAAAATATGGTAAAATATGGTATAAATAAACTTGTGCCTAAATACATTTATTTCCAAGATGACCTTAGAGGACTTGTTATTTAGGATCCCTGTGTAAAAGAGACATAAAACTAAGGTTGTATTACAGTATTAGCCATTTGAAGTGGCTAAAAGTTAAAGGTAACCCTCCTTTGACAGACTTCCAGTTTTCAAAATAAAAGAAAATATTAATAAAAAAAAAAATTATTAAAATCATTAAAAGCCAAAGGGCAAACCCAAAAATAAGCTTTGATTTGGAAAGAGGGGCATTAAAATTACGCTAATTTCTAACATTTTAGAAAACAAGAATAGATTGGCATCAACATAGAATCCTAGTTAAATATCTCATGTGGCCCAATAAAAAACAAAAGCTAAATCCTGCAGTGACAGAAAGTTATAAATACTATAGAAGGAAATAAAAATATCATCAACAGTGAAAAAGACATCTTGTGCAAATTAAACCAGGCTTCACCAAGCTCAGGGTTAGCAGAATAAAGGTAACAGAACTAGAAGATATCTAAAGCAAAGTTTTTTAACTTTTAGCTGATAGAATATGTGCAACAATGTCTGTTGTGAAAGAGGATTAGAGTCACGTTTAAAGAGGAAGTAAAAGTATTAAACACTGTAATGTCTGAATTTTATATCCACTTTTGTTAGGACTTTAGGTAAGACATCAATCATATTTTATTACAGCATAACCTCTGCCGGAATGTCATTTTGTAATTATTTTTAGTATTTTAATTACAAATTTAAAAAGGTTATTCATTATTGCATTTTATTTTTCATCTTTCATTTTCAAATCCTTTTTGAAATTGTATTTTGTTTTTGCTTTCCCCTCCCTATTTACCTTTTCTCTGACACTTCTGGTCCCTGAGCAAACTGGAAACCAGTTTAACCAATCACAGTTTCTCCTCAGCTGTAACCAGCTCCCTCATTGGTCGTTTTATTAACCAAGTGTGGCAGCCTAACCAATGACAGAGCTTAACTGGTTTCCAGTTTGCTCAGGGACCAAACGGGTCACGGAAAAGGTAAAAGGAATGGTTATGAAGCAAAAAGAAAATGGAATAAGGAATACCTTTTTTTAATGTGTGACTAGCATAGGTATTCATAAACATATTTATGAATTTTGTTTTTTTTAAAATTTACATTTAGAAATAGGATTTGAAAACACATTTTCAAATTCCGGTATTTAATAATTGATTAATAAACACAGTTTAGATGTCATGTTTAATAATTCAATTAAAAATGTTCAATTTGAAAAGCATTTTCAGATTGCCGGATTTAAATGTACAATTTGAAATGGCTGCTTTCCTTTCTCACTGATTCTATTTCAACACTCGGTCGCTATGTTTTCGTTTTACTTGTTCAAAATATGCAAAAGTGGAACCAATTTTCCTCAGAACACTTTTTTGCTTCTCTACCCAACAATGAACAACACTTTGATATCGAGTCCAAATATGATTTTGAAAAAGCATTATGGATTCATCATGTAAGTAGTTCAAATACTGAGAAATCCCTTTACTGTGCACTCCCAGAAGCTTTTATCTAAGTGTTGTGTTACCATATGAAATTCTGTATGCTTATTTCCTATAATTTAATACTTGGATTTGATATGCCATAGTAGAAATACATGCACATAATTTAAAATGGATACAATTGCATGAAAATGATTGTATTATTTCCATTCTTTAATTGCCTAGTGCCAATAAAAAGCTTCAAACCCCAAATCAGAAAAAAACAACACACACACGTATGTATATATTTATGTATGTGTGTATGTGTATATAGCATAACCTTGTGTAGATTTAAATAATTTAGTGAGTTAATTTGCTAAATCTTAGACCACTGTGCTAACTTGTCTTTGACTCATGCATGGACTGCAGTGTCTGCAGGTTTTATACTCCACATGGCTTTTCCTCCTAGATCTATTCTGGCCGACTCTAGAGGGGCGTGCATGGCAGACCGTAAGCTAACAGGACCACTCGACACGTTTAAGAGGAAAACACACTGTTTCCAACTCAAAGCCACATTATTTAATCCAAGAGTAAGTTATTTCCTTCAGAGTTTTTTATAAGCTGCTGATCCTGGTCATATTTATGGGCCAAATTATAAGATACCCGTAGATGTTTGTATTTGCAAACTCTTGCTTGCAGAAGCTGTCGCTCGTCCACCATGTTTTTCTGCAAGCAGCTTTCCTCGTAGTTACAAATATTCCTCTGTCTGGTAAATCAGGCCATGCAGAGAGGCGTAGGTTTTAAAGAGACATAATTAGGCATAAACCAGGCTTTATTTGAAAAATGTTTAGTTTTCACTTTTAACCTCTTGATAAGATCACAGCAAATCTGAACTGTGTCCTCAGTAGGATACATATTCACCTGCCTGTCTGTATTTAGATATTACAGGTATGAAGCTAATTAGCATCACTTACCTATGAAAGGCTAAGAAAGTCAGACATCTTTTTTTTTTTTCACAGTGACCCTAATCCCCTTTCAACTTAAAGATATATTTTGTTTTTGAAAGAAAATATTGATCTTTTTGTCTAAACTCCATGTATAAATGCTTTTTAATAATTTAAACAGTCAGATGGAGACTAACTGAAATTAACAAAAAAAATCTCATAGTGTTGAAGTTATGAACCCCAAATATCTTAGTGTTTTTTTTTTGATAAATTAAGCTTTGTTTTCTGATAAAGTAAGGCACCGTGAATAAAAAACAAAACAATACTGGATGAAAACAAAATCAACTTTGTCCAATTAATAATCCCAAACAAAAATGGCTTATTTCTTTCCCGTTAGACATTTGCTTGTCAAAGACCTCAGCATAACTGTAATCGGTACGAACCTAAAGGATAAAACCAGCATTATTGAGGCAAACAACACTTAAAGGAAAAACAGCTGGATGAGGATTTGTGTGCTATTTTACATACTGTTAAGAACAACAGATACACAACCACAGTCCATGAAAAGTTCATCACAACTTTAAAAATATTCAAGTTCCCTTTATCCACACAGTTCCAGACACCCCTTATGAACACTGCCAGTCAGCGCCAGGGATGTGAATTTTATTTATATACAAGCCCAAAGGTTGTGTGCTATAACGTGCTTCCTCTCATCACATCTTGAAAGTCTGTGTAGGCTTATGCATTCTCTCCATTGCTTTTAAAGATGTCCATCCGGCTGTAAAGGAGTCTGCTTCTTTTCAGTGTATTTCAAAACATCATCTGTCATTTTTACCTCCGTGGGCCTTTTTAAAATCCAAGTCAGGGCTCTGGATGAACAAGGGACGATTGAGGTTATAGTTAGATCCGTCTGCCGGATGGCACTGCAGATTGCGAGTTAAACATATATGGACAACTTGGCCGTGCTTGAGCACAGATACAAGACAGAGGGAATGTTGATGACCAAATGAAAGGGGAGAGAAAAAGGAGGTTGGGAGCCTGTCGAAGACAATCTAACCCTCATCTTCAACCTCCTCTTCCAAATCCTCCTCAAACACACTTTCTGGTAGCCTGAAGCACTCCTCGAAGAAATTCACCAGGGACTGACTCAGGTGCTGCCTTGTTGCTTCGCTGTGGATAAAGTGGCCCTCGTCTGGGTAGATCTGAGAGAGAGAACAGTAAGAACAAGAACAGGATGAGTTTAAAAGGCTCAAATTTTATCCCTAGACCCATATTTGGTTTCTACAGCTGCATTTTAAATAAATCATTTTACATATAATTATACAATCAGCACCAAATATAAAACTCAGATTGGTCCATTATATACATCAAGATTATTTTTTTCTAATCTAATAGAACAAATGCTCCAAATATACTCCTGTAACCCAAAAACATCAGCTTTTAGTGGCAGTGTGAACGGCTTACTGACCCATGTCAATGACTCGGCAAGCGACCCGAGATAAAATCTTCTTAAAACTGCCTGGCTCCGATTGGCATACTGTGGAGCAATCTGACCGGTGTTCTGTCAGATCACCATACCTCGTCAGACCAGCGTACCCATAGTTAATACACACGACGTCAGATTTGCGTTTATCCGTTTAGTTTTGTACGACAATATTGACTTTAAACCACCTCGACGGGCGTGTATCCCTTAAGTCATGTACAAAAAAAAAACTATTTAAGGTCAGTCCACCATACGATTTAAAAAACACAAAAAAGCAAGTTATTTAATAGTTTGTTCTACATGACTAAGGGGATACCCGCCCGTTGAGGTAAAGTGTATTTTTCATACAAAACTAAAGAGATAAACAAAAGGGATAAACTGGTATTGACTATGGGTATACTGGTCTGACCAGGTTTCACCTTGGGTGCAATGTATGGATGTCAACGCATCGCGGCAGTAACGTCTGATATAAAAAGCCAAAATAATGAACAAAACAATGAAGCACACTACACCCTGGCTTCTTTACATGTTTCTCTTCATTGTTTACTTTCCAGATTTGTCATTCTGGTGACAGAATCAACACTAACCCAGTGTGATGGCGTCACCAGACACGCAGCAGTGGGGACAGAGGCCAAGCAGCTTGCCAGCGGGGGATCAGACCCAACTTTTTTTGCCCATGGGAATGGAGCCAAATGCCGATTGTTAGCGGTTCAGCCCCTATATGAAAATCCTGTGTAAACCCGCAAATTTCAGTGGGAAGGAGGCTTAAATTAGATAAAGGTATAGTGAAGGATTTTTGCGTAATTTTGAATTTTGGGGCAACGGCATCTTGAAAAAATCTTCTAACACTCAACACAAAACCAGTTTGGTGAATAAATACTTGTTAGGTTTTCCCAAAACTTAAACCTTTCAATGAAGCATTACTCAATGATTGTAATCCCTTATAAAACATCCAAACCACATATCCATTGGAGATATGTGCTTGATATGAATTTTCAACAACTTTTTGATTTCTCCTTAGTATGGGTTTATAGAGAAAATTAATACCACTATTTAAAGGCTTGTTTGCTAAACTGGAACTTAACACAGTACTCTATTGTACAACTGTTAATTATGTAAAAGTTTTTTTAGCACCTTGAAATACATCCAATCATATACCAAAATGTTTTTTAATCACAATAAGCTCAAATATATATATAAAGTTAACTAGAGCAGACAATAAATATATCTGTATAAAAACCAAAAACCTTGATATAAAGAAAAGGTGGTGGCTGCTATTGCAGGAATCAGAAACCTCCTAAAGGCTTAAATATATAACACTGATTTCTAAAGGAAATTACATACCTGCAAGGTGTAGTTGGCCTTTTCACTGATGAGCTGGGAGATGAATTTCGCTGTGTGTTGGAAGTGGACTTTTTCTGAGAAAACAAAAGCATAAAAATCAGATGGATGCATTGTGTTTTGCTGAACTTTAAAGAGGAAAAAATTTCATTTTGCAGCCTTACCATCAGCTGTTGGGTGAATGATAAGAAACTTCTTATCCATGAACTGAGATGCTCTGTGTGCTAAATTTGCCATCTAAAAGGAACAAGCCAAATATTTTTGTTGTTGTTTTGTTGAGTTAATCACAGGTAAAGAGAGTAGAGGTCCTGCAGTGAAATCCTACCGTGTATGCTCTTGGATCTGGTTTAGGCAGCCCAAGATATCTCTCAGAAAAAGCAGAAGCTGAAAAGAAAACTCAGTTACTCACAGTTTTGTGAGGACACATTCACCACAGATAAAACACTTTTGGGCCTTTAAAGCGTAACTCACTCTTATTTTGCCACCAAAGTGAGCAGTAATGAAAGACTGAGGGGCGGAGCTAAATGTAAGTATGATGACATTAGCATCAGCCAATGGATGAGGCATGTAACGTTTCAACCAGTGGGTGAATTTACCTGCAATACCCGACGTTCAACCCCAAGAGGGCAGCACTAACACGGTTTTAAAACAAATCTTGTAAAATGAAAGAAATTCATATATAAAAGTAAAACAGAAATACAGAGTACCATAAACTAGTCCCCCTTTGGCCAGGCTTATTTAGCATACGAATCTGGGTAATATTTAGGTATATTTACTCAAAGTTAATTGAGTAACTTTTTGATAAAAATATAATTTTAGGAGTAGTCTTACAACACCATGCTTTTTACTTTTACGTTTCTGTTGTTCTACTCACTAAAATGTTGCCTACAGCATCCATGGTAAATAATTAAAAAGAAAGTGTTTCAAAACATTCGTTATTTCAGAATAAGTTTCCTTGTTTTTGTAGGCAAGCCAACTTAAATGCATGCTTTTTGGGAGAGATTGCTGAAGAGTTGAGGACAAAATGCAAGCCAGAAATATCCCTGCAAGCTCATCCAGGAGCAGCATGTCTTGCAAGTCAATGAGGATGTATTCAAGTGGTTATTCTAACCAAATATGTCAATCTGTCTGTCTGTCTGTAAAGTGCCTCCAATTCACATGTAGTGTGCTTTGTGCTATATAAATAAACTGAATGAATTGAACTGAAATTATGACATTTAGAGGTCAAGCTAATCTACAGTAAGGAGTAACTGTCTCACTAATTTAATGTTAGAAAGAAAAGTGGTTTGGAAAAGTTTCTGTTCTGCCTGGAATAGTTTTTTTTTTTTTTTACATTTTTGTTTAATTTATTATAATATTTTAAAATAACATAAGTTACAAATAACTTAATGTTTTGGTCTATCTTAATTACATAATTTTATATGTTAGATGTTATGATGGATTACATAAATTGCCTTTTTACCAAATACCCTTTTTTACTCTCACTTGAGTAATCTCTTGGAAGGCAACTTTTTGGCTTCATTTGAGTAAACATATGGTGAAGTAGTGTTAGCGTTACCAACATCTGACACATATATGCAAAAAAAGTTGATTTTTGGTATGGGTTAAACTATTTAGGACAACTTGCTGAGAGAAAATTGATACGCATAAATCTCCAGACCTACAAAGGTTTGACATTAATAGAAAACTACAGAACACCAGGGGAACTGTCCAGAAAAATCAGCTTAATAATCAGGGGTGAGAGGCAGCCAATAATAAATAAGCCTCTGCTCTAACATTTAACCCTTTGAGCCCCAAAGAACACCACACCATATGTGGATTACATTTAATACACAAAATCAAACATGTCAGTCTTATTTACTTATTGCTTAAATTAATATTTATATTTCTTTATTGAATATTATTTATTACTTTAATTAATAAACAGGTACATTTAAGAAAAACGTGAAGGATTTTGACTTGTTTTTATGTCAACATTTATACAAAGTCCAGTAGGAATATTTGCACTGTTAGAGGAACTATACTGATGGGAAACGGTCACACAGTGACACACAGATCCTACTTTAATTTACAGTTTCCTGCCTCTGTATTCCCGCAACTAAAACAGCGCCGTCTTTCCAACCATCTCTCTCCTGGTACATGCCTCATACTTTATCTCTCAGGTTATATTCCTCAGACAGATGAGGTGAGGGTGCTGTATGATTGGGTTCCAAGTGCAACTGCTCCATCACATTGAATCCAGACTCCCAGAAAGGGGTAAAGGTGCTAAAAATGCTATTGGTCTTTATTTTTCCCTTCCAGTATATTCTGGCAGCTCTGGCTGAGCGCTGACAGTTCTGATGACTTACATCAACACATGCAGAAGAGATTGGAACTTTTTGCATTTGAGAGCGGAGATAAAAATAAAAAAGAATGAAGTGCTTACCATATAATTCAAAGTCGATGATGGGTGAGAGGATAGCTCCGCATTTTAGTGGAGACTCCTCACCGCTGAGTAACAGGCTGGTCACGTAGCCTCCATACACCTGAGGAACAACAACTCTGTGTTATCACACAAAAACAAGCGAGAGGCGTAAATACAAGAGCTGAAACATGAAGTGAATTCTACGTTCCAGACACTGCGGTCTGGGTCTGAGTACTAATATTTGTTAAGCAGTGACTGTGCAGGACTGGTTTGCTTGAGAAAGCCCCAATCCCAAAGCTGTTTCCTCATATTATGTTCACCATTCTTTCTCTGAAGGACTGAATTATTTCTGTATCGTTTCTCTTGAGTTGATAATAGGACAGTCATTTTCCATTATATCCAGAGAAAAAAACTGACATTTCAACCCAGACTTTTATGATTCAGAGGATTTTCCCCCATGTTGTTATACAGAAAAATATATATAATGAAATAATGGACTGTGTGAGCATGTAATGATTAAAATAGACACTAAATACAGATAAAATAGGGCAGTAGAGGTGTGTGTGTGTAAGTGAATCTATCTGTCTTACTCATGGCTGACCCAGCATGAGTCGGCCAATAATGTTGCAGTGACATGGTTTTAGACTGAAAACACAGTGATTAAAACAAGAGCTGCCGAGCTCACAGCCAAACCAGTACGTACGCATAGCTGCTTCTATCATATCTGTTTGGTTAGAATCCAAGATTTCCACAAATGAATCCACATTTTCATTTGTTACTATGATTGGCTAAAACCAAACTTACAAACCAAACTGGGTATTCTCCATATAATGGAGAATATGGGGTCAGGCGCTACCTGATGCATCTGGTGAGGAATTTTTCAGGCATTATTAAGGTAAAGAAAGGAAATATAGCTCTAATGCGAGGTACATCAGGTTCAGTGAAGTTATTTTAAAGAAACCATGGTTATACCGGCATGTAAGCCGAGGTGGTCCGCAGCCAGAGAAGGAATGATGAGGGGCACAAAGTCACAATAGCTACGGGAGGGGGGAAACTGTCGTATTGAATATAGTAAAAAGGGAAGCCGGTTAAAATCAGTACTCTGTTTTTAACACGTATATAATCAGGCTTTGTATATAAATGTGTACCACCAACCCACCCACCCACCCACATACCCATCCATCCATCCATCCATCCATCCATCCATCCATCCATCCATCCATCCATCCATCCATCCATCCATCCATCCATCCATCCATCCATCCATCCATCCATCCATCCATCCATCCATTCATCCATCCATCCATCCATCCATCCATCTTCTGTCACGCTTATCCCAAGCCGGGTTGTGACGGGTGCTGGTGCTCCAGCTGTCTACGGGCAGGAGGCGGGGTACACCCTGGACAGGTCGCCAGTCCATCGCAGTGCAACACAGAGACAACAGGACAGCCATTCATGCACACACTCACAGCTAAGGAGAATTTAGAGAAGCCAATTAACCTAATAATCATGCTTTTAGACTGTGGGAGGAAGCCAGAGTACCCGGAAAGAACTCACGCATTCTCAGGGAGAAAATGCAAACTCCACGCACAAAGATCCCAGGCCGGGAATCAGCCTGGTACCTTCTTGCTGCAGGGCAGCAGTGCTACCCACTGCGCCACTGAGAAGCCCAAAAAATGTGTAAATGTGTACCATATTCCAGTAAAATTACTGCTTTATAGAGAAACTGATGCACTAAATTTAGATTACCGTAACTAAAGCAACCGGATAACATTACTACTTGGTTTTGTGTTTTTTCCTTGTTTTATAACGATGTAATCCAGATTTTATCTAAGAATGTAACCAAATAGCACTTATTGAAAGTATTCTATGTTTTAGACAAGGATGGAAAAGTAGGAAATTGTTGGATTTTGATGAACTCCTGCATAATAAGATGATTTATTGAGGTGAAGAACTCCCCAAGGCTCTTACCTGTCCGAAAGCTCCGACCCTGGTTTGGTCCACGTACGGCTCATTCAGAATAAGACTATAAAATAACAACAACAACATGTAATGTAAAAATTAATGCCTGAAAAATCTGTGAAAACTAACTATTTGAAGCTTTAACACAGGATTTAATTAAATATCAAATTTTCTCAGACTCATTCTTAATAGTTTGAAATGAAATGTTTTAAACTATCAAAAGTTATCAGATATATTAATATTTGTCATTTAAAAATCCATATGGCAGATGGCAAGGTTGTATTTATTTTACCAAAATTTGCAAAGAAATATTATGATCATAAAATAGAGATCCACATTTCCAATCCAAATCAGATAATTAAATTCAGATATCTGCTGATCCAGACACTTTTCTGATGTCAGAGCTCTGTTTACTTTAATCAATAGGCTGTTACAAACTGCTCTCCAAAAGCAGATAATAGGAATAGATGTACACATTCATTTCACAAAATGTAACCTGAGATTAATTTAAAGTCAAAAAAGCTATAAAAACAGTAAATAGTGTTAATACAAATTCCATCCTGAAAACAAACATATTGATTAAAGCAAAGACAGATGCTTATAAAGGGGTAAGCCCTATCACTGTTCAAGAGATTTTGAACATAACTTAGATATATCATAGAAATAGCCTTAATAGATCTGCTTTGATGGATCAGGCTGCCATCTTCTTTAATATTAGGACTGATACAGATATTCACATTAGATTGGTGAATGTCTAATTTTAAAGTCTTGCTTGTCTGCAGTGAAAAGAGGCTTGTACCTGAGAGCATCCGTCTGATCCTGTTCCTCAAACACGCCCAGCTTCTTATGGATCCGGTGCAGAACGTTGGTACCCTGGAAGCCACTGCCTCTACCGTCACAGCGCACCACAATGGCACCAAAGCTGCTCACCAGAACCGTGGCCCAGTCCAAGACAAACTGCTCTGACACCGATTGGCCGCCAGGGTTCCCGTCACTACACCACAGACAACACACTGATGTAATGAGCTGGTAAAAGGGGCTCATTAAGCAACTCATTTCGAAGATTTTAGACAGTTTCCTCTAATTTTAGATGCTTATTGGTTCGGTACTGTTCTATTTCTTTTAAACAAACAAAAACAAGCCATAAAAACAAACAAACCAAAAATAAAACCATGTGAAAGAGCTGAGGATGGTAGAAAATACTTCTCATCTCATATTTATGCAGATACGTACACAAGCAGAAGGAGCGGATAGTGTGATGAATCCACAAAGCCGGCGGGTTTTAGGATCTTTAAAGACAAGACTGAAACCCAGAGTAAAACAAATGTTAGCATAATAAATGTATTCTGTATCAAAATGAATTGCATCCACCCCACTTATTGAAACTCCTTGTAAAGATTTATAAAATGGATTCTGCTTAATATACAGTAGTCCAGTCCCACAGAAATGTTGTAAAAATCTCTTCCTTAACCCAAATAATTCCTAATAAATCTAACCCTGATGCATAATTTGGTTGGAATAGAAACATGTAATTAGGGATCAGCTGCATTGGGTTTTCCTGTGGGAGGACAAACAAGGTTTTCTCTTAGTAACTTCAAAATTGAAAGTGCAAGAGAATATGCCACTAGGGTAGAGTCTATATATATTGTAATTTTACCCATTTAAAAAAAATCTGTTACAAACATAAATCCTCCCAGACAGTCAATCATAAAAATCTAAAGAAACTGAAAATGTGACAAGAAAAGTAGGATAAGGACCTATACATTCCTGATTAAATGTTCCACTTCAAAATGTCCCTTTTTTCTAACTATTATTACTTTTTGAACAAGAGAGAACAATATAGAATAGAACAGAAAATCTCTTTATTGTCCCACCATGAGGAAATTGTGGTGTTACAGCAGCAAATATTTTGCAAAAGTGGTCACACAAATTGCAATCTTAAAAAATGTAAAATATATACTTAATGCATAAATTATGAATCAATACAAAGTAATTCTGCCTCCAATTATACCTTGTTGTAAAAGCCTATTTTACTGTTTTTGATCTCTGAACAGATCTTCCTGTTAAAAGGGAGTTTTTCCTCTCCACTGTCGCTACAAGCATGCTTAGTGTGAGGGATTGTAGTTGAGTCAATGAGTTGTTGCAATCAACTGGTTTTCCTTAGCTAGAAAACTTTTAATCAATTTGACTGGATGACCTGGTTGAACTGTAAAGTGCCTTGAGATGACGTGTTTTTATTGGCGCTATATAAATAGAATGAATTGAATTGAATCTTTTGCAAATAAGAGTTGGAAAATCTGTTACTTGTTACCTAAATGAAAAACTGGACTTTCAATATTTTTTTGGCCTCTAAACCAGACCAGGGCTAACATTCACAAGTTAATTATGATTAACTATAACCCTAATATTGGGGTGTTGTAGGTGCCAAAAAGGTTTAAATAAATGTTATGATCATTCTTAAAGTCCCTTCCTATGCAGGTCCCGGGATAACGGTATCCCAGATACAAAAATAGCCTTGTTGTCCTCTGAGCTAAACCCTAAAGAAAACCTGAAGGGTGAACTGGAGAGAAGAAACCATTAGACAGAATCCTTACGGTGGATGATCTACATCAAATACCTGAAATTTATTTTTTTACTCTCTTTACCAGGAGTGTCAATACTTGTGGAGGGCATTGCATATATTTCTAACTGGAACACATACTATATTCGTCCATGTTGATCTCCTTGTACTCCACTGTAGGCATCTGCATGGAGTTGAGAGTCAGCCTGAGGTTCTCGTTGCTCTCCAGTTTAGAAACCTCTAAAATACCTGCAGACAGCAAACAACCAGAAACAGAATTAAATAAATTAAACAGTAGGCCCAACCTTTATGACCCCGACAAGCAGCAGCCGACTGCTGTTCAAAGCCTAACTCTGATTTGCTCCTAAGCAACCTTCTACATTTTGAAACTCTTCTCTCCTAAAAAAAAGGAAGCAGTTGTTCTTATTCATTGAGCACAGCTCCTTTGTCCAACACAGACTTGTCACCGACGGCTGTCTCAGCGGACGAGGTCTAACGGGCAGCGGCGACCATGTACTGGAATTGTTTTCTGCCATGGCGTCAGAAAACAAGCCATTTGCAGAAGGAAAATCAGCTCAGCGGCTGCCACAGCTGCTCCTACTTACAAATTCAGATACAAGCTGCAGGAAGGAAATGTCCTACGCAGCTTCTGAGGAGGGGGAGACGGACTGCACACATCATTCATCGTATTTCAGCATATATTTTAGATACATTCATGAAAATGACCTTGTCTCTGTAGGGATACTGCTGACTGGACTGCCATGAAGGGGACTCAGACAATATAATCTGCAAGAGACATCAGCTCATGAATCTATAATCAGGTCAGAGCTTTTACAGTACTTCACTAAAAAAAAAACTTGATACACCTGCAGCTTAATTGTTGGGCTGGCATGCTCAGCATTTTTAGCAGATCCCAGCTTGCTTAGTCAGAAACCTAAAACTGTCAAACTGGGATAATGTTCTCTATGTAGGGGTGAAGTGGACATAACGTTATTTGAGGTAAATTTAATTTTAGGAATAGAGATAATGTAATCTAATCTTGAGTGCATTCTACAAAATCCTATCTAAAGAGTTTGATCTCCCCTTTATAAGAAACTGTGATTGGCTAAATATAAAGTTATTATATGCTCTATAGGAACAGTAAAGATTCAATCCAAAGTCTTCAAATATCCTGTTCTTCTCTGGATTTTAGTTGCAGAGAAATCTCAGTTTTGTCACCATTACAATTTCTGGGCCCACATTTATGAAGTTTCCCAAAGTCCTCTCAGAAACTTACCGTAGCTAAAAAAGTGTGCCAAGGAGTTTTAGGATAAGAGTGATTCAGATAGCTGCTGAGAGCTGCAAAGACAGCACAGAAATTTCTATCCTAGAGTAGAGCTGTGGTTACTGGGTGCTAGGTGTGACAATGTTTTCTTAGAGATGGGATCGGTTGATACATTCTCCCCATATCCCCCTGCAGAGCATGTTGGGCCCTGACATGCAAAGAGGTACAAATTCATGTCTGCAGTTTTTACTATAAAACCCATGCACTGGTTGAATGTTTGACATTCTTAATCAGGTTAATCAAACACATTGGGTTATGATATAATTTACTGGGGCATGTACAGCTTTTAATATAATCCAGAAGGGTTGATGTTATTACTTAAAGACAAAAATTGCATTATATTATGCTGATATTGCTGTTGGGGCTGCTCATAATGTGATGAGTGTAGCCACATTGGGATGTAATGAGATTACCAACATCATTTCAGGCTTGGCTTGCAGAAATACAGTGACTCAGTCCTCAGGTGATCATTCTGCAGGGAAGAATCCTTTCTGACACAGTGATTTTTATGCTCTTGACCTTTGGGACACTCAAAACGTCGGGAACATATTTCATGTGCAGCTTTAGTAACAGGTGAAATACTCACACTCTCTTTCCTGAGTCTCACTGTCGGCATCTCTTTGAGTCTTGTACACCGCCACAAATGGGATGTCCGGCCCTAAAAACACAAAAAAATAAAACTTTATATGTGTAATGAGATACAGCTGTGGCGGTTCTAGATTTTACTGTAGGTTATTTCAGTGTCATTTGAAAGTTTCGTTCAAACATTAACATTCCCTTTTTTTTTTTACATCTACAAACTTCAATGTATCATATCAGGATTTTCTGTGTGGCACATCTGGAAAAGCATGCAATATGCATTAATAAGAATGTGCAAAAAAAAAAAAGAATAAATAAAAATATCCTCAAGTGATAGTGTCTGTCAGGTTTAAAGTAACTGCTAAGAAAACATTATTTTCATCTTAAGACCATGATTTGATTGAAATGGTGGAATTTAGCTGAAAAAAACATAATAGAGTTTGGTCATCAATTTACCGTATTATCTTAAAACCTTCCAAAATCCTTTTCAGTTTTCTATAAACAAGCATTACCAGACATTGCCTGCATGTAGAAACTGTCTGCTTACAGCATGGTGCCTGTATACCTGCTAATTGTGTGTAGCTGTTAAGTACAGCAATATAACTGTGATCCATTTGTGTTATTTTGTGCAGCAATGTGATAAATTAAAACAAATTGTCTAACTGTGAAACAGTCACACCTATTTTAACAAACACATCTGTAAATAGAGGCGTGCATTTGCATTCAGACTCCCTGAACCAACACTTTGTAGAGCCTATTGCTGCTGCAAGTCTTTGGGCTATGAAACTATCAGCTTTAAACATCTAGATGCTAAAATCTTTGCCTTTTCTCTGAAAGATCAAGCTAGATATGATATACAGGTGCTGGTCATAAAATTAGAATATCATGAAAAAGTAGATTGATTTCAGTAATTCCATTTAAAAAGTGAAACTTGTATATTATATTCATACATTACATACAAACTCATATATTTCAGATGTTTATTTTGTTTAATTTTGATGATTACAAATGACAACAAATGAAAATCTCAAATTCATCATATCAGAAAATTAGAATATTGTGAAAAGGTTCAAAATTGATGGCCCCTGGTGCCACACTCTAATCAGCTAATTAACTCAAACCACCTGCAAAAGCCTTTAAATGGTCTTTCAGTCTAGTTCTATAGGCTACACAATCATGGGGAAGACTGCTGACTTGACAGTTGTCCAAAAGACGAGCATCGACACCTTGCACAAGGAGGGCAAGACACAAAAGGTCATCGCTAAAGAGGCTGGCTGTTCACAGAGCTCAGTGTCCAAGCACATTAATAGAGAGGCGAAGGGAAGGAAAAGATGTGGTCGAAAAAAGTGTACAAGCAAGAGAGATAACCGCACCCTGGAGAGGATTGTGAAACAAAACCCATTCAAAAATGTGGGGGAGATTCACAAAGAGTGGACTGCAGCTGGAGTGAGTGCTTCAAGAACCACCACACACAGACGTATGAAAGACATGGGTTTCTGCTGTCGCATTCCTTGTGTCAAGCCACTCTTGAACCACAGACAGCGTCAGAAGCGTCTTGCCTGGGCTAAAGAGAAACAGGACTGGACTGCTGGTGAGTGGTCCAAAGTCATGTTCTCTGATGAAAGTAAATTTTGCATTTCCTTTGGAAATCAAGGTCCCAGAGTCTGGAGGAAAAGAAGAGAGGCACTTCATCCACGTTGCTTGAAGTCCAGTGTAAAGTTTCCACAGTCAGTGATGGTTTGGGGTGCCATGTCATCTGCTGGTGTTGGTCCATTGTGTTTTCTGAGGTCCAGGGTCAACGCAGCCACATACCAGGAAGTTTTAGAGCACTTCATGCTTCCTGCAGCTGACCAACTTTTTGGAGATGCAGATTTCATTTTCCAACAGGACTTGGCACCTGCACACAGTGCCAAAGCTACCAGTACCTGGTTGAAGGACCATGGTATCCCTGTTCTTAATTGGCCAGCAAACTCTCCTGACCTTAACCCCATAGAAAATCTATGGGGTATTGTGAAGAAGAAGATGCAATACACCAGACCCAACAATTCAGAAGAGCTAAAAGCCACTATTAGAGCAACCTGGGCTATCATAACACCTGAGCAGTGCCACAGACTGATCGACTCCATGCCACGCCGCATTGCTGCAGTAATACAGGCCAAAGGAGGCCCAACTAAATACTGAGTGCTGTACATGCTCATACTTTTCATGTTCATACTTTTCAGTTGGCCAACATTTCTATAAATCCTTTGTTTTTATTGGTCTTCAGTAATATTCTAATTTTCTGATATGATGAATTTGAGATTTTCATTTGTTGTCATTTGTAATCATCAAAATTAAACAAAATAAACATCTGAAATATATGAGTTTGTATGTAATGTATGAATATAATATACAAGTTTCACTTTTTAAATGGAATTACTGAAATCAATCTACTTTTTCATGATATTCTAATTTTATGACCAGCACCTGTATATCATATCTAGCTTGATCTTTCAGAGAAAAGGCAAAGATTTTAGCATCTAGATGTTTAAAGCTGATAGTTTCATAGCCCAAAGACTTGCAGCAGCAATAGGCTCTACAAAGTGTTGGTTCAGGGAGTCTGAATGCAAATGCACGCCTCTATTTACAGATGTGTTTGTTAAAATAGGTGTGACTGTTTCACAGTTAGACAATTTGTTTTAATTTATCACATTGCTGCACAAAATAACACAAATGGATCACAGGTATATTGCTGTACTTAACAGCTACACACAATTAGCAGGTATACAGGCACCATGCTGTAAAATGCTAAATAAAACAAGACAGGAACGGTTTTTCTTCACAAAACTTTTTTTGGAACGTCATTGAACAGCGATGACGACCCGGTGAGTAGCATATTTTAAAAAAAGAACGTTTAAGGTTGTTTTAAGGACATTATCGGACATGCACTATGGAAGCCATTCTGAAGCAGCCAGGGGGGGATTCTGCATGAGCCCAATAGCAGAGACAGGACCAATCGTCAAAATTTTGGTGTCGATCATTCGATTTCATCCTGGACACTACAGAAAATGGGCTAAAAGTGTTAAAAACCGGAATTTTCCTTTAAAAACCCAGTTTTCAACTTCTTTTCGGCAATCTGAAAATTACGGATTTTCACATTTACCTTTTTCTACGCAAATGTAGAGGTTTTTTGGGTGTAAATCATATAGTCTTTTCAATGTCTTTTCAGCCAATTTTTGCTCTGTGTTATGGCTTAGCACCAAAATACCATTATCAAATTATTTTCAGTGGATCAACCACCATGACCTCTCAGGGCTTCTAGCTCGTCTACTCTGCACACCCACAGAACCAAACAATGAGAAGAAGCTTTTATTTCTTACGCTCCAAAAAATCTACCTTGAACTCCAAAAGACTAAAAATGCTGAGAACCTAAATTCCTTTAAATCAAGATTTAAAACCCATTTGTGAGTTGCATTTTATTCTTCTATTTAACTGTTTACTGAAACATTATTAGTTATTGCCTGTAGTCCAGCTTTTATTCACCCACCTTTACTATTTATTTATTTTATGTGTTTTTCATTTCTGTTTTATTTTTGTAATGTACATTAAATTGGCTGGCTTATAGATGTGCAGTACAAATGAACTTTAGGGTCTCATACTAAAGAAGGCACCATTTTCCTTCCACTCTTACTTTGTGAGCATTTTTCACATAAAATCCTGATTAAATACTTTTATTTTTTGTGCTGTATGGTAATAAAATGTAGAAAACATTCACTGTGTATGGATACTTTAGCAGGCCCTTGTAGATAAGAGACACAATAAGAGAAGAATGTATACCAGGAGTTCTGTGTTCCAGACAGAGGAAAAATCTTTTCTTATTTGATTTATTTAATGCAATAGCTGGAGCAGCCTTTCTGTATCTGGGCCACAAAAAGAAACAAAGCTCCGATACTGCAGACCCAGTGGGGGGAGGAGCAGCAAACCAAGTGATCGATGCACTTAGCAGATTGAGAACACAGAAACATTGCGGCTGTATCCGTTGCAAATCATCTTTTTATTTCTTCCTCTCATCCTTCCCCATCTCCTCTACACAATGATGATATCAAAACCTCCCCAAATAAGATCAGAGGCAGGCTGCAAGGTAGCGAAGTGGATTAAAATTGCATGAGGTACAAGCTCACAGACTGCAGAGCAGGTCAGCAGACTGGCTTTGATGTCATTATGGTCATTTTGTGTCTACTTTTAAATTCAGATTCAGAGCTGATTGTCTCAAAAGTGCTGCATGTGTAATTAAATACTGAAGCAACTGTCTTCAAACCTTTTCTCATGACAAAGGTGCTTTGACATCCAAACATTTCTCTGATCGTAAGATCTTTTTTTTTACTCAGTCTTTTGGTGTTTTCATGCCTGACATAGCAGAAGGAGATCAAAGATTTCTAAGTCATCTACTGCTGCTGCTGGATCATCTGGAACGGTTTAAAATTGTTAGGCAGCAACTTATTTATTTTTTTTTTTTACAGTGTCCTGTCTGGCAAGGTGGCAATAAGAATAATTGTCTTGATGCCAAAAGGAGCCCAACAGATTTTACTTTCACAAGTGTAGCGGTATGGCAATTGCCATACTGCTCCACTTGTTTCATGCATATAAATTGCTTTATTATAATTATGCAGGGAGTTTTACAGTTCATATGGACACTGCAATGTAAGTAGAACAGAAAAACAGAAGAAGAAGAAGGAAAAAGAAAAAAAAAAAAGGACAAAAGATGAAAGAAAGAGGAGATAGAAAGGAGACAATGACAAAACATTTTCAGTCTGCTTCATCACCTGCAATGAGATGAAAAAAAAAAAAAAAAAGAACAGCACAACCAAAAGACATGGTATGAGATATACAATAAAGCAAACACTTTGAAACTATCGCTACAGTAATATTATTAAGTCTGACATGTACTCTGTGTTACCTGAAGATATGAATGTGGGGTTTCTGTTTGGAAGTGAATCTCTAAGTACCTGAAGCCTAGCACCTGTAGTTGTTTGTGAGGGTGAACTTGTGCATGTAAAGTTCCCGGCGGAGAGGCCGCCAGGAATGAGCCAGCAGTCCCCCGGGCATCCACCCCCAGCTCCACCAGTGCACCGGTGAGCCCCGACGCCAGCCAGCGGAGGGAGAGCAGGACGGGGGGAATGGGCTCCGCACTTAGCGGAGACTTGAGATGTATTTGGGAGAGGGTGCGGTTGAGACCCCAACCTGGGAAGAAAGAAGAAAAAAAAAAAAAAAAAAAAAAAAAACACACACCATCTCAATCATGCTTTCCCTCCCTAGTGCCCCCACTCGTACCACGGAAGAAAAAAAAAAAAAAAAAAATTGAATAAAATAATAATAAATAAAGAAAATAACAACGCGGACACACATTCACACATAACACTCACATCCAATAATACCAGGACCAAAAACCCGGTGACACCGGTGGTTGGTCCCGGGACTATCGGATGACCCCATAAGTGAACCTAAAATCCGGATGTGAGGGGAGGGGAGCGGCGACACCGCCACACCAAACCATCTCTTTCCTGCTTCAAGCCCGACCCCCACCCCGCACACGGACCGGACCACCCCCAGCAAGAGCCCCCCCCGGGACCGGGGCCCACCCATCCTGCGCCGGCCACCCAACCAGAACCGCCCCCCCGGAAAGAAAGAAAAAAAAAAAAAAAAAAAAACCTTCAACCAGGCACTTCATGCCCCTCCATCCAACCTTCTTTGGGGAGAGCAGAGGTGACAGCCCCGCCACTGGCAGGCCACCTAGGCCCCGCAGCCAGCCCCAGCCAAAACCACGGACCAGGTGGCCCGCTCTTCCTCCAGGCCCCAGACTCCAGGCGGCACCCGGAGAACAGGGGTGTGAGAAGACCCCGATCCTCACTACGCCCGCTCGAATGTGGTGTTGTTGCGTGTTGCTCTCAGATGCAATTAAAACTGGGAGTACCAAGAGGGGGTGTCCGGCACACTCCACCCCCCCTCCAGGAGATAGACGGTGCCAGCACACCCCCCCCTTCGCCATCCCTCAACCCTCAATGTCTAGATGCGAGAGGGGATGGAGGCGGCCAACCGTGGTGAGGCCCATAAAACAAGCCCCCCCCCGGTGGCCCTGACCCCCACCCCCCGAAAATGCCCTACATAGATGTGTGTTGTGAAAATGATGTAGATGGAAGTGTCTAAAATGCAAAATAAAATTGGTGTGGGGGACGTCATCAGAAGGTGTGGCCCTCCAGTAAGTAGTAGTAGGCAGCAACTTTTAAGTTAGAAAACGTGCCACTTTTTTTTTTTTTGACAACTTGTCATATAGCTCTTTAAATCTAGAATTCTTTGCTTCCATCTCTTGAATATTGAAAAAAATGTTAAATATCTTCTCCAGGAGTACTAAGAAACTAGTCTAAGCATTTATACAAGGATGGACTATTGCAACTTGCCACTATCAGGAAGTCCATAAACTACAGTCAAAAGCCTTCAGCTGATCCAAAATGCTGCAGCCAAAGTTGCGATGAAAATTAAAAAGAGAGATCATATTTCTCCTTTATAACTTATTTTCATTGGCTCCCTGGTCAATCCAGAACTGAATTTTAAATTCTCTCTATCACATAAACACATGGACAAGAAAACCCACAATGGTAACAGAAACAACTTGATGTTGCTAAACATTACCAAAGGGACATGTTCAATCCAAGTGTGTCCACTAATTACTATCACAGGTGTTTACAATCTTGAAATCAGTGGGCCTATATACCATATAGGGCAGCAGGTATTCACTGTGCTGTTCGGTGACATGGTGTGTACCACGCTCAACATGGAACAAGGGAAGTGAAGGAAAGAGTAGTCATGGGAAATTAAAAAGAAACATCACAGACAAGCATGTTAAAGATAAAGGCAATAAGACCATCTCCAAGCAGCCTGATGTTCCTCTGACTACAGTTGTACATATTATTCAGAAATTTGAAATCCATGGAACTGTAGCACAACCTCCCCTGGCCACAGGAAAAAACTGTATGAGAAAACAAGAGGCAGATAATAGGAATGATCACAAAAGGGCTCAGAAAATTTTCTGAAGAGATTAAAGGTGAATTTCAAACTCTTGTTCCATCTCTGAAGTGCTTCAGTTCTTGGTCTTGTTTCTCTCTTAGACATAGCCATGAGCTTAGCTTTTTCTGTAATTAGTGTATATCTTGTTTTTGATCCTTTTTGACAAAAAAACAAAACAAAAAAAAACGACTCAGAGGCAAAAATAAATAAAATCTCATACTGAACGAGGTAAGTGCCACTGACTGACAGTCACTGAGATGTCTAATGTTTTCTCCTTTTTTGTAGAGGGTTGATGATGAAGGACTTTAACCATGGTGGGATGAAGCACTGGGTGAGAATCTTATGAAAGATGGGGGTTAAAAACCTAAGCTAGCTGGTCTGCAGTCCCTCAGCACCCTCCCTGTCACACTGCCACTAGCTATTTGAGGGTTCACTGGCTTCAGCATTCACCATACTTCCTGTAACTGTGCAGTGATGGTCTGGCTGTGAAGCAATGGCCGTTCCAGTAAGGACTCTGCTGGTGATTCAGCTTGAAATAGACAAAGAAGTGATTCAACTCCTCTGCCAGAAAAGCCTTCCCAAAGATTTCACTTTTATTGCTGAATCTGAAATTAGTGATGCAATAGAAACTGTGCCACACCTCTGCTAGTACAGTAGTTGGCTGTGGCCTCTCTTATTCCCCCTCTTCAAAGAGGCTTGGGCACAGCTGTGTATGTCCTGGTCTCCAGACCTCAACAGTTTCTCAACCTTCTTGTTTATCCAGGGCTTCTGATTGTGAAATGTGCCTGTCCACTATGATGGTGTTGACATAAATATCAGATGCAACAAAGTGCTGGTGAGGTGAATACCCCGTGATGCCAGAAAAAAATACCAGTTGGTTACTATACAGTCCTGCAGCTTATGAGTAGTGCCCTCAGGAAATTTTATGCCAGAATAAGAACCAGCAACATGTGATCACCTTAAACAGGGCAGCTCATTGGCCTTGTATTAATGCTTGATGTTAAAATAAGCTTTATGCAGTGTCTTAGCTCCCCTTGTGGCAAATCCACATGGTTAAGATCCTCTGCCTTCATGTGCGCTGCTTCTGTTGTGTTTATGACTGAGAGCATTAACTAAGTGTCTAAGAGCTGTAAAGGGATTAGCATCAGGTGGAATGTTTACAGCAGTTATGACAGTTACCAGTAACTTCCTCTTAAGGTCTCATGGGACAGATACGACTGCTTGCATCTAAGGTTCATAAGTTCCAGGTCTGCTGAATAATGCTTGTTTATTTGCACACTAACTGTTCTTCACACTTACTGGAGCTGTGGATCTCATTGCATCTATTCTGCTGTGCATCATACCAGCTTGATAGCTGTGTCTGGAATGGATGAGTAAGGCCAGCATAATGCAACAGTCATGTAGAAGTCTGCCTGATGCCAACGGAAGCTTCAGCTCATCTATATTATTTGTGAAGGGTCTGGCATTTGAGAGAAAAATGCTGGGTAGCAGCAAGTTGTGTGTCCCTCTCTGTAGCTGTACCAAGGTGCCAGCCAAGGATCCCTGATTTTGTTTCGTCTCATTTCGTCACTCTTTCCTTTGATGGTTGTATGTCCTGCGATATATTATGCATGTTTAAAAAGTTCATTATTATGCACTGTTCACTCTGTAAACCTATGTGGGAGAGATTTTGTTGACTGTAGGTGTTCCTTGATATGTTAATAAAAGTAATAAAAAAACATCTTAAAAAATGCCAAGACAAGAGGAGCTCTGAACCGCCCCATCTGTGGACACCACCAACCTTTAACCTTTAAAGTGCCTTGAGATGATGTGATGTGAATTACCTTTAGACAAACAAAACAGCTTCTACTTTCAAGCAGATCAAAACTCTGAGGAAGGATAAAATAAAGTTTTTCATTGTCTTTAAAGGTAAAGTCTAACTTCCTGCTTAACACTCAAAGGTATTAGTGCCACCTCATACAAATAAGCAATAATATTATCTTTATACTTTAAGCAATAATATTATCTTTCTACTTTAAGCAATAATATTATCTTTATACATTTTATTACATTAACAAAATCCAGAGTTCCTACAGCCTTTTGATATAAAAATAAAACTTATATATTCTGAGTTCTCTGTCCCAGATGATCATTGTGATAAATACAAAATATTGAAGGTAAAAGTGGATTTATGAGAAAAAAATGTGTGGTTGAAATTTAGAAACCAGAAAAAAAAGGAAGGAGAAGAAGTGAAGAAAGGATGGGAGCAGGATAGAAGGGAGGTTTGGCAAAAGGGCAGAAACTATAAAGGAAAATAAGGAATGGAAGAGAGAAGGGAAGAAGAACAAGTTAGGAGGGACACTAGTGGAAAAAATACGTAAAGCAGCTGTAGCAGGCAAGGTAGGAATGGAGACCTGACCCAAAAAGGGAACGGACAATACCGGTAGATGAGCGATGGGGCATAAGGGTGCAGAAGAAGAAAGTAAGGAAACAAGGAGGGGAACGCAGGGAGGGCAAAATAAATCATAGGTAGGAGACAAAGAAGGGAGAATAGACAGAAGAAGAAAAAAAACAAAGAGGGAAAGAGGTAAAAGCACAAAAACGGAAAGGTTTTTGAACGAAAGAGGGAAAGGATAAACGAAACAAATAAGTAAGCAAGGCTAAAAATAGAAGAAAAAAGTAGCACATAAAAATAGAAAGGTTCAATCCCAAACAGTCCCCTAAGCAATAACTCAACCCTCCGGTTGCGTTTTCCTGCGGAAGGTCCACCACATTGAAGGCCATTCCAAAACATTTAGTGGGTAGGGTGAGTGGACCTTAAGTTCCATCAGTTTGCTGCATCTTCATCACATTTATGAAAAATCCAAAGTTAGGCATAAAAAAAAAAAAATTAGATAAATTCCTAAATGGAAGGCCCTCCTTAATTAAGTTGTATTTGAGCATAAACTTTTGTTTTAAGAAAGATATATATATTATATATTTGACATATATATTAAGGTATATAGGAGATATTTTAATCTCACCCTGCACCACAGAGCTACAGCCACACACATGGGGTTATCAATGTATAGCCACAGCAATGACTGCTTTCTTTTTCCGTTGGAGAGACGAAGTCGTCCCATTCTCGTTTACACCCCCCACCTTTAATCAAGACGCCTTTCACAGCTGTGAGCGTGACTTTATTGCGAGTGCTTGGGGAGCGGTTTGGGATTAAGTCATAGAAAAGGAAAGGAATCAAAGAAGGGAGGAGGTGGGACAAAATAATGAAGGACACAAAGGAAAAACATAAGATACCCTGTGAGGATGGAAGGATGCCCGAATATAAAACAATGGGAGATACAATAGGATTGTTTTTGTTTTTTTTGTTTTTTTGTGCAGGAACAAGGAAGATGGATAGATTTAATTATCAAAGGCTCTCTTTGATAATGCAGAAGAACCCCAAACAGAAAGAGCTAAAATGGAAAAGATAAGTTAAAATGGTTCAGTTAAAGCTAATCCAAAGGAGAACATCTGCAATACTTTCAAAAGTATTATCTACACAGGCTACCCATCCAGTCTGACTGATTTTTAACTATTTGGAAATAAAGAATGAGCATAAAGTTTTGACCCTAGGATGTAAAAAGCTGGGGTTCTATAGCTGTTTTAAGCAACAGGTCATAGATAAAAAAAAAGCTGAATTTTATTTTATAGACCACTCCAGGTAATAGTGTGTTTTACCTTGGCAGTTGAGCAGGAAGTAACTCATGTTGTGACTGAAGGAGCCGCTGACGTAGCCACAGCTGTCGGCCAAGGCACAGGACAGGCAGCGTCGGTTAAATGATCCAAATGTGTCGGCGCTGAACAAAAATAAGGAAATCAATCCGTTGATGTTCAGCTTTTTAAACACATCTTTTTTCTTAAGAGCAGCCATTACCTGTACAAGTGTCTCCTCTTCGGTCCGTCTTCAGTACTCAGGAAGTATCTGAGTTATTAGAGGAAAAGAACATGAAAACTCAGTAATAGGGAATAGGACATGTTCAGTATGGAAGAAAATAAACTACCTGGAACACAGCTGCTCACTGAAATAGATGCTTCAGGAATGAATAATAGTGAAAATAATAAAATGGGGCACATCTTCCCCCAAAGGGTGAAGCTAGACTTTATTTTCGGAGGAAAGACTTTTCCAAACAAACTTTCCTCTTTGTGCAGAGCCTTGAAGTTATAGTGTTACTTTGAATGTTTATGTGTAGATATGCTTATGAAATCAGAGGCGGATCAATGATTCTTTATTTGAAAAAAAAAAGGATCTACTTATCAAAGTAGGATTAGAGTTCCACCAGAGACACAAAGCTCCGATACGCCCACATTTAGGGTGCTTTGTTCTGTTCAGAATGATGATTGTCGTGGATTGAAGGAGGATTTGCAGTGACATTTTAACTAAGGCAGAAATGTCATGCATTTCCATAGTTATATCAAAAAGACGACTAGACAATGTGCATATTTTGTGTTGTTTAGCTCCTTGAGAATTAGTTTTTGGAGCCAGAAAAGCTGGTTGCTTTTTTAATTTATCGTTTAACTAAATAATTTACACTATGTTGTCTATGCTGATATTTTCAATTTCCTATTGAGGGGAAAATATTCTAGAGGTATTAAATTTGGCAGTCCTAAAAAATGGCTTAACAACTCGCTGCATCAGTACAGTTCAGAAAATAAATCTCTGCTGTTCACTTATGAATGTGATCCAACCTCGATCTGAAAGCAGCTAAAAGTTGCAGGCTTTAGCCAATGCCTTCAGGCATATGTTGCAAAGTGAGATGTAGTAAAACCAATAAACAAAGTCCACTACTTTATAAAGCATAAAGCCCCAAGCAACTTTGTAGACAACTTCATAATTTGTCAGCATTCTATTCATATAACTTACCCCCAGAAACACAATAATATGTTTAATTCTCAATATTTTCCCCAAGCTCTACATCTACTTCCTGTATTTTCATCCTTTAGCCAAGCCAATCTGGACTCTAAACAGGCTAAATGTTCTAGCGTAGATTTCAATTAGAGGTTTTAGCTTTTTCTGCGTGAAAACAAACAAAATCATCCTAAAAATGTTAAAGTTAAAGTCATCAACTAATCCGATTAGAGACGTCTAAACAGAGTGGGACAGAAAGGCATCCATGAGTGGAGACTTAAAGGTATAGTGCAGGATGTTCTTTTTCCGGGTGGATCATCATCCTTCGTGTTCGTCCCCATTTTCACTTACCGGTGATGAATCTGACATAGTGGAAAAATTAGCAAATCTTCTTTTGGAAAGTAAGCTTGTATGAGCGATGCAAACAGCAACTTCTAAACAGAGCGTGGATGAGGAGAAATGGGCTCGTGCACGCTCTCGCACGTGTTTAATAGGCGTTCCCTCTCAGCAGCGGGTACAGGGTTGTGCATGTGCATTTTTTTTAAGTGGAGAAAGCAGGTCTTTTTTAAAAATTTCCAAAAAACCTCCTCTATACCTTTAAGAAAGGCTGTTGGATGAGCTATACCCCTAAAGTTACTTAAGAGCATCACATTTTGCTTTATAGGATAAACAGATCCTAAAAATAAAATCTTGAGGAAACAATGACAGCTTTGCATTATTGATCAAATGTATTGGCTGACTTTACTAACCAAAAAATGTGAAGCTACCAACAAGTAAGATTTTATTTTTATATAAACATTCATGACCAAAAAAAACAACAAAAAAATGACTTGGAGCTGTTTTTGTGAACTTACACCACTTGGCTGTCTTCATTGTAGGCCAGGACCTTGGTGACATCCCAGTCTCCAGATGTAATGGATTGCAGGGTGTCTATACTGGTGTTGGGCTTCAGGAACAGAAGAGAGAAAACAAAAAGCATTTTGTATTTAATTTTTAAATAAATACAAAGCCTAGGAAAAACTATAACCTTTAAACGGTTTGTTTTATGAATTGTATTCACTGATAATAATTAATGACAAACTAATACAATTACAAATGAAGCTGGTGAGATTTAATAGCCTAGACAAAAACACTTATCGAAATCACATTAATGTATGTTTTTTAGTTGCTTTGGTAGAATGTCATAATTATCACAAATATACATACTGCTACGAAACATCAATGTGATCACTATCTGTACAATGTTTTACTTGGTGTATAGAGTTAATCAAATATATGTACTTTCTAATAATAAGATGTACCTGGAAAGCTTTTTTAAATTCATGGGAGACGATATTATCATCTTAGATCATGAAGGATACGAAAAGGCTGAGGAGACACCAAAGCAATGAGATCATGAAATCACAAATGCCTTTCTATGCATTGCAGTTCTATGCTTTTGCTCAGGAACGTTTTATTTTAGTTTTGTTTTTCCCCTCGGTATACACAGGGGGAAAATACAGCAGCAGCCCTTCCTCCAGCTGTAACTAGCCCTGAGTGAGGAAACATTTAGCTCTTTTTCCGATCTACAGAATGGTTTTGGTTTGTTGGTTTAACTGATTATCAACTGATTACCAACTCATCACATTTACTAAACACCCACCACTGTATCTGAGAGCTTGATTACACATGGCTGACACAAATATTTATGAATACCGACACAAAGATTTATGTCTATTTAATGGCATCCAAACCAGAAACCTTCATAATAAGAGGCTAATCCACACATAAAGTGCTATAAAGGCAGTTAAACGTGCTTACATTATCTTCTCTGTTTCTTCTCTATGCTGGGTACATTATATGCTTAGGCTGTTATCTGTCATCTATGTGTGAATGAAAACATAATAAGTGACTATAGTGTTAAATTAGTGCTAGCTACAGTAGTATTAATTACATCTACCTGAATGGTGGTGTTATTAAGTTCTTTTTTTATGTGCTTAGGAATTGAAACATTTCTAATAAATGGGAATTGTTTAAAATATGAACTGATTATAATCTATTAACAAATGCCCATTGCTCTAATAACAGGATGATTTTCTTTTAGATCATGTTCTAAAGTAAGGATGATATGGTAAAGCTGAAATTGGGATTTAAACTAAAATAAAAGGGAATTCATTGTTTTTCTCCACCAGTAGCTCAGAGTGGGTTTAATTTTAATCTTAGCAGAATTAAGCCATATCCTCCTTGTTTGCTGTGTGCACCACATGGTTTGTTCAAATTAAACTTTCATCAATTGAGCTTAAAATCTTCCTGCTATTTAATGGTGGTCAGATTAAAGCAAAAGTAATGGCATACCAGTATTTATGCAAACCCTCCAGAGGATAAATTGGCCTCTAGTTGCTTTTTTTGATAAATATTATCCTCTTCTGGCCTCTGATCTGTAGGTAAGTCTGCTGGTGGAAGATCCTATTATCACGTTCAGATAATGCATTGAATATAGTGAGATGTTCAAAGCTTGAGTTATTAGTCTATAACCTAGCCTTTCTTTTAACTCCTCTGTGTGTTGCATGCTGTGTCCCTTGGTTTTCATGATGGTTTCTGTTCACTAGTGCTCCTTAACAAACCATTGGAGGAAATTTACAGAGAAGCTGCATTTTTGTAAAGGAATTTTTATGAATACAACTGCTTGTGGCAAAAACTAGAAAAATGATGCACTACTTTGCATTTGTTCATCGCATAAGATTCCAATAGATCACATTTAAGTTTTTGGTTATAATATAGAAAAATGTAGAAATCTGCAGTAAATCACTTTTTGTTTGAAAAGTGAGCAATAAAAGGAAACAGGGACTTTATATTTAGACTGATTTCCTCTATTACCCGATTTTTCAAGTGAGATTGCTGAGCATCCTGGGTAGCAATATATCAATGTTCCCTCCTCAGATGCAGCCCCGAGCTTAACCACGAGGCAGACGACCAACGTCTAAAGCAGAGAAACTTCCACACTTTACTTTATTGCTCATTTAGGCGCTGCACAGCTGCTGTTTGTCTATTTCAGCTGAAAGCCTGAAGCACATTCATCTACCTGCTGGCAGCAGTTACTGCACATTGTGCCGGGCTGCAGAGATAAATCTGAGCATCCTTAAAATGTTCTGTGCCTTAATACGTTACTTGTTGAAAAATGTACCTCTGGATGGAGGATCAGGGAAGGAGGACTGGTTTATTACCCAGTTCAAGGTCTGATTTCAGCTTTTTTTTAACATGACTAGAAAAAAAGCTGCAATATCCATCTATTTTCTGCAGCTGCTTTTCCTTGCAGGGTCAAGGGGGCCAGCTACCAACTCCAACAATAATTAGGAGAGAGGAGAGGTAAACTCAGGACAGGGCGACAAAGAGACGCACTGCAGAACCAACCACACAACCATTCCCTTATTCCTATAAAAGGCAATGTAGTTAGACTGATGATTACCCTAACATTGCATATACTTTTGGAATGTGAGAAGAGGCCAGAGCACCTGGAGTAAGCACGCTCTGAGCAGAAAGATCGCAGGCAGGAATTAAATAACTTTCTTGGTATTGGGCCGAAGTGGTAACTAGGGCGGAAAAATTATCTGTATTTGCACTCTATTCTCTACTGTTTTAAAAAGAAAAAGCCCCCTAATTGGTGGTAAGATGCATAGAGTGGGTTTTCCACCATGCAGAAAGGAAGAGAGAGTTGCAGGTGGTATCCAGATCCATGCATGCAAGGGGTAAGCAGTTTTCTATGCAACAGCAAAGTCCCATCTTTGGACTCTGGGAAAAAAAAAAATTAAATAAAATTTGGAGTCTAATATGCATATACTTCCAGAGAAAAATATCAAAATAAAGTTGCCTTGGCAATTTTGGTTAAAAAACAAACAAAAAAAGATTTTTGGCAAAGATGGCTTAACCATAGCTCTAACCATAGAGCCACCCTGCTGCTCAGAAAATGCACTGGTGTGTGCTGAAGTGGGATCTACAAAAATCTAAAAAATAGCCTGAAGTAGATGGTTTTTTTTCTACCTGGTTTAAACTTAGCTTGCTGATAAAATTTGTATCAGCATTTCTTTTGATGGGAAGTGTTTCAGCGCATCATATAAGTAAATAAGTAAGTAAATAAAATGACTCTAAATGTTTGTGTTATCAGTGATGTATGGAGGAGATCTTATCAGAGCTGGAAGATTAATCATTTTATCTATTGATCAAATGTTTTGTTTAAAATGATTAAATTTTTGGAAAATCTGTTTTTTTTTTTCTTACAAATTTCCCTACACAGGCCACCATGGCTCATAGTGATATCACTTAAGTTTTTGAATCGTTTCGATTCTTAGATCTGTCCTTATAAATAATAAACTAGCTCCCTGTGTGAACCCACTAGCTGCAAACATTTAATATGTTTATATTTAAAAACGATTATTTCACAAGCTTGTTTCACTGTGGAATCTCTTTGCCCTTTATCTTACTGTCGCCTTCTAGAGGCCATGAATGAAATCTAAGCTACTTTTTGAAAGTAATATGATGCATTTATTATTTTTATTATGAAACTTAAGTAAGAAAAAAAAAACTGCATTTGCTTGGAAAAATTTAGGGAAAGGATTTCCAAGTCATATCTCCCAGTCCCAGTAATGTTAAACCATTCTATGAAAATAACTCAATGGAGTCTCTTAAAAGACTCACACCACAAGAACAGTGTGCTGGATAATCACACTAAAACAACTGTGATTAATCTATTATTGAAATAATTGTCAAGTAATTCATTAGCCTGAGTAAATAGACTCTAAAGGATTTAGTATCACAGGAACCCACCCAGAAAATTAATAAAACTAAAACAATATAGAAAATCTTTCTTAAGCTCTATCCAGGACCTATGAATTGCTATAGTTTTAGGCTTTCATTCTGTATAATTTATTAATTATTCTTAAATTTTTTCTTTAAAGAAATATTAATTTAGCTCTACACTGTAATGTTGTTAAGTCAACCCGAACAGGCTTCTCTGCTGATGTAGCCTTGCAATAAGTCTTCCGAGGTATACATATTGTGTTTTAGCCAATAAAACATTTACTTAAAAAAACAAAATAAAATAAAAAATTTGCATTCTGATTTATACATCTTAAATACTCAAGCTAAGGTAGAAATATGAAAAATCTGCAAAATGAGACAATTACTGTAATTCCTACCTAATAGATGTCAGAACAGCAGATTATTAAAAATAATCATTAGCTGCAACTAGAGTGCAGAACTTTTTTATTTAAAAACAGTGACTTTATTTTTATAATTATTATTAATTTACCATTCTGTTTTTTTCCTCCTAAGGTATCTATTCCTAACAATATATTTCCAATATTTTTATATTACAACAACCTCTACGCATTTAATATATTTATATTTAAGTATTTAATATTTAAGTGTTCAACATTTCAATCAGCTTCTAACATCTGACAGAGCTCTTTATATCATCTGAAACGAAAAGAGGATGCAGACCTGCCAAAACATGGCAATCCACCTGAGTGAGACAAGGAGAGCATTGATCAGATCTGATAAATCTGTCACCATAGCAACCATCAACGCTCAGAGGCACCTTCATGTTTATCAGTTTGCTTGAGGTGCAATAACAAACTGTGGTTCTCATCCCCTACACAGAAGAAATTTCAGACTAAGGGTGTATTTGGAACAGAAACAACTTTTGGCTCATTTACTGCTGTTTCCTTTTATTTTAACCTTTTTTTTATCATTTAACTTGCAGAAGAAGCAAAAATCAGGATCGTCACTCTGATCATTGTCAAGACCATTACATCTGAGAGAAATGACTTGGATGGGAGAGAGCACACATGAAAGAGGAGAGGAAAATGGAGGCGGAAATTACATTTCCATCAATATCTAACTTGTTGCTGCGCCTTTTCAGAGGGCATCATTCATATAGCTTGTAAAAAGTTACAATAGTGGGTGGATCACTACTATTTGGAATACCAGAATGGGTTGGGAGATGCTGCCCCGAAGGACAGAAAAAACACAAGTAAAAAGGATTTCAGAAGAACTGTGTAAAAATGTAGATCACCTAAAGGACTAACGTTTGCAGATTGCTAACAGCCATGTAAGGGGCGCAGCAGACATCTAGAAGAACGTCGCCATGGTTACATGATGAGACCCGTATTGATTTTTTTGGGCTGCATGTCAAAATCTGCCCTCTCAAAATCACATCCCCACAGGAAAACACATCAGTGGCAGCATCATGCTCTGAGAATGCTTTTCTTCATCAACAAACAGGGGAGTTTGTTGAATGGATATGGATATAAATGGAGCTAAATACAGGAAAAATACTGAAAAAACTAAAAAAAAAAAAAAAAACCTTTCATCATGTGAATCGGATGGATGCTAACGATTCAGCAAAACAAAACAGAGCTACAGTGGCACGGCATTAATTACATTCATGTGTTAGTGTTACCAAGTGTAAATATTAGGGATGCACGACATAATCGGCCCCCTATCGGTATCGGCCTGTATCGGCCTTAAAACTGAATATCGGACATCGGCCACCCCACCGATATTTAACCCGATATTTGATCAGCTTCTGAGTTTCTAAAGTCTAAAAAAAAAAAAAAAAAAAAAAAAATACTACTTCTTCTTCTTCCTCAAAAACTTCTTTTTTACAGACTTAAAAAAATCCAAAAGACGAGGGAAAAAATATTGATACATTTAAATATCACAATATCTTCATATGCTGATATATTGCCATTTAAAAACACCATATCAATCTCTTTTACTAATGAAATATTGCTATATGTCATCGTTATGCTACGAAATCCCCCGAAAAGTCACAAAATTTTGCTATCGATTTTAACTAACCAAATTTTACAAGAATTTGCAAAATATCACGAGAGTTTGTAACAGAACGATGAAATTTCACGAGATTTTGAAGGTAAAATAGATCGATACTGCGTTTTTAAATATCAATTTGATATCAGCATATGAAAATATATTTGAGTATATTATTTTTCAGTGTCAGAAATGGATAACAAAACTTGGCCATTATCGGCTACATGAGTTTTAAAATATCGGCATATCGGATATCGGCCAAAATCCCAATATCGTGCATCCCTAGTAAATATAACTGAACCTATGGTTAACCTAAATATGATTGTTCATGGACACAACGAAGGGTGCTTCTATAGAGCTATGACTCAGCGGCACTGAAAAAAAAAAATAAAAATAAAATTTCTGATTTTATATCTCTAAAAGAATCCTTTAAAATCAAAGTTGTTTGTAAAGTGAAAAAAATAGAAACTGTTAGGCAGTGTTTATACGGCGTCTATGTCAACACTGCCACTTCTGTTTATTGCTAGAATAACATCCTTTATTTAGAATACCTTTGTATTAACATCATAAGGAAGTATATTCCAAGTGTATTTTTCTAACCTGAGAGACGGACATGGAGATGTGGAAGAACTTCCCACGGCCTCCTTGGGGAATGGCGCGAGTGAAGAAGAGCTTGAGGCCGTCTTTAGAAAACAGAGGCTCCTCATTCTGAAGAGAAACAAATGATTTTTCATTTTTGTTACTAAAAAAAACAGCAAAAAAAGACCACCAAAACCACAACAAACACAATGGCCAATTACGATTGATAAAAGACAGAAATAAAAATAACTGATTATGCTTAAATCAGTCTGTAATCGGCCAGAAAATGCAGAAAAAAGCTAATTTAACTCATTGAATCATTATTTTTACAACTTAATTCTTTTTACAGCTCATCAAAACCTCCAAACATCAGTTCAAAATGTGTTCAACACACTCACCTGCCTGTAGAGCCAGCCTTCGCTTTCATCTTCGTGTTTCTGGAAGAACAGATTGCCAGTTTTCAGTCGACACACGGAAAACAGCCTCAGGCACAAAAAGCTCTCATAAGACACACGCTGGACCGTACCTTTGTGCAGACGCCCGTCGTGGCCTCACACAGCGTCAGCATGGAAATGTTCTGGGCTCTGTTCAGCCAGTTAATGGCCAGCTTGGTCGCGGTGGCCCACTTCACCATCGTCACGTAGTATTCACTGAAAAACACAGTCAACAGCTTCAAGCTGTGCTGTTTGAATACGCCATGAGTGGGTAAAAGCACTGAAACCCCCCATTAACCAACTGCAGATGGTAAAACTAAAATAGAATGGCAAATATAATAGAGAAAGATGTATATTAGAGAGGCAGCGACAGATGTGAAGTATGCTTTTCAAACTCTACAGAGACGTTAAATTTAATAAGACTTAGAAGCACATTAACCTAAAAGGAGAACAAAGCAGACATCATCTCATATTCACGATAACAGCAGCAGCACTTCGAGAGCACCTTTATATTGGGCTTTTTCTGTGTGCTTTAACCTTAGGGCTGTTTTTGAACTGCATGTTTAATCCAGCAAATTTCAATTTTTTTTATACTGATGGTCTGCTGTTAAGAGAAACTATGGGAGCAAACTTAACATGTAACAGTTGCAATATTTTCCTCCATATATGAAGATAACTGGATAAACTGGAGAAAACACCTGGCAGCAGGTTTTTAGACACATCTCTGTTATTTTCATTTTTTTTGGAATTAAATATTAATAAAATGAATGATTTTCTCCCACAATTTGAAGAGAGAGTAAAAAAGTTAAGCATAAGCCTAAAAAAATCACAGAGTTCAACTAGATATCTACAGGCAACAAAGTCCTGTAAAGTGAATTAAATTAGCATTTTCTACCAAAATTTCAAGTATGGTTAAAAAAGTGCCAATTTACTGGCAAATCCAACTACAAACACATTCTTTGAAGTGGAAGCTGTTATTCAGCAAAGTCTTTCAAATTGGCAACTACAGTAAGTATCAGAGACTTGTTAAAAGGCACCCTGCTACCACAGGCTACATGGTTCTTAGCCTATTTTGCAATCGTTTCCGGTACGCTTTTTTTCACCCCGACCTGGAACCTGCATTACGGCCCCTGTACTGGACCAGGGGCCAATATGTAACACGAAAAGAGTCATGTTCACTTATAAGCAAATATGTTTGATCGGCCATATATCAGCAGCAGCTGAGTGGCGAGCAATGTAAGGAGTTTGCTGACGTAAATAAAGTTATGTACCAGAATCCAATCTTTATGTTTATATTGACCCGTATTTGACCTTTTCAAAGCAGTTGAAGTGAATCAATTCTACTGAGCTGCTAAAAAAAAACAAAAAAACAACTTTCTCCTGTGCACCAGTTAGATTCACCAGATATTTTCTCACATGATCACATGAGTATTTTGGATAACCGTGTTGATTGAAATGGATGTACATGAACTAATCAGGCTATATTTTCAGTTTGGCCTATCATACAAAGACATTGCTGTATTGCATGCAAGACGTCAACTTTATGTTGTGTCTTAACATCACTTTAAACATATCCAGACGTCCTGCGGTCGGTCTATTTTGGCGCAAAGGATAGACAAACCTTGATTATGTTGTGAAATTCATTCACAACTGCAAACGAATGGTCAACTGAACGGATATAGATGGATGATTACGAAATGTTTGGAAAGTGGATTAAAGGTTAAAAAAAAGAAGAGGTGCACACAAGAAAGTTTTCAGTGGCCCTTTAGGGGCCCTGAACAATTCTACTTTGTTCACCTAAAACAAAACCTGGTTGAAGCCATTTATATATATATATATATATATATATATATATATATATATATATATATATATATATATATATATATATATATATAGCATAGCCAGTAGTTTTCAAAGCATCTGCATTCTAAATGGTCAAACTGCATGTTTCTGACTACCTCCCCCCAGGGCTCTGTCCAGCGGATCTAAGCCCAGGCGCTGGTTAAGCTGAAGGTTTTTAAAAATACTCTGAAATTGTGCAGATGCGCTGACTTACATTATGTATTCTGGTTGTGGAACACAATTACCTCTTTATTGCAATTATACATGAGGAAAGGGCAGATCTTAAGTCTGTGTCCTTCTGTCTGTCATTAAATGAACCTGAGCGCTTTCAGGGAGGTGAACACATGCGCTGCCGCCCCCACCAGCAGACAGATAGCGGTGCAAAAATAACCACGTTAGGGGAGGATTCCCAAATGGCCGGTCTGTCAAGCTGAATCAAGCAAGTCAGTTTTTTTGGGGTGGGTTTTCTATGCATTTAAACGCACCACCGTCCGTCTCTATGTCATCCTAACAGATAGAGATGTGAACATTGCCTCCAACATGGAGAAAAGATGGAAAAATAAAGAAGTGGGCATAATAAGCAAAGAGCAAAAAAAAAAACAAAAACAAAAAAAAAAAACAAGAAAGAAAAGTAGCATGGAATGAAACCAAATGCCCCCTGGACTCCACCCATAATTAATGCTGGTGAGAACCCTACACACAGACTTTTTTGCAGCCGTGGCCACTGATTAATAGCAGTTTGCTGTTTTTCCCTTCCTTCCTTCTTTTTTATGTGTTCATGATACCGTCGGCTACGACGGAGTATTAGGGCCACACATGAAAAGAAAAAATATTTTTGCCATTACGAGATTAAACTCGACATGTCGACTTTAAAGTCGACATGTCGACATTAAACTCAACATTTCGAGAATAAAGTTGAAATGTCATGTTGAGTTTAATCTCGACGTGTCGACAATAAAGTTGAAATTAGTTCAAGAGAGCCAACCGCTCCACAGGTTACATGCACAGAATCCAGAATCAGACATGCCTTGTGTAGATGATTTGGTCAAATTGTACTTTCTGTGATGATTATACAGTTATACAGTTGCAGCACGTCAAAGACTACCTTCACTCTTAAAACGCAGACTGCAGCTGTGGAGCGCGGTTGCTCTTTTCTCCAAACTTTGGAATGTCGAGATTAAAGTCGCCACGATATATCAACTTTATTCTCGAAATGGCGAGATTAAACTCGACATGTCGACTTTAAAGTCGACATGTCGAGTTTAATCTCGTCATGGCAAAAATATTTTTTCTCTTCATGTGTGGCCCTAATACTCCGTCGTAGTCGGCTCCCATCGCTCAAGAGTTTAATAACAATTATTCACTAATCCACTTTATGTATTTTTCTTTTTTTAAAGAAAGCTTAATTGAACTCTTCCAGTGACAGTCAGAGCCGTTATTTCTGTTGCAGTGTTCTACTGTGTGACGGCTATATGCTCCTTCTGCCCATGCAGGTAGCTTTGCTGTCCGGAATCGCTTACACAGAAGTCTGATGGAAGTCACATTTAATTAGCAGGAATGTTGAAACATTGAAAAAATATATATATAAATTACAGAAAGAAAAAACAATTGAGCACCAAGGCCTAATGAAGAGGATAATGAGGCACACAGACCAAACAGAAAACCATTCAAATGTTTATGTAAAAAAAAAAAAAGAAACCTTTGTAAGGACAGTTTAAGTAATGTAATATGCTTATAGTTTCTAGAGGTTTAAGAATATCTTTATACTTGTTATAAATCTGAAACCATACCTGATAAGAGAAAAAAAAATGCACATGTAGGATTCAGAATTGAACTAGATCTTATAATAACCTAATTCAACCAATAAAACACAAACTCAACTGATCAGACACTTTCTCCTAAACCACACAAACTACAATGAAATAACTAATTAAATAGTCCATATAGAAAAAAACTATTAAAATAAAAAATAAATCCTGTTGTGCTAGACATTGAGTTGATTAACCTCAACCATCCCTTTTATACACAAAGCGTTAAACCATGCAGAGATGGTTAACTCTGGCTGTGTAAAAAAAATAATAATAAGAAGAAATGAGAGAGAGATGTCCAGCAGATAACAGGAGGGCTCCCGTTTTTTCTTCTTGAGCTAAAACATCCGTAACGTTAGTTAAATCAGCCACCAAAATAAGATGTTCCTTGAAGTTTAAAATCTGAGCTCTGCAAGCAGTTAATTTATTGTTAAATGAGTAAAACCCAGTTTTAAAGTGGCTGTTTTCTCACATAACAGGCTAGAAGTCACTACTGCTCTTCATAAATTATAAACTTTCTGCTCATGGCAGAAAGGCAAAAACCATGTTTTCAGATATGTTCCTATGTTGGAATTTCTAGAGAGAGAGAGATGTGATAGTCTAAAATGGATTATGGTAACCTAAACTTAATAGAAAACACTAAATAACAAATGTTGCATGGCCCAGGCTGTACAAGTGGGAACATTTATGGACATGGCTAGAAAAAAAAATCTCTGCCAAGTGAAACATTTTCACCTCAGGCGTGTTTTAACACTGAAGCTAGAAATTCATGTGATCGAATCAGTTTTCTTCTAACTTTGTTAGGCAAACTTTTTTAACACGTTTTAAACACGTTCTCGCCAGCTGTGGGGCATGGCACTGGAAATGTAATTCAGAGGCCAACAGCTTGCTGTTATTGATTTAACTGTGAACATCCCAACATGTGACCGCTTGAAAAACAAGCTGGGGACGTCGGTTTTAAAAGGTGAGGCTGTTCTTAGATAACCCCCATGCCTGGACAAAGTAGTATGGAGTAAAATGCAAAATGTACATTGCAGGAAGGTGTCAAAGCAGATAAGGGGCATCAAATCAATGTCTTCTAGATATATTTTCCGATTTATTCAAGGACATGCGTTGGGTAACATCACTAAATAATACCTGGGTTTAGCTTGTTAATAAATATAGCCGTTTTCCACCAACCCAGAAAAAAAAAAAAAGCTTTCCTGAAGCTGCATCACACCACTTTTGAAGGCTGAACAATGTCTGAGAGCTTTTACAGCAAAAAAAAAAGAACAAAACATATATATATATATATATATATATATATATATATATATATATATATATATATATATATATATATATACATATATACAGTGGGGCAAAAAAGTATTTAGTCAGCCACCAATAGTGCAAGTTCTCCCACTTAAAAATATGAGAGAGGCCGGTAATTTTCATCATAGATATACCTCAACTATGAGAGACAAAATGAGAAAAAAAATCCAGAAAATCACATTGTCTGATTTTTAAAGAATTTATTTGCAAAATATGGTGGAAAATAAGTATTTGGTCAATAACAAAAGTTCATCTCAATACTTTGTTATATACCCTTTGTTGGCAATGACAGAGATCAAACGTTTTCTGTAAGTCTTCACAAGGTTTTCACACACTGTTGCTGGTATTTTGGCCCATTCCTCCATGCAGATCTCCTCTAGAGCAGTGATGTTCTGGGGCTGTCGCTGGGCAACACGGACTTTCAACTCCCTCCAAAGATTTTCTATGGGGTTGAGATCTGGAGACTGGCTAGGCCACTCCAGGACCTTGAAATGCTTCTTACAAAGCCACTCCTTCGTTACCCGGGCGGTGTGTTTTGGATCATTGTCATGCTGAAAGATCCAGCCACGTTTCGTCTTCAATGCCCTTGCTGATGGAAGGAGGTTTTCACTAAAAATTTGATGATACATGGCCCTATTCATTCTTTCCTTCACACGGATCAGTCGTCCTGGTTCCTTAGCAGAAAAACAGCCCCAAAGCATGATGTTTCCACCCCCATGCTTCACTGTAGGTATGGTGTTCTTTGGATGCAACTCAGCACTCTCTCTCCTCCAAACACGACAAGTAGATTTTTTACCAAAAAGTTCTATTTTGGTTTCATCTGACCTTATGATATTCTCCCAGTCATCGTCTGGATCATCCAAATGCTCTCTAGCAAACTTGAGACGGGCCTTGACATGTACTGGCTTAAGCTGGGGCACATGTCTGGCACTGCAGGATTTGAGTCCCTGGCGGCGTAGTGTGTTACTGATGGTAGCCTTTGTTACTTTGGTCCCAGCTCTCTGCAGGTCATGGGATTTTTACTCACCGTTCTTGTGATCATTTTGACCCCACGGGGTGAGATCTAGTGTGGAGCCCTTACGAAGCCACTCCTTCGTTACCCGGGCGGTGTGTTTGGGATCATTGTCATGCTGAAAGACCCAGCCACGTTTCATCTTCAATGCCCTTGCTGATGGAAGGAGGTCTTGCGTGGAGCCCCAGATCGAGGAAGATTATCAGTGGTCTTGTATGTTTTCCATTTTCTAATAATTGATCCCACAGTTGATTTCTTCACACCAAGCTGTTTACCTATTGCAGATTCAGACTTCCCAGCCTGGTGCAGGTCTATCATTTTGTTTCGGGTGTCCTTTGACAGCTCTCTAGTTTTGGCCATGGTGGAGTTTAGAGTGTGACTGTTTGAGGTTGTGGACAGGTGTCTTTTATACTGATAACGAGTTCAAACAGGTACCATTAATGAAGGTAACGAGTGGAGGACAGAGGAGCCTCTTACAGAAGAAGTTACAGGTCTGTGAGAGCCAGAAATCTTGCTTGTTTGTAACTGACCAAATACTTATTTTCCACCATATTTTGCAAATAAATTCTTTAAAAATCAGACAATGTGATTTTCTGGATTTTTTTTCTCATTTTGTCTCTCATAGTTGAGATATATCTATGATGAAAATTACCAGCCTCTCTCATCTTTTTAAGTGGGAGAACTTGCACTATTGATGGCTGACTAAATACTTTTTTGCCCCACTGTATATATATATACACTATATTGCCAAAAGTATTTGCTCACCTGCCTTGACTCACATATGAGCTTAAGTGACATCCCGTTCCTAATCCATAGGGTTCAATATGACGTCGGTCCACCCTTTGCAGCTAGAACAGCTTCAACTCTTCTGGGAAGGCTGTCCACAAGGTTTAGGAGTGTGTTTATGGGAATTTTTGACCATTCTTCCAGAAGCGCATTTGTGAGGTTGCACACTGATGTTGGACGAGAAGGCCTGGCTCTCAGTCTCCGCTCTAATTCATCCCAAAGGTGTTCTATCGGGTTGAGGTCAGGACTCTGTGCAGGCCAGTCAAGTTCATCCACACCAGACTCTGTCATCCATGTCTTTATGGACCTTGCTTTGTGCACTGGTGCACAGTCATGTTGGAAGAGGAAGGGGCCAGCTCCAAACTGTTCCCACAAAGTTGGGAGCATGGAATTGTCCAAAATGTCTTGGGATGCTGAAGCATTCAGAGTTCCTTTCACTGGAACTAAGGGGCCAAGCCCAGCTCCTGAAAAACAACCCCACACCATAATCCCCCCTCCAACAAACTTTACACTTGGCACAATGCAGTCAGACAAGTACCGTTCTCCTGGCAACCGCCAAACCCAGACCCGTCCATCAGATTGCCAGATGGAGAAGCGCGATTCGTCACTCCAGAGAACGCGTCTCCACTGCTCTAGAGTCCAGTGGCGGCGTGCTTTACACCACCGCATCCGACGCTTTGCATTGCACTTGGTGATGTATGGCTTGGATGCAGCTGCTCGACCATGGAAACCCATTCCATGAAGCTCTCTGCGCACTGTTCTTGAGCTAATCTGAAGGCCACATGAAGTTTGGAGGTCTGTAGTGATTGACTCTGCAGAAAGTTGGCGACCTCTTCGCACTATGCGCGTCAGCATCCGCTGACCCCGCTCCGTCAGTTTACGTGGCCTACCACTTCGTGGCTGAGTTGCTGTCGTTCCCAAACACTTCCATTTTCTTATAATACAGCTGACAGTTGACTGTGGAATATTTAGGAGCGAGGAAATTTCACGACTGGATTTGTTGCACAGGTGGCATCCTATCACAGTTCCACGCTGGAATTCACTGAGCTCCTGAGAGCGACCCATTCTTTCACAAATGTTTGTAAAAACAGTCTGCATGCCTAGGTGCTTGAATTTATACACCTGTGGCCATGGAAGTGATTGGAACACCTGATTCCAATAATTTGGATGGGTGAGCAAATACTTTTGGCAATATAGTGTATATATATATATATATATATATTAGGGATGGGACGATTTATGAAAACCATTCGAACCGTTCGGTTCGACTGTCTCGGTTCGATTCGAGTGTGTTTCGTTCGGTTCATGCACTGCTCCTTTTTCTCATAGGCGAAGCGATTACACTCCAGAGCAGAAGGTGGCGGTACTGCGACCAAAGCCAACCACCAGTAGTAAACAAGAAGAAGCGAAGCAGCTTAGCCGGGTGTAGCAGGGAAAAAAATCAGTTGTTGTGGAGAATTGTGTCGGAATGGCGAGTGGGAAAGAACAGGAGTTGGAAGACGCGCCAGCAGCACTTTATAGGTTTGCTGTATGGGACCGCTTTGCATTTAGAGTGACCTACGATGACAGCGGAAAGAAAGTTGTGGATAAAAGTGCAACAGTGTGCAAGCATTGTGCAAAACGTTTTGTTTATGCTAACAGCAACATGACCAACATGTCATGCTAACCCCGAAATCCCTCATACTCCGTCAGCAACCCCCGCTGCGCTCCAGACCGGCTGCTCAAAGCAAAGCCTACAGCCTCCACTGTGGCTTCATCTGCTCCCCTCTGAATCCCTTGGAGATGGTAGAGAGCATGCGTGAGATGATTAAATTCAAAGCAGCAAAACATACGGAAATGATTCAGGGTTTCCGCGGATCATTTAAAATAATTACAATCCATTATTTTTTGGGGGATTTTTTCATTAATTTCATAAATTTTTATGGGATTTGGGTGTAACAATCAACATATACCGAATCGAACCGAACCGAAAACCGTGACCACGAAACCGTGAATCGAACCGAACCGTGGATTTTGTGAACCGTTCCACCCCTAATATATATATATATATAAATATATATACATATATATATATATATATATATATATATATATATATATATATATATATATATATTGAACATGTAGAACTTGAGCGCTATACCAAAATCTATCTGGTGACTTCAGCAAGAAACCAGAGGAGATGATACATGCTTTCCTAAGACTTCTTCTTCTGATTGGCTAATACTGTTAGTTTCATAGCACTCCTTTCCTACCATTGGCTGACAAACGCAAGAGGGGTTCCGATTGTCTTTTTTATTATTTTATTTACAGTGTATTTATTTTTGAGGGATTTTTTTTTCCCCCCACAGGCAATCGCTATGTGCCAGAAATCCGGAAACTTGAATCCCTGCTTTCATTCTCCCAGGTCAGGAAAGATCAGACAGCAAAACTCATTAAAATTATTCAGAGGTGCATGAGTCAAACAAAATTCCACTTTGTGGAAGATTTTTGAAAAAGACGAATTATTTGGCTAAATCAAAAGCTCAAAAGGTTGACTTTGCATTACATAGGCACTTTAAATAACTTTATTACCAATCAGAGATGCTTGAATTTAATTTAAAGCAGAATCCAACAATTATAATGAGCAGCTAAGTTGATCAAAGTTGTTCATGTCTTACCCAATCCTGGGATCATCAGGTTTTCTCATCTCGATAGTATGGAGGGGCCCGTTAAGGTTTACAACATACAGGGTGATGACCGGGTTCTCTTCACCAGCCTGAAGAGGATAAAACAAAACATGAAAATCTAAAATATGTGGCCTGGTTTAGCTTTATAGTTAAAAGCAGTATGGGTACCTTAGGGTATGGATATTCCTTTCCCACTGGGTACGGTGATCCAGTGAACATTGGCAGCTCCATCTTGGGCACGAGAGTGTCATTGATGGTGGCGTAGGCTAACCTGGCTCCATCAGGGGACCACCAGTGGGCGATGTGTGAGTGGAAGATCTCCTCTGGGAGAATGAAAGAAAAAAGTCTATCAGTCAAAATGACAGAGACATATTAGTCGTTTATTGATGTATCTGCTAAACATCTAGTCATTCTGTAGGAAGACGTGTCCAAATATGTAAGATTATCGGCAGACACTTCTGTTGTGTTCTTAATTTATTGGACCTGATGTGAAATTCAAAGAATTATATATATATTTTTTTATTTTAAAGAGGAATGGATTAGCATATAGTGAAGAGAAAGAAATCTATTTTTTTTGGTCATTCTGTCATTGATGCAAAATATGTATTTGAACAAACTCAAGGTGGACTGCAGGTAACGCCACTTAGACCTTTTTGTGTCTAATTAACTGATCTTCTCAGAGGGATTGCTTACTAATCATGCTTGAATTAAAAAAGGGCTTTGAGTCGATGGTGAATAAGCAGAACCAGTACAAGCAAACCTAGAGGGATATATGTAGCCGTTAGATTGGTTGTGTATATTTAATGAGCTAATTCATTTAAAGTGAGAAACATCTTGGACCCATCTGGATCCCACTGCTCCTCAGGGCTTTACTCTTGGGCCACTTTTATTTAAACTATACAGTATTACACTAATTATAATAACTCTGTTAATGAGACACAACTTTAAATTATTTATTATTATTATTTATTCACATTCTCTGACAGTGACTGAGAGTGGTCACAATATCGTTAATTCAACAGGTCAGCATTTCCATCAGTTTCATGCAGAAAAACACCATAGTGAATATCTTTGGTTTAATGACTGTCATCAATGACATTTTTAAGTCAGTTTTTAATAAAGTCCAAATGTCACAACAGACAAAAGGCGATGTGAGCAGACATATTAGAAATCTGTCAGTACAGATACTCTATTCCAGGTCTAAAAAGGGCATCTAAAAAGAAAAAAAAAGCCTTATCTGGTTAAACTGTTGAAAACTGACAACAAATAAAAAATCTCTCCTGCTACTTTTTTCTTTCAGTACATTTCCCTGACTGACACCGTCCGTTTAATCTTAGTACGTCTCTCTAAAACCTGCACACTGCAGCACATAGCACCGTTTGCTTAGGTCATAAATCACAGCAGCTTTTAATCTCCACGCACCCTGTTGACCGAACACACAACTCTGCTACGTTCCTCGAAATGAACCAAAGAGTTATTTCTCTCCCGGTGCAACAAAAGCACAGATAGGTTTTTGGCTTGTTACTTGCTGTGTAGAGAAGAGCTCCTTTTGGCTGAACTGACTTGAAACAATGTGTGATTACAGCTGTTTTGATGCTTCCCTCTGTTCTGCAAAACCACAGACAGATGGTGATTATTTTAACTGATAATGCAACTAAAGCTAACAGGTGAAACTTTATGTACAGCATGAACTAAGGTGATTGCAATCCTCCTTTCTTGATTTTTTGGCTCTAAAGTTAGTTTGCCTGCTGTTTACAAATAGCTCAACCTTGGCCAGATTTAATGTGGGGCAAATGTGAACATTTAAAGTGTCTTACAGATGTTCAGCAAGCTTAACTTCCCTGCTTTGACTGGTCCACTCAAACACCTGGAGATGAAATGAGCTCCAGTGCTTAGCTCCAGCTTTATGTAACCTGGTTTGTATCCAGTTATGAACTGAACCCTCACCTCAATGCCAATTGCCTTACATTTAGCAGGAACATTTGCAAATCCTGTTTAAAACACAAAACAAAAATATGAAAAACACAACCTATTGTTCAGCACAAACAGCATACTGACAACACCGCACTACACGAGGAAGTGAAAAACACAGCAGTTTACACCTTTTCCAAAGCTTTTTCCTGCTGTTGAAGAACCACAGTAATTTTATATCAGGAGTTTTCCCACAACCTGTTGATAGTGGTGATATTTATGAGCTAAATAACAGGATGTCTCAAGATGTTTATTTTTCCGAATCCTCGCCAGCAGGCACTGCTGGTCGCTCCCCTTGTTTTCCATGCAGACCTGTCTGCGTAGTAAAAACATCTTCCTAGGTTCATCACCCAAAGAGTGGTGTAAGCCTTAAATTACATACTTTTGCCGCACGAACCAAGCTTAATGCTTCAAAGAGCAGAGATATTTGCACAGAAATTAAATAACACAGAGATGGGCAGATGCAACTGGTTTCAATTGACCATCAAGGGTTATGAAAGGAAAGGGGAGTGAATAGAAATTCATTCACATACTAAATATATGTGCTCTTTCATCCTCTGACGTGGGAGCTGGCTAAGAGTTCATCTGCCTGGCTGTGGTTTTCCTTAAGGGGCCGCCTGTGGGGCTGGTTTACAGTTGTCTTTTGTATCTCTGCTTCTTCCTGTATCCCTGCTTCTATCTCCGCTCACACTCAGAATGGTTCTGCTGCAGGTTTTTTCCTGTTAAAAGGGAGTTTTTCCTCTCCACTCTCGCTACAAGTATGCTTAGTGTGAGGGATTGCCTTTGAGTCAGTGAGTCAATGCAATCAGCTGGTTTTCCTTAGATGGAAAACTCTGAACTCATCTGACTGTATGATCTGGTTGATTTGTCTCTTTAAAGTGCCTTAAGATGACATGTTTTCTGAATTGGAGCTATATAATAAACTGTTACAGTTTCGGACTTTTGTTTCTTGTGAAAACCACCTTCCCTCCACTTCACATTTAAAACTGCTGTTGGAACTATTTATTCTTTATTTCTTTATCCATTTGAATTGTGTTAATTCCTAAACTTATATATTTTTTGTATTATTTACAGACTTTATTTATAGGTTAATTGCTGAATTTTGTGTATTTATTTTTTGTTGTTATCATTTTTTCTTTCTTTATTTTATGTAAAACAGGAAGAAATGTGGGCTGTCCACTTTCTATAACTGTAGGAGCCTGGTAAGGACCAGCAGGCATTTGGGTTAGGAGCCTATGGGTTTTTACCAGTGCAAGAAAGGTGACAGAGCAAGGAATGTTTGAACTCTGTAATGTTGCAAGAAATATAGGAAATAAATCAACTGAACATCTACAAGTTTGGACATCAACTTCTTTTGCCTGCGTCAAGAAAACGCGATCCCATTGCCTATAGTGGCTTATTGGAACTTTATTGGATGTTTGGTTTGACAAACAATCGCCACTACAACTGCTCTGTGCTGGTTTATCACATAGCATACCACAAACAAAAAGTTTGTTTTCGATGTGACAAAATTAAGTAAAGGTATCGAGTAAATTAACATGTTTATAGGGGAACTGTATACAAAAAAAATCTCCCTCTGTGCACTGTAAAGCTAATTAAAACATCAGCCGTTCGGGGTGAGGAGAAGGAATGAGGCTGTTGGTTGAAAAAAGCCCAGTGAATCCAAGTGTACCTGCAGACAGAGCTCAGCAGGACCTAATTGCATCTTACTTCCTGATAACGTGCAGAGCAGTGAAGCAAAACACAAAACAGAGCTATACTACTTTTGGAAATAAATATATATATATATGTACATCTTTTTCCCCCCTGCATTGCCGTCTCCCCCTGCGGCAGCTTTAAATACCATTTTGTGTGGAGTGGAACCAGCAGGCCGACGAATTTACTCAACTGGCAGGAGCCCAGTCACCTTGGTTAGTCAAGGAGAACACCGTTACCTTCCTCAAAGCATTCTGATTTCTGTGAGGAGACGAAAGGAGAGAGAGAAGGTAGCGGTGGGAGAAACACTTTTAATGAGCTAACTCTCATTTTCCCTCTTAAGTAATGGGGCTGTCTTGTTTTTTTCAGAGCTGCCTCATTGAGACGATCACCAAGGTGAGCTCATCTCCTCTTTACTTGCTCTCTGCCTTGCCGTGCAGACTACATTATGCACTGAGTGGAGCGCATTATTAATGCATGAGCTACAATGAGTTGAGTGGCCAGTGGGAAATAATGAGTGCAAGGTGACAGGCTGGAGCAGAATGAGCTGATGAGATCAGGAAAATCAAACGTTCCATCAACAACTAATGCTAAAGTTTGCCCTGAACATATTTAGTATCTTGTTACAATAAGCAAACTTGAAATGTTAATTATAGACATGAATGTGGCCAACAGGGGGCAGCAGTGCAGCACAGAAATATTAATTCTATATTTCTATAATCAAAGCAGAGCCTTTTGTTCTGATGTTTTACTTCCCGGCCTCCATCAGCTGCATCAGTCCTGCAGTAAACATCTGGCAATGATGCAAATTGATTGTGAAACACAATTAAACTCCGTTACATGACAGCAGAGAGGTAGCTTTAAGGCTGTCTTAATGATGTGCAAATTAATTAGAGGGCATGTCAGAGAGAGATCCCTGTCACTGGATTCATCTCAGCCTTTAAACAGAACACTTCAGCATTTAATTGAAATTTTAGCAACCATAAGAATGATCTCCCACTCAAACTGTGCCATGAAAAATGATTTACCCCTTACAGATGTATTTTGTTCAGCCTGTTGAAACGTTTTACACAATCAAAAAATACACAAATGCCAAAAAATAATACAAAAACATTTTTAAGTGACAACCACCTGACATTTGTAAACCATCTAAAGATTGTTTCGCAGATTCAGTAACCCCAGGATGTTAATCTTTTCTGTAGTTCTTAAACAGTGAGATCTGACTATTATTGTTACCTCCTTCATCGCCCCACTCCTCTTGGTTGTAACTTACACATAGGTGTCTTTTTATTTATTTGAATAAGTGCAGATGTAGACTAGTTTAGATGATTTCCTAGAGCCTGCTTTACAAATAACAAATCCCACCTGCATTAGATAATTAGAAAGTTTCTTCTATGTCCCATTTTGAAGAGTGGCTAGAGCACTCAAAGGCTGGTTATACTCCCCGCAGCAGTGTGTTGCAGTGAGCTTGACGCAGACTTTTTTGATTTATACTTGATTTTGTAGCGTGATCTGCGTTATATTCCACGCCACAACGCAAGAGGTACAATCATGAACTAGCTGTGGGTCTAGATACAGCTGGAGGTGAGGAAGTGGGGGCAAGTTTGTCCGACAATGGAGGGACATATGGACGAAAAAGAGCGGGGATCCAGGTGGACAAAAGGGTCCCAGTGTTCTCACGCACCTCGCTCTTCTAGCTGGTCCAACTTCACGAGTTGTTTTCCACAGTTGCGGTCATACAACAAAACAAGCCGGCAAGCAGATGTAGAAATTTACCAATCAGAGGCCTCCTGTCTGTGGCACTATCTCCGGCCACCTACAATTTGGGAGAGGTGCAGCAGAGTGTCTGCGGACGGGGCGGGGACGTCTTTGCGTTCACTGTGACACCTACGCAGACGACCTAGTTTCGAAGTATAAATCAGCCTTATGGCTGTGTGATATAAGTACATTACACATTTAACCCTGGGAGACAGAAAGTCAGGGGCACTTAAAGAAGTCTAAAGTACATACAATAACAGGTAACTTTATTTTAGGTAAGGATTCATAAAGTTTTACTTGAGTTACAAAAACCAATGTTGGATGGTTGAATGGATAAATGGATTAGCTAGTCTATCTTTTTAATATGGCTCCCTAGTAATCAAATGGACTGTTTATTACAAATGTTTGTTCTACAGGGAAAAGACCTCAATGACAACAACCTTAACAACTCCCCATCACAAAGAGGTGGAACTGTCTTTGGTTCAATTTGCTAAGACTTTGTTAGGCTACTCTATTAAGCTTGGAACTCAACACTACTCCAGACATTTTTTAATTGAAAAATCTTCCAGGATGAGAACAAAAACATCTTCAAACTAGGAAAACAAAGTCCAGTGGTTTAAAAAAAAAACTTTTTCAGGAATCACTATGACCTGGATGACTGAGAATCTTCACCGGCATACTGAGCATAGATTCCAATACATTTAAGGGTTTTTATACAACTTTGCCAGCAGTAGATGATTTGATGACTTTGAAAACAGTCAAACGTTTGCGTTGTGTGTATTAAAGCTATAATGTGTAATTATCAGCAACATCTAATTAGTGGTAAGACTGCAGCACCACTACACTGCTCAGTCCGCCTACAGGCTCCTGTGGACCTCAGCAGTTCTCAGTCCACCAACATCCTCTCTAGAGCCTAGCCTTGGTCCACAGTCGTCTCTGCCTCCTCTTTCTCCTGGCGGGCTACTTCAATGTCCTTCTAACAATAAGCTGCATCCACTCTCCCTGCCTTTGGATCTCTCTCCACCATCAAATAACAATAAAAATATCGCTCAATATAGTTGGTCTTCATAATAACTGGCCAGTTGCAGGTCATGGCTGCTGTTAGTGTAGTTTACATTGAAGCTCTGCACGGCCGTAGCTCAAAAGATGTCAGCGTTCAGAAACGGAAACCAATTCCCACGTGATTATAAATAGCAATTTCTAAGACATGGCAAACATAAAGATTGAGACTTTAAGCTCATATCATATCAAATAACATAGAAATATATTATCTACACCATTTATGTCAGTAAATTGCTTTAATTATTACACATGGTACCTTTAAGCTTCTTTGATGCTAATTACCAGCATTTTGCAGCAAGATTGCATGTTTTGCCCCAATCTAAAACATATCCACCTGATTTCCTTTGATCATTACAAATAAAAAAGAAAAAAACATCTGGCTCCTGCAAGACTTTGCCCCAATAAGAAGAAAAAAAATGAAATCTACATTCCCTTTTGTTAATCTTTCCCTCCTCAGTAAACAAGTGTTGATTATGCAGTTACTTTATGCCCTGCAGGCTTCGACACAAACAGAGCGATAAACAGAAACAGCCAAGAGAACGAGCCTCTCGACGCAAACAGCCATCTAGCCAAACATCTATGAGGCAAGAACAAGCTGAATCAAAGCAACAGTGGGTTTTTATCTCAGAACGACAGAGCCCAATAAACAGCCGTTTCCTGTGGCCGCGTCGCACTGCAGGATGTGTCAGGATGACTGCCGCCTCAGTAATCAGACAGCAGACAGATGACAGGACACCTGAGGTGTTTTGGACTGTAAACTCACAGCTGCTGCCACTCCTCAATGTGTCCTGCTTCTTTTAATTTTGCTTTTAATTTTCCTGCCTTCTTTCCTTGCACACTTCAAACACACAAACACACATTTGTGGATTAAAACAGTACTTCAAACCAAGAGGATATCCAAGCCCAGGAGATTATTTGGCAGCCTTTCACCTCTCTGCCCCCAATCGGCCACAGAGCGACACGCATAGCATAAAGGACCTCTCTCCTCCACGGTGGCATACCGAGCCTCAGCTTGACCTTGGCCAGAGGAGAGTCTGAGTCATTAGCATGGAAAATGTTGTGCCTTGCAGTCTCACTGGTCATTGTAAACATCACAGAGACTGGCTCAGCTTATAAGCTGCCCCCTGCAGATACTTGCATCACTGCTGGGCCAGAGCCAAATCTTTTTACAGGCTTACAGATACAGTTTTTGGAAAGGGATTTTCTCTGACAAGAATGAAAAAGGGGGCTTTCACTTTATTTACAAAGGTACAGAAATAAACCCAATAGTCAACATAAGCCCAAAGCCAACAATCTTTGTATTGTGAAGATGTGAGTTTCTTCTAAAAGTGTTAATGGGGAATAAAAACCCTGCTCAAAATAATTAGAATGTCGTAAAAAATATAAATCAGTGTTTTTTTTTTCTTTTCTGTCATTGTTTAAAAGTCATACTCATAACGATTAGAGATCGTAAATTAATTGAAGCCGCCTTTCTTTTGAGAAATAGACAATAAAAAATTTAAAATAGAACGTCTATGAAACATTTAATATTGTTAAAAACAAACAAAACAAATTATAGCCCACTCTGGTGTGGGGCGTCCTAGTGCAGGGATCACTGTAGCCTTAGGAAAACTGTCAAACAATGAATACATTGGAGGAGTTGGGGAACCATATAAGAAGTGGACTGAAGCTTGAGTCAGTGCACCATCAGCCAATCAAAGATGGATCCTACAAATGGATTGTAAGTGGCTCACTATAGTGTCTCACCAAGAGGGTATCCTCATTTCGGTATTGATCAATCTATAACAGGAAATTACCTATACACACACATATACGTACATCAATCCCTCTGTGCAGGCGCCGTTTTGTCCTTCAATCTCAGGTCCTTTACCAGAGGCCTGGAGGCTTGAGGGTTCTGCAGAAGATTTAAACTCTTCCAAGGCTGCCCTCTTCTGGACTGAGCACTCAGATGTCATGCCTGTAATCTGCGGGAGCCACTCTCCCAGTTTAGGGGTCACTGCCCTGAGTCTTCCAATAACCACAGGCACCGATCTGGCCTTCACCTTCTCGTGTTTCTTCTTGTTGATGTTACTGTTACTTGGTACTGCTACATCGACCACTACCACCTTCTTTATTTGCTTGTCCATCACTACTGTGTCTAGTTGGTTTGCCATAATCAGTTCATCTGTTGGTATCTGGAAGTACTTCAGGATGTTAGGTTGGTTATTTTCAAATAACCATGTAGGATGCATCGCATTTTGGTCTCAGGACTTCCAGGCAAAACCTGGGAAAGATGTTCCTGCATACTATGCCGGCCACTTGGTGTGTCCATGTATGCTGCAAGCATCTTGCAGCCTGATGTTATTTGTTTGGTTAGTCACTGTGCTGCCATGATTAGCACCTCTCAGCTGCCTTTCAGTCCAGCTTTGTCCAGCCCCTCCTAGGAACTTGTAACATCAGCCACCCCTTCTACCTGCTGGTGGTAGATGATTTGCATAGGCCTGTCTTTTCACAGAGGCCCCTGCTTCTCTTCATTCTCAGGTTTAATCTGCCTGAACTATTTACTCAGCACTTCATCAGCGGTGGCCATCTTTTGGATTTTTTTTTTTTATTATCCAGGATAGTGGTGAGGGTTCACAATACCCCCAAGGCTATTTCCATACGCAAATAATGTCTGGGTTTTATTTTTTGAAAGGAGTTTTTTCAACTGTACTTCCACGGAATAACCCAGTAGCAATCAGCGCCTACATTTGACTGATTTAAGGATTTAACAGATTTGATTCCAAAAAGAAGATTTAATAATTTAGAACCGACAATAATTATTTTTTGTTCCAAGTTATTTTTCAAATAAAGTTTCAATAACATCACTGATAGCAGCCTCATAGAAAAGCAACTACTTAGAGCCGATAATTTTATCGATGCGCATACTGTATGTTTTCAGGAACAAAGGCCTAAAAAGAGAGTTCCACATCAGATGGTTACATCAGATGGCCCTTTATACATGGAGACTGTTGGTACAACAATATGGAGATCAACACCTGTATTCCATCTGTTTTCTCTTAAGCCGGGCATTCACTGTGCGATTTTTTCAATCGTTGCACGCAGCTATAGCTCGCACTGTACGACAAAAAGAAGAAGAAGAATCCATGTTTGGGACTGCCCACTGAATGATTTGCCCAAGACGGTCGACTGAAAATCGAACAACTTTGATTTTCTCGCGACCTCACGATTCCTGATCGGGAGGTCGTTGTGAGAGGCTGATCGCCCCTCGTTACCGCCTATACACAACACAACACACGACCAGGCTAAAAGCAGAGCCGATCGGAAAATTCTCGCACGACTGGAAAGTCGCCCTGAAAAGGACAAAAATCGCAGTATAAGCCCGGCTTTAGCTAATCTCCTTTAGGGCTGCTACTGTCATACACACAGAAAAAGCCAGAATCACCGGGATCATGTGACATAGAACATTTTTCTTTTAGAGATTATGATTCAATTTCCCTAAAATACTCTGTTATTTATTAGCTAAATGGCTCCTATTGTGGTTGTAATGCTTACATTTAGACTAATTATTTAGTAATAAAAAACTTCCAACATTAACAGTTATTTTCATGACACATTAAAAACATAATTTTAGAGAATTAATTCTAAAAAAAAAATTGAAAATCATTTGGAAATGTGCAGGAAGTAGTATCCAGTTTAAAAGGGAATTTGAACCAAGCATTAAACCAAGAACATCTTATTTATGCCTACGAAACACAATCTTTCATATTTCGGTCACACCTAGCTAGAGATTATTTCATAGAGCATTCTAAGACCGTTTACATTTGCCTGACTGTATTAGAGTGGAAGATGTGTTTTATCTTGGAGTCAAAGATTCCTCCATCAATAAATGATGAGTGTAAATTACTGGGCTTTCAGCAGTCCATAAATAGGAGTCACAAGGTTAGATGTTGCAATCACGCTCTGATTAATGTTAAATGTCAGGGAAGGAAGAAAAAAATCTCAAGGATGAACCTGGATTTTAATACTGATTAATGCTGCAGGTGGACAGTATTACATATAAACAGAAAGCTTTTTACAGGCTTTATGCTGCTGATAAGGTGGAATTTGATGAGTTCAGAGTCACCGAAACCCTCACAGGTCACCCCGAGGAGCTTCATTTCTTCATTAACAAGAAGCCAAAATGTGAATAAGTCATTGTTCCTGCAGAAATGAAGGCTTGGCTTTGTGTAGTGTCATGTTTTTTTACTATCACAACATCTATCAACCTGTATCGCCTCTGTTGTTCGAGCATAATATACACAGAGTAAATTCATTTAGCTGAATCCAGGTCATAGTTAAATTTTCTACATTGACACAAGCAGGTGAGTTTGATTGACGGTGCCCCTGGACCTTTGTATCACAATGTACAACTGAACAACATGCAGGCAAATAGCTTATTGATGAAATTTCTTTATCCACTAGGTTTGTAAAGAAGGGAAATTAATAACATTTTTGATAGCAATTTGTCTTAAGAAGTTAAGAGCTACATACCAGAAATGTTAGTCTGGCTGCTAACACTTGATAGCGATTTTTGTTCTTATCACTAATGAAACATGCAAGAGCTTAAGAAAAATTGGGTATAACAATGTCACTGTACATATATACAGTATGTCTGAAGCATATTGATTTTCTTTTTATAACTAGATGCAAATGTCCGTCTGTTATAAAAGAGTTAATCTTACTGTGTCATTTTATCATTGTGAATTGCACCTTTACTAAGGACAAAAGGTAATCTGTTGTTAAAAATGTACATGTTGTGACTTTTTTTTTTTCTTTTTTGGAGTTTTTGTGGCACCAGTGGCTTGTTTTTTCGAGCAGTAGGCTGACAGGAAAGGGGGTATGAGAGAGGGGGAGAGACATGTGGCAAAGGACCACAGGTCGGATTGGAACCCGAGTTGGCTAAGGGTTGTGCGCGCTAACCACTGCACCACCTGCACGCCCGGCTGGGTGCAGTTTAAAGGGCTACTTTTGTATATATTTCTAAGAATATGGACAACATTTTTTCCTTCCTGTTGTAGATTGGTCACTTTAGTCCAGGGGTCACCGACGTGGTGCATGCAGGCACCAAGGGGCTCTCAAGGACCACATGGGGTGCCCCAAGCATCTTCTGAAAACTTACCAGTGGACTAAGTTTGACATTTTATTTTATGCTGTGCTCTTATTTTTTATCATTTATAGAGCATTTCCTCATATCCATCATTTAAATCAGGCATCCCCAAAGTCAGTCCTCGAGGGCCGCTGTCCTGCAGGTTTTAGAGGTTCCCCTGCTTTAGCAGAGCTGATTATGATGATTGCAGTTGAGCAAAACCCTGTTAATCAGCTTTCAATTAAAATCAGCTGTGCTGGAGCAAGGAAACCTCTAAAATCTGCAGGACAGCGGGCCTTGAGGACCGACTTTGGGGATGCCTGATTTAAATCATGAAAGCATTTATAGGAATATCTAAATATATATCTAAAAAAAGATATATATTTAAATATATATAGCTAAAAAAAGAAATTAAAATATACAGTACAAATATGTTTATTATCTATGACGTCTAGGTAAATGCTGACTCCTCCAGCTAATAGGTCAGTACTGGTAGCCCATGACTTAGTAGCCATATAGGTAGGCCTCAGTCTTATAAAGGTTGGTTACTCCTGCTATAGACCATAAGCTTATGTGATTACTTTTATCTCAAAATTGCTGTTTAAAAGTCAGAAGAAAAATGCTCTTTATTTCTAAAGTGAGTTTTACAGTAATATATACCACTGTTAGAGAGTTAATAACAAATACCAACTGTTTAGAGCAGTAGAAGGTTATGGTTTTGGCCTTTACCTAATCATATTTAGTTACTTTAACACAATTGCTTCATGTTAACAGGGTAGGACATAAAACAATTCTGTTAGAGTAGCTAAATATGATTAAGTAAATGCCAAAAACAGTTGCATTATTTTTTTCAGTGTAGCTTGATGTAGACTTACGAGGGGACTTTCTGGAATATTTGACCTCTGAATTTCTCCAAAACGTGACCAGAAAGGGTGCTCTGGACTACATGTTTCTTTAGGACAAATGTTATTATTTTTTCAGGGAGTAGATAAAAAAGTTCAAGTCTTTTGTAGAAGATGAAGCGCTGGTTAATGTTGGTTAGCTTAGCTTCATAAATTTTTTTTTAAATGTACCCAAAGAGTCAGCTCTAATATCATCTCTAAACACTCAAACTCAGAAGGATAAGGAAGGAAAGAAATTTGCTTGTTTTATTTCAATTTTCCAAGTAATTTTAATGATTCATTTTTGAGATTAGATAAACAAATGCCAAATTCTTCATTAGATGCAAAACCCCTGCTGAAATCTTTCATTATTGTTCATTTGTAAACAAATACAGAACGCCATAACATTTATAGCCCTTTGCTAATTTGCAGAGCACTTCTCAGACAGACCAAAATTAACAAAAAAGAAGACTGTAATAAAACAGTCATGGGCTTAATAAATCTAAAAGCTATCCTCTGATGGGTTATTTCATATAATTGTAATATAAACCTAATCATATTTGATGTTTTTCAAAATAATGGAAGTTATATATGAAATAGCCTATCAAGAAGAACATAACAGTCAGTCTAGTTGATCTTTTTGCCTTAAAAAGCCTTTTAGAGTATTTTTCTCACTATAAAGTGATTGTGTTGCTCACGTACAAAGCATATAGTACACTTCTTTGTGTTTTTATTGTCATTACACTGTCAAAAGTACAGATATGTGTATAGAAATGAACTCTGCATTTAACTCATCTCCTTGGGGAGCAGTGGGTTGCTATAGTCTTGCTCAGGGACCCAGTGTAAGTCCGTGGGAGTGGGGCTTAAACCCAGAACCTCTGGCTTTCAAGCGCAGAAGTTCTGAGTTCAAGCTATTCAAGGTATTTAAGTAATTTCCCTCTGGGATTATTAAAGTATTTCTGATTCTGATTCTATTCAAGCTACAAGCTATTCAACTTTACCACTAATGCCTGGATATTTGGTAGTATTTCCATTACCTTCATACAACCAGTCACTGAGTCCATTGAAGATGAAGCCTTCCCTTCCAGTAGACACCAGACGAATTGAACGGCTCTCCACCTTAGATCGATAGTAGATGTTGTTCTCAAAAATGAATATCTGTATGGGAGAAAAGCAGACAAAATATGGTCCAATGGAATTTTAACCAACTTTGATAATGGATACATCATCTTAAAGTGGCAATTTTGAATGTTTTCTACTTCTAATTTAGGGGTTTTATCCCCAAAAATTTATCATCTCTACGTCAAATTAAAAAAAGTGAAGACTAGAGACATAGAAGGTCAGTCACGACTCAATATTAAGAATACAAAACAGGTTTTCTCTCAAGAAAAAAAACAATGCTTTTAAAAAAAAAAGTGAATTAAAGCATAACTCTTCTAAATGTTTGATAAAAACACAAGCCCTGGGGAGTGAGGTGCTGATTTGGACTCTTCTTTTCCTCACTCCTTCAGGGCTTTAAGATTACTGAAGGTCAATTCAGTCATTAAACAGAATAATGGACCTTACAGTTAAGAGCTAAGCCAAAGCTGCTCTTTGGCTAAGAATTTTTAAGATGTTCCTACCTCAACAAGGAAATCAATACTGGATTATTACAAAAAGAACTTGTTTGGTATGGTAGGGATTAAATATATTGGCCTGGAACAGGTGTTGCTATCAGTTTGAGAGAGATTATAAAACAACTATTCAGTGTAGTCTGAATGATGAAGCTTTTCTCAGCAGGAAGTCTACTACTGTTTCCACCCTTTTTTTAGTCTTTTCAAATATATTTCCTTTCACTAAAGAATAAAAAAAAAACTCCCAACTAGGATCCCAACAATTTATCCTTTCACTAAACCGTGTCTAAGCAGTCTGACATTTAGTATGCATGGTGAAAAATTAGCCACTTAGGTTTCTTCAGCAAATGCTGCATCTTTAACGGAAAAATAGCAGAACCTGTCACAATTAGCTTCTCCTGAGAAGGCGTAAGCTGTGGGCCTCATGTGCTTTGGTGACAGTCCAATGCACACGAGTCTCGGTGTAGGAGCCTATCTAGGCCACAACAAAGAGAGAACACCTAGCCCTGTTCTGTCATAAGAAAGATGGGAATTTGGTCTGAGGCCATACGAAGCACAAAACATTTTAAAGAAAGAGGATATTTTGTTTGGATAACAGAAAATGTTCTCTCTGCAAAGAAAATATTTTTTCACTCTAGACGTTACAGGTGAAACTCTCCTGCACCGATGGAACTATTAATATTTGTATACCTTTTCCTAATCACCTGTAGTTTGGCCAGCAAGTGTATTTTATAGTCAGCATTAGTTCTTATGATTTTATTTTCCTTTTAAGTTTTTGTTGCACACAGCTTCCCTTGGGGGTTTTGGATTTAGAAACCTACATCAGAGCCACAAGTTAAATTTTAGTCCCTTTTTCAGAGTGTCCTAAAAATAGCTAGAGGCAGACTGGGCAGAAGCACCTCTTTTAATTGAAAGAATATCACCAACATTTCTACTCCCCCATAGTGTCCAAAGTGTTGGAATAGAAAACTAATGGCTATTCTCTGGATTTCTCCACCTCCCTCAGACTGATCATGGGCTACTTTGCTACTGTTTTGATTAATGTTCATGTTCTTGCCACGTCATGAAAGCACTGGCACACGTGTTTTAGTCTTGTTCATGTTCAGATTATGGGTTGAACAGTGGTCTTTGAGAACAGTAATTCCAGATAAATCAGTACTGCTTTCATGTATTGTCGCCAAAGTCTCAAACATCACAGAAAAAAGTAGTTAAATTTATCGCTACTTGTAAAAAAAAAAGTGTTAGAGGTGTCTGAAAAGTTGGCAGCAGTGCTGGTGAGCAGGGCTCAAATACTGTAGGTCTTTTATGTGATCGGAGGAGGAGACAAATAGTTCAATCAGGTATCAGGGGTATGTTCATTAGAAGGAGGCAGGAGAGGCCAGCCACCGCTCCACAGCTGGGGCCAGTAAATCACCAACCTTGATCTGCACAGCATTATGCAACCATAATAACCTCAGGCCAGGTCAGTCTGTTTATCACTTATGTAATGTTTTGAAGAAAACACAACACATTTTTCTATCTGTAATCTGTAAGCCATGTGCTCTTTCCCTTTAAGCTCACAATTATGGATTAATCTATGATGGTCCATTAAAAAAATATATATTCCAGGAAAATACCTCAAAGCTTTAGATTGTGACAAAGAATTAAGAGATTTGAAGGGTATTAATATCTTTGCAAAGCGCTGGTAATCTGGCAGGAATAACTAAGCTGATAGTTCTTTCTTTAAAGATACATTTCTTTAAAAAAACAACAACAACAACAACAAAAAAACAGTATATATATCAGTAACTGTTTTTCCACCAGTAAATATGCTTTAGTACTTAATGTTTAAAACTTTAATACTATGATTACTTACTTTTAACCTTTAGGTCTACTTCTCTCACAATAAATCTGTATCAAAGATTGCAGCATTTGCATTGACAAAAGCATCTTCCTTAGCAAAACTGGCCAAAACCAGAGAAAAAAGCATAAGAAATGTGTTTAAGCATTTAGAGCAAAATGATTAATAGATTGAGGATGTTCAGTGGATAAAAACTATATAAACAAGCTTTAAGTCCCATGCACAAAGCCTCCTGAAGTGTAACGTCTATGTATTTTGGCTCACAGCGAGCCTTGTTTAACTGTTAATTGGAAGGAGTGGCTCTGATATGATTTGGCAATGTAAATCGCACATATTTCTAGTGTAATTAACAGAAACTGTTTTGCAGAAAATAATTTGGAGAAAGGCTTGTCTTACAATTGATTTTCATCTTGTTCATCTTTGAAAAGCAGTACAAGAAATAGGCCTCCTGAGGCCTTTCTAAGTATCTGTTCTTCTGGGAAGAGAATCAGCTCCATGTGGAGAATTAGCTGCCTACAGAGAGCGAAAAAAGAAAATAAAACAATTGGATTTATTTTTTATGGTTAAAGAACTGTATAAAAATCTTTATACTTTTTTCAGATTGCATATGTTTTATTATTGCTTTTTGGTCTAACAAAGTTGCTCATGTGTGGCTCAAGAGCTGCATTACAGCCCTGTAAGTAAATGAATAAAGGAGGATCAATCAAGGATGGGCAATTTGCTAAAAGAGAATAGCAGGTGGACAGAGTTACAATGATTAGATTCAACATTTGATAACAATCGGTTTTTGGCTCCACCTTTCAACAGCCCAGTTTCAGCAAGAGGACATTTCTCCCTGTAACATTAGGCCCTCCATAGGTATGTGGACCTTTAGGGACTGCTGCTACTCTGTTTCCTGTACACACTGCAGATAAAAGTCAGACCAAAGCATGAATGATGAAGCAAAACTTGAGGCCACATCAATCTAGGAAGCGAGTTAATTAATCCCCCGATCAGATAACAGGTAATTAATAGCATTTTATCTTCAGGACGCAATCACTTATATTCTAACCGCCCTGTAAACCAGCATGCTGAAGCTCATTAAGACTGCGGTAGATCTGATGGGGTGGCGAAGGAGAAGATGGACAACGACCCATCTTGGAAGAAAAAGGATGGGCCTAGGTTTCTTGAATTTTAATTATACTGAGTTCCAGGTCTTTACTGAGATATTACTGGACAATAAGTGCTCAGCTGTTGAAGTATGTGAGCATAATGTCTTCAGAGGGTTAGAAATGTGGTCACCGATCAATGATAGATGCTTCACATGAACTGGAGGAATGGAGGACATCAATTATGAAAGGCAATGATAAAAACTTGGTGTTGGTCCTAGACAGCCAGTTGGAAGGCCTCATCTATATTATATAATGGGAGAAACAACTTTAGACCAGATGAAACTCAAACTTTAAGCATTGAAATGTTTCAAAACATACATTTGTCCGCAAAAGACAAATACTTCGACTTTATCATTAAACAAAAAAAGGAGAAAACTCCGGGAAAAGAAAAACAATAAGTTTTCAAAAAACCTGAAAAGCTGTAATTATGACAATATGTTATTTTTATAATAATTATATTCTAGAAAAAAATTCAAAGGAATTGGAAATTAATAAATAGTTTTACACACGGAGGTTAGCGAGGAGCCATACATTGCAGTCAGCAGTAGCACTACTTTAAAATAATTTTTACCGTGATAAGAGAAAAAAGTAGTCATATAAATAAATGACCCAAGTAATGTTCATTTGGTATAATGGTTAACTGTAAGTACTGGGTAATCCTATTTAAATTGTAAAAATAATGTTAGGATTCAAACAAACTAAATAAAAGCTTGTAGGCTTCACTTATTGTTGAGACATTCAAATATGGAAGCATCCAAAAAGGGCACAAACAAATACATTGCTAAAAAAACACACACATATATAACCCATATAACTTCAATAACTTAAATTGAACTTCTTTGAAATCAAATGGTCCACTTATGAAGCAACTCAGATTGACAGTCAAACTTCAATTGCTGTTTTGCAACAGCAACTAAGAATAGTCGGAAATTATTTGAAATTATTGGTAGAAGGATGGGACATCAATGTGAGCTGTGGCAAGCATATTTGCTGTGTGTCAGCGTAGTGTCCAAAGAAGGAAGACATTACCAGGAGAAAGGCCAGTACACTAGGAGACATGGAGGAGGATGTAGGAGGGCAACAACCCATCAGAAGGACTGCTACCTCTGCCTTTGTTCAAGGAGGAACAGGAGCCCTGCCAGAGCCCTCCAAAATGACCTCCAGCGGACTGGAATGTGCATCTGTCTGCAAAAACGGTTGGAAACGGACTCCACGAGGATGGTATGAGGGCCCGACCTTTACAGATGGGGGTTGTGCTAACAGCCCAACACCGTGCAGGATGCTCGGGATTTCCAAGAGAACACCAGCATTGGCAAATTCACCACTGGTGCCCTGTGCTCTTCACAGATGAAAATAGGAACACACTGAGCAACTGTAACGGATGTTAGAGAGTCTAAAGACATCTTGGAGAGGCATCTGCTGACAGCAACATCCTTCAGCATGGTGTGGGGTCGCATTTCTTTGGAGGGCTGCACAGCATGACTGCCATTAGCTACAGAGATGAGATCCTAAGACCATTGTGAGACCATATGCTGTTCCAGTTGGCCATTTAACCATTGTGAATCGCGATAGAATTACCTATGAATATTTTAATTTCCCAGCAGATTTGATAACATAACTAAACACAAGCAGTGAGTCTTGGCTTAAAAACCTCAAATAACTTAATACTGACTAAAGCTTAACATTTGTGTGTGTGTGTTTGTGTGTGTATATACAAGAAAACAATTACTTGGAAGACTTCCAACAAGTATATGGCTTCGCTGGAATGACCAACTTACAGCAGGTAATGTATATCTATTAGATCAGTGCAAAGCACTTCCAGTGACAATATCCACTGTTTATTGAATGTTCTCTTGACCTTTGAGTTGCACACTAGGCTCAGCAGATGGGAGATAACATTAGAACGATGAAGCTCATCTTCAAACGAGAAATTTAACATTAACCATTTCTAAAAACTCTCCTATTTGGTTCAAATGTGTTTATGATTCAGTAAAGGTGGAAATGGTGGCCAGAAAAAAATCTTTCTCTTATAGGACACCACAACAATGTCAATATGACAAAAAACAAACAAAACAACAAAAAAGTCCTGAAGCCATCCTGAACTTTAAAATAAATTTCTTCTTTAATGTTAGATTGTTTAAGAAAAGAATCACCTTACTGCACCATTAAGTTTGTTCTCAAAGTCTCTGCTTGTGTCCTTTAGGGTCGAGAAGCAGATGGCTCTCAGCTTTTCTAAAAGAAAAAGCTTTTTATGAGTTTCATCCTTTAGGTTTGAAGACAGCTGTACATTAAGAATAAGTTTAACTTCTTGGTGTGAATTCTTGGTAGAATTCGGAAGTGAAATTGCACCATTTAAATAATTGTTATTTAAATGTCCTGTGAGTGCATTTTACAGAGAGTTTAGAGTAGGTTTTAGAAATGTAGAGATAAAGGTATTTGATCATGTTTTCTGGTTCCTATGAAAATAAAAAATACTGCAAAAATAAACAGTGCCCTTCATTCTGCAGAATTTTCAAATAGGCCTCTTCCTATTTCCATCAACCCTAATAATTATGTTAGGGATGATGGAATGTTTCTTAACATTAATATTTTATTACCTTTCAACTCTTTCCACTTCAGATAAATGCATGATCATCTTATCAATGTCTCTTTTGCTAATAAGAAGCTGAAAAGCTAATCCCTAGTTTGTTCCCAAAGACATTGGACTAAAATACTATTATTTGAAACAGACTTCAGTTTGCAGACCTCATTTCACAATTTATCACCGAACCGGCAACTTTAAAGGCACAAGCAGAAATAATGGAGCCTCCCCTTTGTTTCTGCAGAGTTGCCTTTCTTCTTTTGGTGTTAAATCAAATCGCTAAGTCACCGCCGATATATCTACACAGCTTTCTTGAACAAACTACATCTACATAACATGGTAATTCCATCCCAGCAGCAAAGCAAGTACTGTGATTCTTTTGATTCAAGTTGCAGGAGATCATATTTAAATGTCAAATCATTCTGGCTTAAACATGTATATAAATGTTCTCTTTATCAGACAATATTGTGCCAAAATTTAAAAAAATTTTAATTAAAAAAAAAATCTTGTCTTAAAATCTGTATTTTTTTTCTGTGATCTTATGCAGGCCATTAGTTATACAGTGTCGTTGGTAAGTCACCAATTTAGTGCTACCTGGTCCCAATGGAATTTTCCATTGGGAAGTTGCTAACTGGTCAGCAAGATGCTTCGGAGAAACTGGTCACAATAAAACTTGCTTACGAACCTTCCAATCCCGCCCTCTTGATAAGGGACAAATCACATTTACTTTATTTGCTCGGGAGAATTCGGAAATGCAACGGTTGGAACGGCCGTTTACCTACAACTTTAAGAAATCTCAGATTTCAACATAATTCACACCAAACAAAGGGCAATCTCTTTGGAAGTGGTCAGCATAGGTCTTAGGTCAGGAAGTCAGAGCTGGACTATCATCTGTATATGTTGGGCCCATTGTACCCCTGCAATGCTTAATTTTTAGACAAATATTGTGACAAACTAACAGATAAATACATTCACTGAAATAAGTTTCAAAGTGAAATGTGAAAGTAAATCCACATAAAAATAGTCAGTTTATGTTTAAATACCACCTACGCTGTGTCGAAATGGCTAACAAAGACTGACCTGAAATGGCTTCACCACAACAGAATTTTATTCAGGATACATTTTTTTTTAATCTATCTGTGTTTATTATAAAATACTGACTAGCAAACCTGAATTAGCCACACAAAACAATGGCCATGGACATAAAATAATTATAAAAGTTTATGTTTCATCGTAAAAAATGCGGAAAAGTTCCTCTAGCAAAGTTAATTGATATTTAAAAAACTTTAAAATACACAAACACAAAACACGATGAAAATAACAAACAGAAAACATTAAGATTCAAAGACGAAGAGAATCATAATTAAAAGGCTCCGTCAAAAATAATACAAAATATTTTATTCAGTTAATAAAGAAAATATGTATTTTGTCCTGCAACTAGAATAGGAGCACAGTATGTTTTTAATTAATACACTAACTCCTTTGACAAACCAGCCAATATCTAATCCCAAAGGAAACCCCTTTTCTTAATTAAATAAGTTTGATTTTCTAATAAAACAGTACAAAAACAGTAAAGGGCATCATTTTTTTTGCTGTATGCATCAAGAAAACTTTCAACCTCACTTTTTAAACTACTTGAACATTTAAGTTTTTGACAAACAATTAGAGAAGTTTTCATCTCTTACCAGTTGTTGATCCTGGGGTCCCCATCCTGCAAACTGCAGCTGAGCATTTCGCACCTCTGGGGGGTTCAGGTTCCATGTCTCTCTAGGGAACAAAAACACAGAGGGAGACATGAAGTCAAGACACCTAAACAGACACGATGGCTGTGTACTCCCAGCACTGCAGCAGCAGCAGCAGCAGAGCAAGTGTGGGACATCTTTGAACAAAGGTTTAAGTGTCTCCATAAATACCCACACCGTGTAAGGGTGTCACCTCTCCTTATTGGGAACAGCGCTGTCCTGTGCAGGCTGCTGAATTAGACGGGATGCCGATGTCTTGTCTTTGTCTGCAGCTCACAATGAATGAGGTCACCCGCAGAGATGTGCAGGTGCATTTATAGAGGACAGTACCACAGGGTGGCAGCACATTATATCCTATACATTCATACTAATATGTATACTACTGTATATCCTATACATCAGAGGGGAACAAATCAATACCTTTGGGATATAAATTCTAAAATCTGTGGAAAGACTTCATAAAAGACTAATCTCACTGGACCATTGTGTAGGAAAAAAACAAAACAAAACAGATCCTTTAATTGAGATTTGAAATGGTTTCAAGTTTCAACATCCTTTGATTAGAAAATATTACAAGATCACAAAGATTTAGCGTGGAGTTCTTTAAATATTGTGTTATTGGGCATCTATAAATGACATTTCATCTTTGCCTTTTTAAATGTGGTCACTTCTTCATTTTAAAGATTTAATGTACTAAATTAAAAGTAGTATCATATATTCTGTTTATTAAAATTAAGAGTCAAACGAAATAGCAAAGGAAAAAAGCAAGTCTTGTATTAGGGTTGTATGCAAAAAGAAAAAAGGAAGTACAGCTGCAAGGAGTAAAAGTCTGCAGAGCTTCACTTATTTGTATTTTTCCCTTCAGGCATTTTAAGTGCTCAACATTTAGATTAAATCAACTTTTGTTGCTGAGTTTGTTTACTAGAGTTCCCTAAGGTTAAGTTTACGACTAATTAAAACAGTGTGTCGCTCTGTGGGTCCCGCATGAAGCAAGGTGAGGCAGCAACCTTAACATTGGACTGGCAGAACTCCAAGTAAGGTACTCAAGGGTTTTTAGGGCCACAGCTTCTATGTGCATCGTGTGCAGTTACTTGCTTCTAAATTGTAGATCAACACTCTCAATGTCACAAAAAATGTCATGCACACCGGCAAATCATTTGCACAAAGAAATGTTGGATGATGCAGTGGGGCCCTCATTAGAAACAGAAGTAACCACACCCCCAAATTGCACCTAAATTCAATGGAGCTGGTTAACAGCAAACAAAAAAAAAAAAAAAAAAAAAAAACAGAAATAAAAGAATTTACGGCAACAAATTGAATGCAGTGTTGAACTGTAAGACTGTGGGGAAAAGGCACAATCCTTGTATTTAGGGATGAGGTGGAGTCACAAAGAAAAAGCACAAGCAGACTTTTGACTTATGCTCATTGCATAAAAATGACTTATAATACTTTGGGGGTGGGATGTTTATTTTCATTGCCTTACAGGCTCAGATTAACCTGGCAGTAGCCAGAATAATAGGTGTAAAACTGAGTTGAATTCTACGTTATCAAACTTGGATGGCTACTGTTCAGTCTGTTGGCAAAACGGAGGGACATTTAGTGCAATACTTAGAGCTTCCATAATATGCTCTCAGCAAAATATATGCTGCTAATCATTCAATTCAATTCAATTCAGTTTATTTATATAGCGCCAAATTCACAACACATGTCATCTCAAGGCACTTTACAGTTCAACCAGATCATACAGTCAAGTTGATACAAAGTTTTCTATCTAAGGAAAACCAGTTGATTGCATTGACTCATTGATTCAAATACAATCCCTCACACTAAGCATGCTTGTAGCGACAGTGGAGAGGAAAAACTCCCTTTTAACAGGAAGAAACCTCCAGCAGAACCAGGCTCAGTGTGAGCGGCCATCTGCCGAGGCCGACATGACCTTTCCCATCTACAAATGCACAAAGTGCTTCCCTTTGTTCCTTTTTAAATGAGAAATGTTCATTATTTTAGCTAAAACCGAGTCAATTACGGTATTGATAGGTGAGTCCTCCAGCATAGCCATGTTTATAATGCCCCGGCCAGGCCCTTTTGACCGTCGTCATTCCTACATGTCCCGCCCCAAAAAACCTCGGCTGGCATGTCATTGGTGTGACCCACTGGTGGTTATGAGATGGACGTATTAGTGGGAGTCTTTCAAGATGGATTTGTTTTGAGACTGAAAACTCAGATCTCATGACAATCCAGCTTGTAAAGCAAGGCTAGGCTCAGATCACAAATCCAAGAAACTAAGAATGCAAAAAATCTGAACTGTTTTCTTGTTTACATCCTAAAAGTGGGTCTTTTCATTACAGGATGGTTTCTTATAGCTATAAAATGCTGGAAAACATGGATAAGCTGTGGTTTGTGCCACAGATTAGATGATACTCTTTGGGCTTCATATGTAAAATAGAAGTAAACAATGAATTTTTAGGTGATTCACAGGTCAGTTTTATTTGTAAGAGAAATTCAGGTTAGATATTATCTAAAATAAAAAATCCATCTAAGGTTCACTTACGGAGTCTCCAGACTGCAGATGATGTAAAAGGCTGTATAAGAATACTGGTACACCTGCAAAGGGAGGGAACAAAAAGTACTTAGTTTAAACCATTGGCAAGAAACTGTTTTATGTCCTTTTGTTAAGCTAATTAAAGTATTAAAAGTCCACCAAGGTTATACTGGACCAGTGTTTTGTTTGAGATTAAAAAAAACACAAACAGGATTAACACTAATAAATCCTTCAGAGACACAGAGCGGATCATGAATAAAACAAGGAGAAAGAGGATATCTACAATGTTTTTTAAAATGGTTCTATAAAACAGAAAATCATTTCTATAAACTCTAACATGTTTGATGTAAGTAAAAGAGCGAATTGCCATCCCTTCAACATTTAAATTAGTATTTTTTTACTGCAGTAGTTTAAGTTGAATAAAGTCACAATGCTTGCAAGATCATATTTAATCCTTCAGGAATATAACAGTTCATCCTTCATATTCTGATATGCTCTTAATAAAAAGCACAGCCATTTTAAATTGTATGCTTTTAACATATAAATCCAGGGTTTTCATCAGAGGTTTTTAATTAGTGTGTCTCTCTGTATGTGTGTGTAATTAGACCCAATCCTTTTCTCTGTAAATCTTGTCTTTTTCATATCCCTTTTATATTTTTTTGCATTGACCCAGACACGTTCTCTCTGATCCGCTTGCAGCTGTATATTACTGGGTATAAAAAAAAAAACAAACAAACAAAAAAAAAAACACTCTGATTACTTGGTGTGGCTTGACAGACCACCCATTTGGTAATCTTCTCCCATGCTTTCAAAGCTGGCTGTCTGTGTTCACCTGTCTGCAAGTGCTAAGTGTGAGTCAATGAGAGTCTGAAGGGAGCAGGGGTCACATTTTCAAAGCCCTTTTCTCAAGTATATGTGCAAAGACGGATGTAAATGATTTTAAAAACAGTTTCCACAGCTGTTTTGCTCGATAAAAGTCAGTGCATTGGCCTAATTTCGGTGTAGCCAGTGTTTGTGCTGAAATATGGTGGAACACAGCCCTGAGGGCAAGGGAGCCTAGATGTTATGACTCATAAAAACGAGTGTAGTGTCCTGAATTTCAGCGTAGCAGCGATAAAATTAAGTGTAACATTGTGAATTTCAGTGCAGTGGGGACAAATTACGTTCTTTCATTGTATTCGTTGTTTTTTTTTTTTCATCTTTGCAAGTAAATACATAAATGTACGAGAACATAGCAGTGTCCTTTGTACATATTCACTGTAACTGAGTTATATTTACCCATACACAAAACAAAAATTATTTAAAAATACATATAGAGAGATAAAAAAGATAAAGTGGGGGCAAATTTGAATGCAATGTTGCACACTTCGCTGAAATATGCTGATCAGTACCCTCTAAATATCAAGTCTTTGCAAGTTCTACAATTATTTCTGTTAGATTTGAAATAATTGACACCACTGGCACATTTATGTTAACACAATTTGGTCCACCATGACTGTTGGCCCATGGGAAGACTTTTTTTTTTACTAATTGTCCTTGAACTAGCAGAGAAGAACCAACACCACTCCCATGCCAATAAAATGCTTCAGCTTCAGCGTTATCAAGCTGCTCCAGGAAAGCACAAAATGGGTTTGAGTGCTACAGGTAGAACAGCCTGAATGTTTCCTCTGCTTTGGGTTAGGAAGCACATCCATCATATATAGAAATGGTACCAAGACTGTCAACTGAGGAACAAGCCTTAAGTTGCAGGTATACTGTAGCTTACCTTGTCTCACCCTTAGCTACAGACTGCCTTACACTGCAAAAATGATATAGAAATAAAAACAAATTTCTTAAATTAAGTGCATTTACCCTTAATTTAAGCAGGTAAATAGGATGATTTCCCAGTGGAGCGAGTATTTTTACTCTAAAATAAGATAATTAGGTAATATGTACTTGAAATAAGACAATAGTTTTTCCTTATTTTAAATGTATATTGTCTTGTTTCACTAGTAAAGTGTCTCACTTACCACCTCAATTCAAGAACAAATGCATTTATTTTAAGAAAAGATGACTTATTTAGAATGCAGTATGAGCCCTTTTTTGTAACAAAAGTAGAAGTCTTTAAAACGTTAATGGCTGCTTTGCTTCAAACTTTGCTCAAGATTGACCTGATAATCAGGTTTGCCCTCTACCCTGTGTCTTCCATTTCCAAATTGTGCAGTGCACCGTGTTGTTTCAACACATAAAATCAAAGTCTCTGGTCGTACCGTGCAGTTTAAACGTTTAGGGTATAAATGCCTCGGAAAGACACTAGATCTATAATTTTGGTTGTAGTTTCAAAGTTATTGGCACAACAGAATGTAAAACCTGTTGCACAATAACAAGATCATCTACAGATGTCACAAGTGGTAATCTAAAAAACAAAAATCTCCTAAAAAAGTAAAAGAGTTGATTTACTGAACAGACTTTAACGCTGGTTGCATTGAATAGGATCTAATCCGAACACTAAAGATATTAAACAGCTTGTTATACATTTTTATTACAATTTTTGTTAATTATCATCAAATTTGCACTAATCTGAGTTCCTTTTCTGCAAGAGACACTTTAACATTTTAACTAGGAAGAGTGACATACGTCTCAGCACTCAATCACGTTATTTAGTAGGTATTAGATCCATCCTACATGTTGAAGAGAGAGAATACATAAATATGTCACGGTGTGCTGCTGCAGTGAGCATACTGGAAGAAGGACTGTCATCTATCAAATTGATGGGGAGTTCAGCTGGATAATAAATGCAAATACAAACAGTACAACAGGATCCTGTTTGTCATAATATTCGCTATTCATCTCAGGCAATAACACCAGATTATATATCTGTAGGCATCTTTCAGAGTAACAGGAACAAATATGCTGGCTGCAGCAGAATAGAGGGAGGACAAGCAAACAGCAGGTAAGCAGGTGAATGATTCAATATATCTGATGCGGCTATATTAGGAGGCGAGAGGCTTTGATCCATATCACGGCGCTGCCAGGCCAAATGCAGTCGTGGGTTACTTGATTCAAAAAGCGTAGAGAAATGATGTATTCCCAGCCACTGCTTCCTGCTCTTGCCGTCAATCTCATCTGCTTCTCTTCCAGCCCCATGTGCCGCCGAGGGGGTCGTTTGTGTTTCTGCCACCTTCGCCACAGTTCCGCTCAGCTGTGCTCCCCACTCCCCCAAAAACCGAACATAAGCCCTCCCACCTCCGCCTTGCCTGTGTGCAGCAAGCTTTCACAACTCGCCATAATTACTCCCCACCCCGCTCCTCTCTCCTGAAGCGTCTGAAATATTTGGCTGTCAGTTTGCCAACTCAGAAAAAACAAACAAGAAAACAAATGAGAAGCTCACCGCTGCAACGTTGTAGGCCAGCAGCACATGCTTCAAGTCAGGGGACACCTCATACCTGCTGGCTTTGTACATTTCCTGTGAATTAAAGTGAGATTTCAGTGCAGAAAGCAAAACAATAACACATCTTTAGCCATGCGTGCTGTTTTCATTAAACTTGTCCTTAAATGCCTGCCTTTGACAGATTGCCTTGCTTCAGCCGTTAATGGGGGCCACATTAATCTTTGCACTTGGGCTTCGCAATATTATAGCTGATATAATGTTATTATATCAGCTATCTTGACGTCTGCCTACATATTCGGATCACATTTCACAGAAATGATGCATCGTTTGATTGAATTTTCCAAGCGAAGGAGCTGCATTAGGTTTGATTTGCTGACCCAAAGTAACACAGTTGGGATTAAGTTTAAGGGCAGAAACTGACAGCAATTCTGTCTCGTCAGAATAATAATCCTTAAAGAAAAAAAAAAAAAAAGACTTACAAACTTCTTGTTATGAACCAAGACAGTTTGCTCATCCGTGTCGATGTTGTACTTGACAACGTCGCCATCTCGGTTACGGTACAATAACTCATTACCTGTGGAAAGAAGAGACAAGATGATGAGAAACGAAGGGAAAGTTATTAAAAACATTTAATCAAAGAGGATATTGGATGAATAATTCAGCAAACCATCTGATATGAAACTACATAGACAGCTCCTCCTTTCTTCAACACTGTAGAAAACTAAGTTTTATAAGGCTGAGGCTAAGGTACGTCCCACATAGCCTCTTATGATTCTGCTCTGAATTATGAGAAATTTTGATCAAGATCCAGACCAGTTCTACAAAGCAACCTTATGTAGCTTTAATGTAGTTATTGAACGAAAGCTCTAAATAGCATAAATTCTTCATAAACTGGTAGACGGTGAGAGATTTGAATGACGGTTGGCTTCAGATCTCTAGAGTCAAAATGAGAATTTAAACCAACATCACCAATTCAAATTAAGTGGACTAAATCCAGTACACTCTGCTTTCTATTCAAAACTCTTTATTTTCTCAACAATTCATAGTGTACCAGTCACAAAAATAAAAGTATAAATGACTTTTCATGAGACCTCCACAAAGTAGCAACATGAACATATCATTTCTGGGTTTTAAACATATACAGTTTTACCTGGAGCTTGTTTATTCAGCTCTATCAATCAAAACAGAAATATATACATGCAGAATCACCTTCTATTTCAACAATAGCTGCAGGGTTTTGAGGGTATGTCTTAACTAGCTTTGCGCATTTGCCAAATTAAATTTCTGCACTTACTTTTGCCAAATAGATCAAGTTCAGTTAAAGTGGTCAGTGAATCCCTACGCATATTAAATCACAAGCCTTCCTAATCTGATTTTGGTCAGGCCTTTGACTGTGCCAGTGTAGTACATGGGTTTGCTTTGATGCATGCTATTCTGCCCTACATCTGACCAGCGTTCTTGTCCTGCTGAAAAAATAACCAACACCACAAGTAAAAATTTAAATCCTCCTTCTCGCATATAAAGCCTTAAATGGCCAAGCTCCATCTGATATCAGAGATCTGATTGTTCTATATCTTCCTAACAGAGCACTTCACTCTCAATCTGCAGGTTTACTAGTGGTTCCTAGAATTTCTATAAATAGAATGGGAGAGAGATCTTTAAGTTATCAGGCTCCTCTGCTGTGGAACCAACTACCAGTTTTAGTCTGTGAGGCAGACACCCTGTATACTTTGAAGGGTAGATTTAAAACTTTCCTTTCTGATAAAGCTTATAGGCTCAGGTTATCCTGAGCTAAATCTATATGGCGAGGGCGGGGTAGTGGTTAGGACATAGCGCATGGAACCTGAGGTTCTGAGTTCGAGCCCACTCCAACAGACTGCCACTCTGAGTCTCTGAGCAAGACCCTTAACCCCACACTGCTCCCAAGGTGCCCCACAATGTCAACCCACTGCTCCCCAAGGGGATGGGTTAAATGCAGAGGTAAATTATTCCAATGTGAGATCAATAAAGTTAAATTATTAGTTATGCTGGATTTCCTTAGAAAACAAGCTGAAGATTATTGTATGATGTGGTTGAACAGAGGTAAGCTATAATAAGCTGACGTAATGAAAACATGTATATTTTTTGCCCGTTTTACTTTTTGTAGATAGCAGGAAGTGCTACTTATCAAGATTTTTTATTTTTATTTTTTTTACATTTGCAGCTGTTAACTACTCTGGGGTTCCAGGCAACCAGCTCTCACCAGTCCAGATTAGCCCACAGGTGTTAAACATAATCAATAATTAATTAACTTTCTGCCTGAAGCCACTTTTTAGAACAAAACAATCCTTTCAAATTATCCATCAGTCTGTCATATCCCAGCCAGCTCAAAATGTAACACTGCCTACCAGCTTGGATTACTTTAATACGACTAGTCCGTATATCAGATAATGGACACTTTGCAATCACAGCACTTTCTTTTATACTTAACAACTTGGGCTGCAACTAATATTATTTAGCAAATTAATTAATCAGTTGAGTATTTTTTTTCGATTAATAATCGGATAGCCAAATTTTTCTTAAATAAGATTTTTTTTACAAAATTAAAAAAGCTGTAACTAAAACTTTTCCACTTGATGAGTATTGAATAGAGCATATTAACAGAAGATTTTTTTTTTGTGTCTTTAATGCAAAATGTACATATATAGATTTTTTTTTTAATTTTGATATTATTACTGCCCTTCTGTGAGTGCCTCGCTTTGTCAGCTAAAGGCACGTTCAGAGTCTCTATACTCCAGGTAACTATTAATCGATTACTAAATTAGCTGAAGATTATTTCAATAATCAATTGATCATGATTAATCTAACTAATTCTTTCAACCCAAGTCATAACACTACCATGGTAACCCAACATACATTTTGGACTATCGATCTCACTCACCAACACATCAATTTCTGCCTAATGTAAACTGCTTTGTTTCACTCTTTCCTCTGTGCGTCTTAACCATCATATTGCATTGATATGCTGTCTCATTTGATGACATTCCTAAGGTGCTTTGCTTTGACCATTTCTGGATAAATGTGGGCATGTAGGGGGCAGAAAATGGAGCAGAACCTTGAGACCGACACTCAGCTTCAGCTAGAGCAGGACTTCAAAAACACTTCAGCCCATATCCCCAAAAATAGCAATGCAACAGATTAGCTCCCTTCTACGATTACATATAATTACTTATCTCTATATTTATGTTTAAATATAAAGTAAATATTTTCATTTTAATTTTTTAACAACATCTAATTATTTAATTAATCATTTTTTGTATAATTCAAAGGTACATTGTGCAATTTAAGTGCATATCCATTATTTGAATTGTGTATTAGATAAATTAATTAATTTTATGTCTATTCATTTTATGGTACATTAACTTATTTCATAGAACATTCACTTTAATGTATTCCATTATATTCTCAGCCCTCCATATACCTCAGGGATCATGTCAGAATGACTGTGAAAACCATCTCACAACCGCCCCACCCTGAGCTACAGCATGTTGTATAATGGAAAACTGCATGCTGCTGGGTGTGTGCATGGTTTATAAATCTAATTTGGGGGCGTACACCATTTTCTTTTTGGCATATGCACAGGTTTAGTGTGGATCTTACTCAATATTGTGGAACTGAGTCCCCAGAGCAGAGCACAGTCTTTCAAATAGTGGTCAGCATTTTCCTATATGGCTAGTGGAAAGCAGCAATGTCCCTGAGCTGAAATCAATTTCCTCCTTGAATTTTGCTTTTTTTTGCCTGGCCTGTCCATTTAAGTGTTTTTTGTGTGTTTTTGCTTTCAGAGCTTGGTGGGATGTCTAAAGCTTTGGTGTTGTATTTCCTAACTTGGTCCTGGTTGAAGCCTCTCCACTATTTTGATCCTGGGCTGTTTATCATGGTTTTTGGCCATCATGATGTTTTTTGTTCACTAATGTTCTCTTGCAATTCGCGGAGGACCTCATGAAACAGCTGGATTTAAAAGTAATTTCCTGTCCACCACACAGCTGTGCACAACTTTGTGTTGGTTGATCAAAACTCAGATGAAAAGAGTAAGGTCGGTGGGAATAAGATGAAATGTGAAAAAGACCATAGGGTGTGAACATTCCTGCCATGCAAACTACAGTAAATGATACTGTTTTTAGGTATTTCCACATTGTTAGAGTATGTATGAATCATATCAAATCTTTATTGGGGCAAAGATGGACAAATAATTAGTTTATCCTTGAAAACAGGCTGCAAATCTTATAACACATTTATACTGATGATTTCTTCAAGTATTTATCTGCATAAAATGCTTTTAATTTCTCTCTGAAAAAAATTTATTATGTTTTGGAGGAAAATCAAATCACCTTTTATTGAACTTAAAAAAGATAAAGTCTACTCTGAAATGTAGCGGCCGCTTTTTAACATTCTGTTTTCAGAAAAAAAAGGTCAAACATGAAACTTCATTCATATTAAAAAGCAAACCAACTGTTGGGTGTCTTCTGATAACTTTTAACTATCCAAACAATCATTGCTCTACAAAACGTAAGCAAGACTCAACTAAACCAACATAAAAACTCACGAGTATTTCGTATTTAATGCGAGATGGTCATGCTTTCTAAATGTCAAGTTTCTAACTTATCTGACATCCATCCTCTGTCTAAATTCCCACTAGATTCTAAAAGCTGAAACAATTATCTTAATGCAAGTATAATGCACTGTATAAGTTAAAAAGGCCATAAAGTCCAGTCAATTATGGCTTCAAACATCAAACTATTATTTCCTGCACTATAGCTATGATTTACCCTTTTTAAAAGAAGTCTACATAAACTAAAGTTAATATCTGCACAAAGTGTATTCATTTCATTTGTATTACCACAAACAATATCTTGAGTGTTTACAAGTACTTAGCTATACATAAATAAACACATTATGGTTAGAATTAAGACTATAAGAAACACTGAAATTCAACATTTTTTTGACACTAACAGAGAATGTTGGATGAGAATAAAATAAAGAATGTGTTATCTTTTTCTTTTTTCAAATTTTCTTTGCAGATTAGTTTTTTGGTTTCTAATTGATATCCAAACTGATGTTAAGATTCTTTTCAGGGATTTTTTCTGAAAGGAAGAAAAGAGAAGAAAAGTATTAAAAAAACAGTAGCTCAGAAAAGTAACAGAACAGCATCTAACCAGCCCAAACAACTTAGCCATGGGCAAACAAGGTGGAAAATATAAAAACAACAAACTCTTTCTGTGTGTAAATTCCTCTCAGCGTACATCCAGCTGTTCTGTATACACCTCAGAGGTTTGTTAGAGTCTTAATAAATAAACAGCATCATGAAAACCAAACAAGGAGAAAGCTTTGGAGCAGTTTAATGCAGGGTTTGGTTAACAGAACAATACCCCGATGATCGACTCGGAGTCATGTTCAAACCAATCAGTTGAAAATGGAAAAGCGTACAGACCAACTGCAGACACACCAAGATGTAAACTTACAAGTTGGGTAAAGTGAACATTAGGTCTAAATGCATTAGGCGGATTAGACAACTACGACCACTTAAAAAGAATTTTATGTGTTGAAATGTTAGAATAAATATGAACATTGCTGTACATCTCAATATTTCGGAAGTGCATACTCGTGCTGTTAGCAGCTAAGCTGTGGCTCCCGCTAACAGAACAGCAGTTACGAGAACAAAAGTTCACATGGGTAGGAACATTTAATTTCATTCACGTGGGTTTTCTGGAAGGTTAAAGTCGTAAGAAAACGTCCGTTCCAAATGCTACATTTATGAATTCTCCCAAGTGGTGCACGACTTTACACGAGTGAAAACGGAATGTGATTGGTTGTTTATCAAAAGGCGGGATTGTTGTGGTGGAAGGTTTGCAAGCAAGTTTGATTGTGGCCGGTTTCTAGGAAGCATCTTGCTAACCAGTTAGCAACTTAATGCTTGCAGATCTCCCCCTTGAAAATGAGATCCAGATCACAACGGGGTTTACCTGGTTAAATAAGGGAAATACAAAAAAAGTTTCCCAATGGGAAATTCCATTGGGACCAAGTAGCACTAAATTGGAGATGTAAAAACAACACTGTCAAGGAACGCTATGGAAAGCAGAAACATGCAAAAAGAGGAGAGAATCAAGATGCTATGACCGAAAAAATTTGATTGACAGATGACCGTTGATATATGATTGGCCGAATTTAGGTGTACAAGCTGACATATAACTAACTGGCCTGCATAAGATAACGAAAAAATCAACACAGATTTTAAAACAGTTTTTTTTTCTTTTTTTTTTTATAGAAATGTCATAAATTTTGGGACAATATCGTCTGATAAAGAATACATTTATATACATGTCTAAGCCAGAATAATTTGACATTTAAATATAATTTCCCTACGACTTTAAGGACAAAACTTATTATATGTGCACATAAATATCTGTTTTTCATTGTTTCTTGTGTTTCTTTTCCCATTCTTTTTTTTTTTTTTACAATAGTTAAGTTAGCACAAGTCAGTGGGTTGATTTTATTCTCAAATGCAAAGGAACTTTTTTCCTGTCTGGTGCCTGACTTTTCAAGTTTGGCTTGTATATTTCCTGCATTTAAAATGAGACTGCTGAGATGTCTGGCAAAATCTAAACCTTGTGAGGTTTTCCACATGACCTCTGTAAACAAACCTGCACTGCACTATGACTAATGTCACTATACACACTAACAACTTTGGGTTTCTTACAGCGCCTGAACCACAGCTGTACCCTAGTCTGTGTGAGCCTGGCATCAGGTGACTGCAGGGAGTAGAATGGACCATCTCCCAGTGAGCTAGATCACCGTATCATGTGATTCACTGTGGCTCAGAGAGCAGTAACGGCCGAAAGTTAGAGATTGGTCGTCAAGTTTCATAAAATTCTTTCTTAAAAACAAAATGAACTTTTAGAACATTTTTAGGAAAGATTACAGAAATGTAAAGCTCAATAGTCCGCCCAGGTTATCAGTTTATGACTTTATTGTTAAAGCATTGTAAGACTTTCTTAGCATGGTTTTGTGTCCCGCTGTTATAGCCAACTTTCCATCCCAGAATGTTTACCTCCCAGCAGAGAAGTTGTCTTTCAACACAGAATGGTAGTTAAACACAGTTTAATTTAATCACACATATATTGGTTGTTGTTTAGCTTGTTTTAGTGTTTCATTTGTGATGGAGATTATTGGTTGAGATAAACATAATGCTACATAATGAGGTAGATTCATTTAATATTAAATCTCAAACTGGAGCAATACAGAGTATTTTTAAAAGTGAATAATAAGGTCATTTTCTGTTTATGCTGCAGACTTTGGCTCATAAAAGCAACTGTGGGGTTTGCAGAGATACACGGCTAAGGTGGGGGAAATCTTTCATGAAAAAAATCTTTTGCAGAAGATTTGCAATAAACAGGTAGTGTTAAATTGTGTTTCTTGGTATTGGCTGTAAGAGCGAGTTATTCCAAAGAGCAAAGCTCACAACTGATGGAAAAATGGATGGGAGTAAACACAGGTCACTATTTTAAGAAAACATTTATTAGCCAGTGAATTACTTCAAGGGGAGGTTCATAATCTACCTGGAAAAAATGGTAAACATACAGTTAAAGCTACAGCAGGATAGTGAAGTCTTAAGTCTATTCAAGTGCTTTAATGAACCTGTCAAAGTTTGGATTTAAACCCAATTAAGAACTTTCTTAAAACTTGAAAAAAATTTCTATTGACAATCCTTACCACGTTTGACCAATCTAAAGCTAAAGAAGTACTTTTCCAGATGTTGAAAAATTACCTGTAGCTCTAACTGGAGCATTGGCTCAGTGGACTTCCATGCAAATTTTCAGAAAGCTTTCAAAAAGACAACTATCCAATTCCATTTACTGCACAACTATACATTATTCTGTACTGTCATATCAATCAAAATCCCAATAAAATGCACTAATAAGATGTATAACAGTTTGAACAGTATAAATGTGTTGGTAAGCCACTATATAGTTGAGCAGAACCAGTTATAAAAGTCTCTTGTGACAGAGAGGCAAAGTGGTGACTTCAGGCTGTTAAAAGGCATCCTTGAAAGAAGCCATTATTTGAAAGATGTATGAACATTGGTGCAGCTCTTCATCCATCAGGCCTTTATCAGCGAAGGACACGTTTAATATGGCAACTGCTCCCTTTAACCTTCAATCTAGTCGTGCTCCCGTGTCTTATTGCTCTTGTGATCCACAGAAACACGAACAACCACGCCATTTGGTGAGGTAATTAGAACCTAGAGATTGTTATGCAGAGTGCTTTCTATCTGCTAGCATATCTAATCGTCCATTAGGGGTGACAGAATTACCATCACAATGGTTTTAATGCACAGCGTGCTGGCGATAGCAGTTTCAGACACTTTTAGATTGGTACAACCAAATGTCCTCTCAACAGCTTTTGTCTTCTTGTTAAAAACCGCAGTGTAAACGAAACAAGGATGGAAAACAGACCCATTTATGTTATCTCTGCCGTGCAACACAATCTGCTCTTACATCTAGTGCTTTTCACAAAAAAAAAACCAGCTGGATCTTTCAAACATGGCTGAAAATATTCTGTTAATGTACTGTTAATAACATTACATTTTTTTTTTTTTTTTTTATAGCCGGAAAAATGAAAATGCCCAAATAACTGAATTAAGAGCACTTTAAGGGCTATGTCAGCATAAGAGCTTTTAGCTGCCATCACTACATCCTGAAAAAACTAGATATGTTTATGATAAATGTTACATTTGGTTGCTATTGATAATTGCTGTGTGTAGAGCTAAAGCCGGACATTTACATTCAGTGTATTAAAAAAGACAAATTTCTCTTACTCTTCTCGCAGTCTGACATTTATGGTCTGTTAGTAATACAAAGATTATCTCTGTTTGCTAAATGTCAAAATAATGAGACTTCTTTGGAAGTTTATTTAATCACTTTAAAAAAAGAATTGTGTTAAATCAATTTATATCAAGTACTCAGCAGTTCTCATCCTCAGAAAGTAGAAATAAATTAAGCGCAGTTAAATGATTTACCTGCAGCGTCAGAACATGGATAAAGGTAAATATATATCTAAACTATGGATCCGTTTTTCTTCCCAACTTTAAAAAGAAAATTTACTAGAAATCTCAATTTCTCTCCATTGCTGCCCAAAGTTAAAAATTGTAGACCGCATCCTCCCTCTTTCATCGTTTCCGCTCTTTGCTTTTTCTCCTCTCCAGTACATATTCTCATACAGTACCTGAGGCTTTCCGTTTTTCCTTTAGTCTCTTTCTTCATCATGTTTCCTTCCCTTCTACTTTCAGTCACTGTGCATCAGCCCAGGGCGCTGTTCCCCGCTCTGATCTATGCCTCTCATAGCACTATGTCTTATTAACACAGCCTCCTGCTCTGGGCACAGCCCTTACCCACCCTCACAGCGGGGAGGCAGAGGGGAGAAAAGGAGGAACACATACTTACTGAGATAAGGAGGAAAAATTGAGAGAAAGTTGGAATTTATTAGGACAGTCTCTAGTGATGTAGCTCTGCAAAGAGGTTGTAAGTGATCAGTAATTCGAGCAGAAGCAGATAAAAACTTTGTTATCCTGTCACCCTAAAACAAGTGAACCCTCAAAAGCTTCAACACAAATCAAGCCGATCCCCAAGCTGCTCTAAAAGATAGTTGTCACCCACAAATTTTCAGCTTCGTTAGTCCAGACATATGAGAAAAGTCTGAAATTCGGAAATCCAGACTTTGTTCTGGATTGTATTTAGGAGTCAATGAGTCAATGCAATCAACTGGTTTTCCTTAGATAGAAAACTTTTAATCAATTTGACTGTATGATCTGGTTGAACTGTAAAGTGCCTTTACATGAATGTGTTGTGAATTTGGCGCTATATAAATAAACTGAATTCAATTGAACTATTCAAATTCAGAAGTCTGTTTAACAAAAAAGTTGATAGATGACATTGACCACTAATTCATTTTATGGTTCTTTAATGTTTCATATCCGACCCAAATGTCCAGGTATTTTCTTATAAAATACCCAACTCCTGCTGCTTCTCAAACCAGAATCTTTATTTTATGCTTAAAGGTATTGTGGAGGATTTTTGAGAATAAAAAAAAAAAAAAAAAAAAAGACCCGTCTTCTACACTTTAAAAAACAAAATGTAGATGCACAACCCTGTACCCGCTCCTGGGAGGGAACCTCTATTAAAAACGTGTGAGACCATGCATGAGCCCATTTCTCTTTTTGCACGCTCTGTTTAGATGGTGTATGCATCGCTCATACAAGCTTACTTTCCAAAAGATTTACAGTTTTTCCACTATGTCAGACTCACTTACTTATGTAAACATATCAGTAGAATGATTGAAAATTGGGAGGACCACTTATTTTGATGATCCAACCGGAAAGAGAACATCCTCCACTATACCTTTAAAGTATGGTTCTAGTCAGTCTCAAACCTGACGAGCCTAAGCCAGTTTCTCAACCAAATTTAAGACGAAGTAAAACTAAACTGCTGTTTTCAAACAGATTTTATTTATTAAGGCCCCTAAAAGTATTTTAAAGCAACCTGTCCCCAAGTGAAAAAATAACTGGCCCACAAACATTTATCGGGTTTTATCATTATTGAGAGTAACAACTACGCAAATTCGTGAAAGAATCTTTAGTTAACGATAGCACAGGGTTTTCTGACAAGAATGGCCGAATTAATGTAACTCTATGGGAGACTGGTCTATGTGACATTTTAGATCAGCACTGGTACTCTCATAGAGGCCACTTTTGCCAAGTCTCGTCTCATCTCATCCTCTCCCGCTTTATTTGGGTCGCAGAGGCAGCAGTTTCAGTAAAGACTCCCAGACTTCCCTGTCTGTAGACACCCCCCTAATTGGGTCCCGGGCCTACTTCCGGTGGGACGTGCCTGGAGGGAGGCATCCAGGGGGCAACCAAAATAGAGGCACCTAAAAGACTCCTTTCGATGTGGAAAAGCAGCCCTACCCACACCCCTAGATGGACATGCACCTCACCATGTCACTAAGGGAGAGCCCAGCCACCCGGACAAGGCTCATTTAAGTATCCGGTATCTCATTCTTTTGGTCAAGGAAATGTAAACCAACTGTTAAATCCAGAGCTTTGGCTTTTTGCTCAGCTCTCTCTTCACCATAACAGACCTGTCATAACAGTGTCTGCATTATAGCAGCAGCCACCCCGACCTGTTTATTGATCTCCCCCTCCATTCTCCCAGGACCCCAAGATACTTAAACTCCTCCACTTGAGGCAGGAGGAGGTAATTGTGCCAAGTATGTTTTGTATTGTTGAATCATGACCTTAATAAAGGCAAGTAGTGTTTAACAAGTTGGTGTAGGTCCTTTTCTGACCTCCTGGAGGAATTATTGATGTGCTCTTGGAGTAGTTTTGGTCCTAGGACCACTCTTGAAAGGTTCCTCATTGTATCCAAATTCATCTCCCCACTAACTTTGTTCCTCACCTTTCTTGAATGTCATGATGTGATTGATACCCTTTAAAAATGATAACCTACTTCACGTTGTCAGACAGGTTCAAGATGCGTGTTTTTTTAAATTTTATTTTACAAGTTATTCATACCTGGTAGAGGGAATGAATTCTTTCGGTTTTACTTAGATTGTGTTCCCTCATGGCACACTAGTTTTCTAATTTATCAAGTCTGTTTCCCATAGTTTATTGTTTACACTGTTATTGGTTTATTTTTCCTATTGTGTCATCCTGGTTCCCAGCCCTATTATGTTTCCCAGTTACTCTCCCTCGCCCCCTAGTGTCACCATTATTCCCCTTAGTTTTCTTGCAGTTCTTTCTCTACACACCTGTTCTCACTTAATTACTCCATTCTATGTCCTATTAGTCTCCTCCTCAGTGTATACATACCCCTTGTCTGCAGTATGTCTTTGCCGGATCATCGTATTTACTTCATGTCTTCATTAATTCCTGTTTCTCAACACCCGTCTTACTTTACTTTGATTCCTCTGTTTCTTTACTTTTGGATTAAGCCTTCTGCTGCCACTGTTGCCATATATCTACTAGAAAACTACTCAGACTCCGCTTCTGTATTTTGGTCCAACTGCAAACATTCTAACACTCTGACAAATTGCTGAAACTTAATTTTCATATTACTTTAGGCTAACAGTTTTTCTGTACATCTGAAAGATTTTATGAAACCTGAAAAACAAAACAGTAAATATCTGAAAGAGGGAAACACTTTAATACAGATACCAATGAGTGTTATTTACAGTTAAACTCTTAAACGTCCAAATTAGAATAATAAATTACTCATCAAAAAAGCAGAAATATGGCCTCTAGAGACAGATCAGGGAGAAATGTCCCTCCATCCCTTAAGGAAATAATAGAAATTGACAGCAAAGAAATAGCTTGTTGATGAATTACTGCTTCAGGGTCCCTAATCCCAAAGCGTACCATCATATGATTACATAACACTCTGATTGAAATAGCCAGTTCTTTTGAGCTGTGATGTTAGCCGTCAGGTGAGACGAGCTGGGGTGTTAAGTTTTTGGATGAAATGGGATTTTTCTTGTCGGTTTCGGGTCATTTGCCCCTGCCCACAGCTGCAGAGGATGACCACTTTGATGAAAGTGACATGAGTTGCTGCAGAAGAAAAACAGTTTCAGTCTTCCAGTGTAATAATATTGCATGGGCCGGCTTATATGGGCTGTGAAATATTGGTACGTAAAACTTTTAACAGCATTTTAATTAACAATCCACCTCTCATATTTATAGCAATTTTCCTCCTAATAAATGAACACTTCCTTTGCTTATTTCCCAATTGTGAGGCTCTGCAGGCTCTTCATGCTGCATCGTCTTTGTCTGGATTTCATTTTTCAATGGTTTGATTAATGAGCAGAATAACAAGTGAACGATGGAACAAACAAATGAGCAGAAAAAAACCTTGAGTCTGAACTTACTGTCAAAACGAAACCACCCACAAAAAAACCAAGCCACTGACCAGTTTCCACATAGGAAGTGATATGTTTTTATCCAGAATTTTAATCAATGTAGACCTTTTACTTACTTTAATCTCTAACACTGCTGCTCCTCATTTCTTTCTCTGAGCCAAAGTTAATTTATTTCAGCTTAAAATCCCCCAAATTTTTTCAAACCCATTATCTAATTCAGTTGGATCTTCTCTACCTTAAAAAAGCAGCAGGGTCCAATCAAATATCAAACCCAAAAACATTTAATCTGACTCATGAAAGACACCTCGCCTTTCCCCCCGGCGTGCTTCTCTCTTGAAAGTAAGCATGGCTAAAGGTGTTGGAAAGACAAAGTTTGAGGCCCCTCAGTGAGATCAGCAGTAAGATCAAAGACAACAGCCTTCTCCTCAGCCTTTCTACGTCGGGGTCCCGTAAATAAGCAGCTTGAAAAAGAAAGACGTCTTTCATCTACAGCAGGGGCTTCAGAGTTTGTGCATCGCTTGGAATTTCCCAGCTTTGAGGTTATATAACAAAATATCGTCCTTTTTAATAAGTTTTAAAAGTTATATGAAAAATATTCAATATTCATTGATTTAACAATGTATGGGCTTGTAAGAAAAACCCAAAGTACTTCCTTTACATTCATTAAAAATCGTCTGCACAATCAGAGATTTCTCTTCTTATAATTTGGAAATATTTTCTCTTCTATTTTTTCAGAAAGAAAAAATAATTATGCTGCAAAAAAAAAAAAAACTTCAACAGCTTCAAAATCAGGAATCAGGTTTAGACAGCAGCGAGGGGAAAGCAAAGTGACTCAGATGTTCTTGAGAAGGACATGACCTTGCTGTTTTTAGTTTAATTACGAGGTACTCCGATGAGTCAGAACTGTGCTGAAGTTGATGAGGACTCCCTGGGGATGAAAGGACACTAGATAAGAAACCACAAGAACTAACCAAGGCTAAAACATGGCATGGAAATTAAGCGCTTAAACACCATTCTCCCTGCACACAGCAAAGCTAGCTTTGTATTATCACAAACTTTGTATACCCTAAGCATCCTCCAGCTGCAATGTAATTTACAGCTACCGCATCGATATCTACTTGGAAGCTTCTGGAGAAAATCTCTACATTTAGTTTTCAAATCCACCTTAAATGGCTGTCGGGTCCAAACATGGACACATTTGTTTGTCCCAGTGGGTCAACGGCCTTGAACACACATATCAACTAGTAAAGAAGTGAAAAAGCAAAAGATATTAACATCCCCTGAAGAAAAAGTGAGACATGGGCTTAAAAATGTGATTTGAAACTGGAAACTAACCAGCCCAGAATGGTGGTCAAATACCTAGCCAGTAAAATATACCAGAATTAGGCGTGAGCCAGTTACTGGTTTGAAAAGCTTAGGTTTAAAAGGCTTGTTTTTCCAGCCCAAAATAATTCTGACATAATTTGTGTGTCCATTTCATGTTCATGTTTCTTATTATTTAACAGCAAGACAACAGACTTAAGTTTCGAGTTGGAACCTTAAAAACCTTTTAAATCTAAAAATTGGAAGCTAAATGTCGATAGCAGTATAGCTGTTGAGCAAAACGCAGACTTGCTAACTAATCTTGCTACTTAGTAGGGATGCACCGATCCGATATTTTTATCGGTATCGGTCCAGATATAATGAAAAAAAAACTAGATCGTATCGGTGACAATTGACTCGATATAGGGACCGATCTATTCACTCTAACTCTATGCTATGCTCTGGTGTCTTGCGGCAGCGCAACAACACAACGCAGCCCTATGGTTTATGATGGAGCGAGCGAAAGGATCTGCGGTGTGGAGGTTTTTCACACTCTCTCAGCCTACTAGCCCAATGGCTACGTGCAATATTTGTGGGAGAAATGTTCCGAGGGGCGGTGTTAAATCTTCAAACTATAACACCAACAAGTTAATGAAACACCTCCAGAAGTTTAATAACAAGGAACTTTCTGAGATTATCGGAGTCGGCAAACAAAAAGGAAGCAGCGGGAGGCAGCTAACTTCTTTGGAAGCAAAGGAAAGAAGTGAAAATTTTCCATGTAATAGTATACAGGCTAAAAAATTACAGAGATGATACTTGATAATGACACTTTTTTCTACATGTTGACCAAGTCAGAGAAATTTTGGTTTAAGATTTTGTGCAGAGTTGTTAAATCAATGAGTCATAACATTTATATTTGGGTTGTTTCCTATTTTTTTAAGAAAAGGGAAGTCAAAGCATGTGCACAGAAGAATGATCCCATTTTTTTTTTTTTTCAAACAATAAAACCATTTTTTAGGTAATAATTCAGTGCTGTTTTTGGTATCAGATCGGTATCGGCCGATATTAAACTTTAAATACCAGTATAGTATCGGAGGTGAAATCGAAGGTGCATCCCTACTACTTAGCAAGTTAACATTTACTTTTTCTCACCCTAAGGGCAAAAAAAAAACAACCAATGTTAAGGAAGGACCATTATAAGGACCATTAAATTATTAATTTTTTTGCAATCAGTGAGTGATCAATAAACCTGAATCCCTAATGCTGGCAGGAACTGTCAAATAATCAGAATACTGGAAACATAAAAAAAGGGCTTCGCACATCCACCTTTTCAATTCACTCGAATTTTGTTTATTTCTTTACTCCAACTTTAAACAAATTTAATTTTAAGGCACTTTACTGAGTCCATTCAACCAAATAATACAGACAGAAGCACTTTGAGGACTGTAGTGACCCTTTAAGTGGCTTTATCTAAGAGAGGAAAACAGAAAACTTCTTATATTGAGAAGAAAAAAACTAATCAGATCAGTTCAAGATCTGTTTTTAAGTATATAAAATGAAACAGATGGCACAGAGCAAGTCACAGTAAAAGCCAATACTATAGCTATATTTAGGACAGAGATAAAAGATAGGGCAAAGTGGATCATTCAAAGAATTCCTTTGTTGCAGCAGCCTGGCAGATGCCCCCTTAACAGTGTTATACTTTTTCTTAAATTTTCTTCTTGTATTGTCTGGATATAGATGTAAAATATGATAAAGGTTACTTTTCTACATATAACTTGCTTTATTTAGCAAATTTTAAACAAATGAGTCTGTCTCAATCTGGTATTAATCATTCATTAAATGAAAATCAAACCCAAAAATACTGCACTGGTCCCAACCTTATTTGGTGGTAAATAAAATGCTCCTAGAACTTAAAAAAAAAAAAAAAGTTTCAAAACACATCAACTACCATTCCTGAGCCCTCTACCACAAAGCAGGTTAGCAAGACAACTTCAGGTGTAACCCTGACTTTCCAGTACTATGAAGCTGGCTTCATTCTTAGCGAGGCTAGTCACCATGGTAACATATTTTGAATGGCAAACCTGCTTCAGGGCTTTCAGGATCGATCTGTATCCTTGAAAACACTCTACCGAGCGTTAAATAATGACTTAAATAAAGCAACAACACAATAAAGGAACTTTAAAACCAAAAAGAAGATTAAACAAAAAATTTTCTTGACAAATTAAATAATTTTCAATGTATTCATCCATTTTTCTTCTTCCCTCTTCTTGACATACCAACCTTTTACTGTTCTCTATTTGCTTCCTCCTCTATAATACCCTCACACACCCCCATGCATTCATTTGCTTCTTGTGTCATTGATAGATTCTGAATCTCAATTAAAAAAATCTATTAAAATCCAAGCAAAGTGAGAAGATTCTTTGGCTCACAATGACAACAGCGATACAGGTTTTCTGGCTTGTATATCCTAGAACCATGTTCCAGACTGTATGGCCATGCCATATTATGCAACTGGCAGCCTCATGTACACCGTTGGGGACGCTTAGCAGCTCGGGAAAAATGCAGTCTGTCAATCAAGGTTCCAGTGCCCTGATGCATCATGTTGATGAATTAATTCATCATCTTTTCTACATGGCCACTTGCTTGTACACTATATAAAAGAAGGTTTTTATGCAATCGCAGGTGAGTCAATGCCTAGATTTCTGTGAAATGTAATTCTGGACGCAATTTAAAAATCTGGCCAAAAATACGGCCAGTATATATACAAATATAACCAATATGTATTATTCTTGTTTGTTGTAACAGTATAAATGAGAAGGGTAAGTGTCACACTGAAGCTGTATCAATTTGGCATTCATAGTAAAGTGCCAGGTTCAAAAATAAATAAATAAAGAGCAAGTAACTGATGTTTCTGTGAAATGGAGCTCTTATCATGTAGCGGAAACTGTAGAGAAGAAAAGACATTAAGGTATTTTCTGTACATTTAAGGTTTTTATACACATTTAAGGCTGCATTTGAGGATTTTAACCATTTTAAAATCAGAGCAGATTTTTACCTTTTATCTCGCTGTGTTGTGACACAGCTCAAAAATGAGGATGAATTAACTGAGCACTTCTTGCATTAATGTGATGCAATTAGGGCATCAGCTTCCAGCTTTACTGTCGCCCAAACATTATTGTATTAAAAAGTCCAACTAATCAAAAAACAAAAAAACAATGTTTTTGTGTTTTATTTTTATCTGCTCCCAAGTCCTCTTCAGTCCCAAGGGGTACGTGATACGTAGTAATATGCAGTACAGTGATTGAGATGCAGGCTGTGTTAAATGACACTGATATATAACTTACGCATTTATGCAGTCAGCAATCCTTCGCCACGCTGTTTTGCATCCATTTCATTCTGCTACAGTGTTTGACTTTTCATTGAGGCATTTTTTTTTCTCCTCTTATTTTTGTAAGATGAGATTTTGTTCCTCACAGGAGAAATACGACGCTCACGCTTCTGAGCTAATGGTTGATGTGCTACTTTGAACCTGCCCATTTATACATGTGCATTCACAGATTCATGATCAGTTCAAGCTGGATTGAGTTAGTGAGTCGATAACCAGCTTGGTGGCACAGCTGTTCCTTATTGCTATTGTTCTGGACTGGTTTAACTGGATAGGCTGGAAGTAATCCTGCTGTGCTAAGATGCTTTGTGGTAAGGGCCTCTAGTCGGCCAGAAGACTGAATCTTGAATCACAGCCAAAACGATTCCAAGTGCTGCAAATGACTTATTATGCAAATGAGCTGATGTTCTTTAGCGACTTTCAAGATCCCTAGCATTCATTTTTTTGTGGATTAAAACTATAATTGTTACATTCAGAATACATGTTTATTAGGATGTAAACAAAATACTTCCATAGGGGAACACAGACTATTAACAGAAGAGCTGAATAAACTTCCTCCAACCTCACACTGAACAGTTCCTCGAATCATTTGGCTGAAACTACTGTTATTAAAGTCACCACACACTGTGAAAGCACTTTGAAGCATCACTGCACATCATTCATCACTTATACTGACAGCTAAAATCTCAGTGATTAATGCATCCTCAGGTTCCAGCCTCCTTTACCAGTGCTAGAAATACATTCAAAGCTACGTAAACAAAAGGGCAGGAGAGCAAACATTTAGGAAAAACCAAACAGGCACAGCATTTAAACACACAAAATGGATTTCATGCACCCCTTAGCCTCCACTTGTGATTAGTCTTAAGCACTGCATAATTGATTTACCTCCCTACCAGTGAGGTGACCTTCATGTCAGCTGTTTACACTCCACATGAGCTCTTATGCTCTGTCGTGTAATCTTGCCCTGCTTTCCTCTCTCTATGTTTGAGCACCAGAAGTCTGCTTCCAAACTAATCAACACACTTGGAGAAAACATGCATGTGCTCATAATTGAGATCGTTAGCGGGGCTGCAGCCCGTAAAATAACAATTATTACAACAATAATGACAATATAAACCACAATGTAGGCCCAGGTTTCTCCATCAAAGTCTGTACAAGCCCTCGTTTGTTTTAAATCATTAGGAAAATCATTCAGATCTGCAGTTGCGGTTTAAAACAAGTGGTTTAAAATAACGGAAAATTGATACATAACATATAAAGAACCAATCTTCACCTGATTTATCTGCAGCAATATCCACTCTTACTGGGATTGATGCTGTTATTAGTTTGACCAGCCCTCTTTTGCCAATATGGCAGCACTTAGTCATCTTCTGCAATATTTCACAAGGCTGAAGCTCACAGAGAGAAGGATCCTTGATCAATTCCTTCCTTGAATTATCTCTGTGGAGCCTCCAGAGTTCTCCCATGTTTCCTCTTCAGCTCACTCCACAGATATACAGTAGAATGTAGGTGGGGGTACAAAGATTACCTCAGAAGAAGGTTGATGTTTGTCTCCATTGTTTACCAATGCTTCTGATTCAGCCTTACTTTCTGCATCACTGCCTTTCTAAAAGACCAAATGATGACCTGCTAATAGTCTGTTGAAAGACATTTGTGTTTTGTACAGTAATTATAGTCAGACATGTATGTGATTTTGTGACCAACAATTAGTAGAAATTAAAGGAAAATACATAGATTAAAATAGATTCTTCATATAAAATCTTGAAAGTGTTTGTGTTCAGCCTCTAAATGCTTTAAACACCTGCTGTAATATATAGGAAGATAGATAGAACAAAATAGGACAGAAGGGAATGAGATGAGAAACAAGCAAGGAAGAAAGGAGGCATAAGGAAATAGAGAATACAAATAAAGGATTTAAGAAAGGAAGGTGTCGAACAAAGGAAGAAAGGAGAACAAGAAGGAAGGAAATAATAAAATATGAACCCTGTAAAAATAAAAAGCATGAAATAGCCCATCAGTAACAAAGAATCAGTGCCCTGTTATCACCAATAAGATTAATAAAATAATAAACATCAAGATCCTCCCTAATGGTTCAGGGTAGAACCAAAACTAGTCCTCTTTTAAAACCATTGTCTGGGATACATTTCTACTGTGGTTCTTGCTCCAAACTGATTGAGGTAAAGCAATGCCCACAGATACACCTGGAGTGGAAACATGTATTACAGTACATGCATGATGAGTCTCGTATGATTTGCACCACAAACCGATACCTACAAAAGCCTCTAAATGGATTTTATAAAGGTTTCACAATGTGCTTAATAAAAAGAGTCGACTAAACCCGCAAATTCAGTACAATATATTTAACAAGCCTTTTGTATTTGTGTGAGCAGGAGAAAGTTGACTATTTTTGGCACCGTCTTTGCTACTCCAACTTGGATCAAAGATAACATCCAACTCCTCAGATGTTCAGCCTTGACGTTAGCAGCTTTGGAGCAAAGAGGCTGATGAATTTACCATGAGACGCACAAAGACATACCGCTCCTGCATCAGGTCTGTCTTCCTCCTGTCTGGGTTCTAAAAGATTGAACAAGAATCAACTTCACAGCTTTCAGAAGACTTCCCATGCTTCCTTGAAAGACAGAAGAATTTCCCTTTATGCCAAAAAGCAATTTTAGATTAAGGTGTTGTAATACTACGCTAAGATTCTCTCTCAATCTGTTTTTTCTGCAATACTGATTAATCAAAAAATGCTCAGTTATTGCAAACTTAGTTGGTAATCAAGTAGCGTAGAGAAACAGTAAGGAACAATGACAACTGTCCAGTTATCTTAAAACCAAGTCCTTTTTAATCAACCAAAACAAGAGCCACTTTATCAGTTGTAAATCTCTATTATACACACTGACAAAACAAACACGCTTCGCTTCTTTTAATCACAGTTATAAGTCCTGCCTGAAGTGACAATAATGGCCTTTTTCATCGTCCCTACTGGTCCATTTCTTCTCTAAAGGTTCCCCCCTTTATCATATTTAACAAACATTAAGGGAGAAAAAAGAGAATTCCTGGAGTGGCAAACAAGAGGAGCGTGGCCATTAAAATGGCAAACAGCTGCTTGAAGAGCTGGCATCTCATCCCTGAGGACAGCTTTCACCTTGGTGGGATGAAAAGGATGGTGATGCTATGCCGGATTCAGATGGAGCGCTACAAAAACAGGCATCTGTGAGATATCAGTGGTGTCTGCTAAATGTGCAATTACCAAACCAAGGCAGGGAGACTCGGTGAAGGTTTCCTGGCATGATTAGAATACTGATGCAGAAAAACACACTTCATAGAGTTTACAGGGGATGGTGTGAAATGCTACATGCTGCCATGAACATTTAATCTGTTTTTGCTTTCTGTTATACCTACATGTTTCCTATTAAACCTAGTCTAATGCAAAATACTCTTTTCAAGAACTTTATCTATGAAGTTCCGTAAAAATTCAAAAAATATCCACTGGACTTGGTTTTCAAGATTTGAAGACGTTTCGCCACCTCTCCAGGAAGCTTTCTCAATTCAAATGTCTGGATCCGCAGTGAGTTTGAGTCTTATATAGACAACGCCTTGTATCGCTTGGAAACATGCAATGGTAACCGATGAATGGGTCGTTAGTTCCATCGTTTATCTATGAAGGCTAGAAATTTGATCAAACTAACGTGATTCTCTGTTAGAAAGCAACCTCTTCCTCTGTTAAATAAATAATTAACTCTGATTACCCAAACATTTAAAAAAGCTGGATTCACCCTTACTGTCAAGGTTTTGGTTCTGTTTGTTCTCTTTTTGAGTTTTCATTGGTTTCATTTCCATTGTGTCTTATTCTAGTTTATTTTTGGTTGTATTTAAGTAATATATTTCTTGTTTCCCACTTGTGTCAGTCTCCTTCTTCTAGCTCCCTTCTAGATTTTTCTGTCCACACATTTTCCCCATCTAATAATTAGTCCTCCTGTTTAGGGATGCACGATATTGGGATTTTGGCCGATATCCGATATGCCGATATTTTAAAACTCATGTAGCAGATAACCGATACCGATACCGATGTTTAAGCTGGACAAAAATAAGTAGTCATTGAAAATAGCAGTTTTGTTATCCATTTCTGACACTTTGAAAAATAATATACTCAAATATATTTTCATATGCTGATATCAAATAGATTTTTAAAAACGCGGTATCGATCTATTTTACTTTCAAAATCTCGTGAAATTTCATCGTTCTGTTACAAACTCTAGTGATATTTTGCAAATTCTTGTGAGATTTTGTTAGTAAAATAGATCAATACCGCGTCAATATATCAACATATAAAAATATGGCAAAATTTTGTGAATTTTCGGGGGATTTCGTAGCATAACGATGACATATAGCAATATTTTATTAGGAAAAGAGATTGATATGGTGTTTTTAAATGGCAATATATCAGCATATGAAGATATTGTGATATTTTAATGTATCAATATTTTTTCCCTCATCTTTAGAAGTTTTTAAGGAAGAAGAAGTAGTATTTTTTATTTTTTTTTAGACTTTAGAAACTCAGAAGCTGATAAAAATATCGGGTTAAATATCGGTGGGGTGGCCGATGTCCGATATTCAGTTTTAAGGCCGATACAGGCCGATACCGATAGGGGGCCGATTATATCGTGCATCCCTACTCCTGTGGTTTCTGTCTTCCATATATACATATTCTCTTCAGTTACTGTTTTCAGGTTTCTAGTCGTTTCTTTGCTCCTCATGTATGTCTGCCTCCTTTGGTCTTGGCATCTATGTCCTCCAACACCTCCACACAACCTGACACTTACCAGCCACTTCCAGGCCTGACTACTGTCAGTTAGGCTACGTTCACACTGCAGGCCTTGATGTTCAATTCCGAACATCAAGATTTTTTCCATTGTCATTCACATTTCCAAATATATGAGACTTCTATGTGATCTCCTGTGTGAACTGCATTCATACAGCTTAAGTGTCTCGCATGCACAGTAGAGGACAAAATTACATCACAAGCCAAAGTTCTTCGTGTTTAAACATGGATGGTAGTGCTGGAGCGCATCTAGCAAACCTTAAAAACTCAATCTTTCCAAGATGCCGCCGTGGATAAATGCGACCTGATCGTTCAGACACAGGTTGCATTTGAAAAGATCAGTTACGCATCGGATTCAGGACCACATAGCCAAGTAGCAATTTTCAAGTGATTTAGTTTGCAAATCTTTGTTGTAACGCTCTCAAAATTCCACTAGCCTTCAGAAATATCTAAGTGAATTAATCTGACCCCCTACTTAAATGACAGGCTAGACAATAAAATACTTCATTGTCAGTACAATACCCTGCACTAATATCATTTTGCAAAGGAAAGTGTGATGTGAAAGATTGATTGACAGTTACGACAAAAACTTGTTGACAGTTGTGCTTCTATGGGTGGTAAAAAAAAAAAAAAAAAAAAAAACACAGTAATTTTTGGGGCAATTCTTTTTGACAGAACTGTCTTGGTTTTAATAGTGAATAGCTCTCAGTAAATGAAATTCTTATTGGAAAACTACATTTTTCATTTACTTGGGTATTTGCTATTTGTTCTCATCTGAAAAATTTAAGTTTTGTCGAAGAAGCAAAAACAAAAGAAATCTGTACTGGACCTACTTTTCACAGCCTCGTGTCTCTGAACTGATTGACTGAAGCTGTTCATGTCTTATTCTTATTCTTTGATACAAAATTTAACATTGTGTTGTAACAGGTTATACAGGGCAGTGCAATAGGAGTGTAATAGTACATTGTATACAGATTTGATGGGGGCTTGATGCAACAGTGAAACTAAACTATTTTCCTTTTTTGGAAATAAATCATCTATGCTCTGAAAGAGCAGTCTATATAGAGAAAGGTATACTTTATGCATTGTTTATTAGATTAAAAAATTTCTTTGACTAAAAAGTCAAAATGACAAAATATAACTCATAATATTCATAGTATAAAATGCCATTAGAAAGTGCTGCCTTCTGTAACCCTAATAAAAATAAAAAAAATAAAAAACAGTCAGTCAGTGTACTTTGTTTCCAAGTTTGAAGACTTTTCGCTTCCCACCCAGGAAGCTTTTTCAATTCAAAATGTCAGAAATAGAGTTAGGTTTGAGGCTTAATAGAGCGGACCAAAAACAAAGCCTTGAAAAAAAAAACATGCAAATTGAAGCGAGTTCTTTGCTAGCCTGCAATACCCATTACCCGTCTATGTCTCTGAAATGGGGGTCTCTGAAAAACTTTCCTAGATGGGAAAGGAAAGGTTGAATTTTTTAAAAAAGTCACTTTTTTTGGAATGACTGTGACCTGGATGATTGAGAATCTTCACCAGCATCTGTAACCCTAAGCAACTTCTCTGGTATCTAAGAATTGGGTTTAAATACAATTACAGATTAAAAGAATCTGTTTGATTAATTTAAATGTCATGGGATTGAATCAGGGCTGCACTGGGATAGACTTTTGGCCTTTTGAGTAGAGATGGGCCCACCGGGTATTGATGAAAGGACCGTAAAACCTATAAAACTTTCTTGTGAAAGTGCATGCACACTGTCTTTTTTAGTGTTTAATAATTTTAGATTTACAGCATCCCCCCAATCCTGTAATCCAACAAGAGGCTGCTTAATCTAGTTTCCCTCCGGAACAATGTATACCCTACAATAACACCTAAAAATCTGGACAGAGAATAATAGAGTTAAAACATGACTATTGCTGATCAAATGTTTGACAGAATGTGACTGGATTATATTTAAAAAAAAAACCGTTAAAATGTGATCTTAAATGTGCTCCTCCCATCATCTGTCTACCTGCCCTGTCTCTGTCTGTGGATCAACCAGGTGCAGCACACATACAGTGAAATGACATTAACAATTGAGGTATTAAAAGGCTCCCAGACATGCATTTTTGCCGTGTTGTTGGTTCTGAAGTGAGTTGAGTTTTTCCTACAGTACTTTAAGAGACAGAGAAAATGCGTGAAGTGGATTTTTTTAATGAATGTTTAGATTAGATGAAGAGTTGAATTTTGTCTGGTCTGTGTACGTCTTGGTTGAAAGTCCAGAAGGTCTGTGCAAGCCTTTAGAAAATAAACTGCATACTAGAGATGCAGTTGGTTTCAACCCCAACAATTCTGGCAGTCAGAAAGGGACCTTAGTTTCATTCCCTCTTTGCTTCTAAGTAATAGGAGAGAGACACACGCCTGGTTTGGTAATAGGGGCCCTTTTCTTTCATAAATAGAAATTAATAATTCCCACTGGGGGGGAGAATTTGGTTTGAAGGCACCGTGAGACTTCATAAATTTCTCAAAAAATTAACCTGTTTCCTTTAAAAGTGAGACAGAGATAATGGCGACCAGATAGGCCAAAGCCTAAATCCAGGATATTTCTGGAAAAGCAGAAGTTGCGTACAATATCTGTCTATTTTATCTGAGTTTGTTTACTGTCCAGTTAAAAAAAAAACTGCAAAAAACTAAAAAAAAAAAAAACAATCCACTGGACTTTGTTTCATAGTTTGAAACTTGGAAAAAAAGTCCAGTTGACAGTTGTTTTTTTAAACGGGAACTAGGAGGACTTAATAATGGAGCGAGGGCTCCAGGGTTGCTTCAAAGACCCGTTTAGGTCAATTCAGTTATGGTGAACTGAAACAGAAATATCCAGACAAGTGAGGGGCACACGTATTATGATCTCTAAAAGTATTTTAAAAATCACTGTTCTCTAAAATTGTGCACATGTAGTTTAACAAGGATCCTTAAATTTGACTGAGAGGCACTGATGCAGCTGTTGACAGGAGCTGTGGTAAAGAAATACATTTTCTTTTTAAATTGAGTTAATTCCACTATTAGGATCAATCACAATTGATATTAATGGGTTAAACAGACTTTATGTGGCCAACGACTGTCTGTCTGTATGTCTGCCCTACATGTTTAATATGCATGTGATGTTGGATGATTAATTTTACTGTGTATGAAGCATTTTGAAATTAACTGAAATAGTTTTCTGATATGGCATTAATATGATTTGAGTTTTTACAGGATTTGGAAGAAGCTCGTAACATGATAGAAGGGTATAAATATTTTTTAGGTTTATTTAATGTCCAATATGATTTATCACAACAGCTCTGCCTTTGTGGAGCCTATTGGAATTTTTGAAAATGAACACTGATAAGATTATATATTAACCACAGAACCTCACCTAAGAAGATTGAGGTACTAAGAGGTACTATTTTTGGCCTTCTGGTATCTGGTGTACTGATTTCAGGCACAGTTCAGAAACCAACCTGGTGTCTTCTACTCCAGATCATTTCAGCCATGTTTGTGAAGCACTTGTGAGGGACAAGAGGAACATCGTCCCTCCTGTTACAATGCATACTAGAGATACTATGCTGCAAAAATGGTGCACATAGCTCTAAAACATTGGCTAAGAACTGATTTTTCAACTACCACAGGTAAACCTGTCAAACATGTTCTTGCTCAGATGCTCAGTACACAAAATACTTTGACAAAACTGGAGCAGGTTGCTAGTGTAAAGTTCTCATCACATCAGTCTGGCAATGCAAATATGATCATGAGCTAAAATTTATTGGCCTTGCTATTTATTCAGTGCTACTCATCTGAATATATTCCATGCAAAATCATAAATGCATTCCAAAACAATCAGCACACCAGATGTTCTACTAGGTAGGTGGATGGATGGAAAAAAAATGAAGAAAAATAAAGTGAAATGCTATACAAATTCTGTAAATTTGCCATAATAATAATAATAATACATTTTATGTAAAAGGGGCCTTTCTGGACCCTCAGGTCACCATACAAAGGATAAAAACACAATGGCAGAAACAAAGTCAAAACACAGAAAAAAATCCATTTAATGATAAACAGATGAGTTTTGAGTTGTGATTTGAATTGAAGAAGTGAGTCTGTGTTTCTAAGTATTGGTGGCAGAGAGTAGAGAGATTTCATATTGAATGTGGAACTGCACAGGGAGGACCAGGGTGATGTGGTGGATAGAGGAAGTTCTTGTTATTATGCGGGCAGCTGAGTTCTGGACCAGTTGTAGTTTATGGAGCGATTTTTGAGGAAGGCCAAAGAGGAGAGAGTTGCAATAGTCCAATTAGGATGTGACAAGGCTGTTGACAAGTTTGGCAGCAGTGTGTGGAGTAAGGGAGGGACAGAGGCAGTTGATGCATCTTAATTGGATGTAGGCAGACTGGGTATGTTATTGATATGTGATTAAAAGGATAGGGTGCTATTGAGGATGACACCCAGACTCTTAACCTCGGAGACAGTGAGATGGAGGAGCTGTCAATAATAGGTCGGAAGCTATCGGTTTTGGGAAGAGTTGATTTATTACCAATAAGGAAAACCTCATGTTTACTACTGCTTAATTGAAAGAAGTTGTTGGTGAACCAGGCTTTTATTTTAGATATGCAATCTGTGAGGGAGGATGGTGTAAGAGAAGACAATGGTTTTGTGGTGAGGTAGAGTTGGGTGTCATCGGCATAGCAGTGGAAGTGGATGTTACATTTGCAGATGACAGTGCCAAGGGGAAGGAGGTAGATGATGAAGAGGAGGGGCCCCAGGATGGAGCCCTGGGGCACACCTGACGTACATAAGAACGTATATATCGGCAACTAATATACTTATATAGCATCTATTGTATCATAACTGACTTTTATACATCATACAATAAAAAAATATTATATTTTGTATGATTTTTAAGTATAGATAACAAAAAGAAAAAAAATCTTATTGGTTGGTAGTTTTTTTACCCACATGCAGAATCACACAGTAAACCATTGAGTTGTAACTTTTAATTTACAAAAAGCGAATCTGTACAAGAATCTGTAAGTGGAGAACTGAATTACTTTCAGGTTGGTGTGACGTGGGTAAGAAAACTGTTCAGGAAGGAGTTGGAGTTGCAGATTGTACCCCAGAGGTCCAAGAGAAAGGGAGAGAGATACAACAGCATTGGTACTTGTAAGAGACACTGGTGATGAAGATTAAAAACTGCTGCACACAGGTAAGACCTTTTCCATAAATATCGGAGACAAACTAAGGTTCACTACTGTAGTTGTACGGAACAGTCCACCTTAAATGATTCACAAGAAGACAAATTTAAACAAGGAGGATATTACTGGTGTAGGTCTTTGACTGCAATACCATCAGAGATAATCATTCTGCAAAGAGAGATGATTCTTCACCTCCTCATGGTGAAATGGTAAATGACCTGTACTTATATATCGCTTTTTCAATTCACGAGATATGACCAAAGCTCTTTACACTACATTCAGTGATTCACGCACACACTGAGGGTGGACAACTACATTGTAGCTACAGCTGCCCTGGGGCTCATTGACAGAGGCGAGTCTACCGTACCGTGGTGCCACCAGGCCCTCTGACCACCATCAGTAGACAATGCAGGTAAAGAGTCTTGCCCATGGAAACAACAACACTTAAAGCCAGAGCTGGGGCTTGAACCATCAACCCTTAGTTTTCAGGGCAAACTCCTACACCCGATGCCACTGTTAGATATAGGAGTTCATCTACAGATTATTTGCACAAAAATCTTATATACTTGCTAGTCTGCTTGATTGAGAAAATTTCTCAGGTGTGCGGGAACACGGGTCAGGTCATCCACGAGAAAAGATCCTCTCTTTGACAGGAAGCTCACTAACACCAGAAAAACAGCAAAAACCAGAGAACACTAACACTGTCTTGCCCATGAAGAGTCCAATAAGAGATCATTACAGCCTCTCCAGGTTATATTCAGTCTGCCTCTGGGGAACTGACTAATAAATGGAAAAAAGTCTTAGAAGAAATAACAAAACCAATGAAACAAGGTTTAAAAAAATATATATATATTTCAACCTCCAACCTAAGAAGCCTTATAACTAAACCAAGACACAACCCTGAAAGCACAGATGTTGGTTTTTCTCTGGGGAAAAAAAGGGAAGGTAATGGAGACAAACTAATCAGCTTATAGCTCCTTCTAAATCTTCCACTCCAGTTTCTCTTCTTTTCTTTATGAGCCGCACTTAATTCAGCTAAAAAACACTGATATCATGGAGACAGAGAAAAGATGAAAGACTGAAGAGCTTTCAACAGGGAGGTCTAGTGTGATTTTGGATATTGCCCCTGTCTCAAAGGTTCATTACAAAATCCTGCCCTTCATAATCGCCTGTCTTTTATAAGCTCATGTCAATCTTTGGTTCAGAAGGAAATGTACATTTTGTGCAAACCAGAATGAATGACTTTTAATGAAAGAATAATGATCTCACACAACTACTTTGCTTAAAGCACATAGAGAATTATCTGCATCCCTGTTATTAGACACGTGAAAAGAGTCTATAAATTAATATTCTACTGCAGTTGCAAAGCCAACATTTGCCAGTACGAAAAGCACCTCATCATGAATTTTGTTTTATATCTCAAAAGCATGGAGGAGAAAAAGAGAGGGATCTTTGAGCATTCCTTAACATCATCCAGAATCCTCCATCTTAAAGGCAACATCAACACCTCTTATTTGCTCTTTTCTCTGGTAGAAGACCTTAAATAAAATGTACGAGAAAACACAACCTACAAAAGCTTCGCTTTCACCTGTTATGCTACGTTTAGGCCTCACGTGCTAGAGGCAGCAGAAGCAGCTACTTTACATGCAAGGTCAATGGTTGACGTGCATCAAGGTGCAGCAAAAGGTCCTGCAGCGCATTTTGAGCTGCAGAAGCAGCGTGTCTCATCAGCTGTAGCAACGCCTCATGCATGGCTGTGGGAGATGGGGGTGCTGGGGGGTGCTGCAGCACCGACTAGTGACGAGAAAAAAAGTATAAAAAATATTTTGCACAATTAATACATTTCTTATTGCTATTTGGCAAAAATAATTTTGCCTTTTTATATTTACCATTACATGTATTTGGATTTTAATGTAATTATTTTGAGGCCTAATCAACACAAATTTGTGGAAGTTAGTTTTTCATGGCATCGTCAAGCTAACTAGGTCCTGCCAAAGAGGTATCCCACTCGTGGCAGCAGACTAGTAAATTTACATAGTCTAAAGACAGAAACGAGGAGGAAATATGGCATGGAAACGCATTTCGGATTTGTCCACTTATGACAGACTTTATCTGTAACCAGGGCACCCTGCCTGTTGGTCAAAGTAAGAGCCGCCACACACTCTCATATCTATTCATACAATTTAACATAACCATAGTATTTTAGAGGGTTATTTTCATCTTGTGTTCTTGAAGGAGAACTGTTTAATAACATATAAATAGTAAAATAATGAGGATTGAATAAAGGAGTTTGGAGCTAATAAAGTCACATGTGAGAAGAACACAGTAATTCAGGTTAATGCCAGCTGACCAAATTTACGTTGTTATAGTGTTGTTGCAAAGTTTAACTAATAGTGCATATATTTACATGAGAAAAAATGATATCTGTGTGTTACAGTCCCTGATTGCATGTACTGAATTGTATATGACAATAAAGTAGTGAATCTCAATCTTTATAAATAGGCCTACAGGCTCAAAGGTCTTTTGTCCAAAGAAAAAAAAACAAATCACAGCACCCCATGTTCAAAAGTACTTCCAGCAGCCCTTGCCTCATGAGCTTCTGAGCATGTAATCCACAGGATGTGCTGTGAAAGCAGCAGCTGCTGGAGTAGGAAAAATTGAACTTTTGCTGCTCGACGCACCACATGAACCGATCAGAGAAGCTGACCTGGGAGCTGCTGGGGAGACAGTAAAAGCACTGCTGATGCAGATCGCAATGATCACTCCACTGAAACAGTTTATTAACACATAAAAATCTTAGAACTTGTGTGATTTTGACTCCTTTCTCATCTGCTCTAGATTTTCTTTAAGTCTTTTAGCCCGCTTTATGTTGTCAGACATGTTCTAAATTAGGGATTTCTTAATTGCACAGCCCCGACAGTCTTCCGACCTCAGTTTGGTTTGCAACTTTCAGCCCCAAAAAAGGAGCTAATCAGTGTTATTTCAGGATGCATGCAATTATATTTTCACATTGAAGAAAGTGTTTTTCTCCTTGGCTTGAAACAAATATGAAAAATATGCTAAAAGCAAGATAATATACAATAAGGCAGGGGTGTATTTTTTCACAGCTCTTTAGCCTATATTTAACTCCTTCCCTCAAAAGGATCTGAAGGATGTATCTAGGAAAGAGAACACCTGTTACCTTCACAACTGAATCTTGGATGAGCAGAAGGTGATGAATTGGTTGCAGTAATGGGAGTCGGAGTTCATATATCATGGAAAAATAGATAAAATCATTCAAAATTAAGTACGATTCCACGTCACAAAGATCAACTTAGAAAGGTCTTCTCAGTTGGAAAAAAAGTTGGAAAAGTTTGGCGACAGAAATTTCATCAAATATCATCCTCATATAACTAATATATGCGACTGCAAAAAATTTATCCTATACTTTTTTACTCAAGTCATCTTTTCCAGGGGTTTAAACGTTGGTAAATCCGAGAAGCAGATGGCAGCATCCAGATGTGTACAGTACAACTGCAGCTTACCGATATTCATCTGTGCTTATTCAGGCATGATCGATTTGTTTACAAGCTTTGGGTCACAGCCAGCAAGAGCAACAAATCAGCCACATGAGAGGAATCTCTACACAGAGCACACATGGGGATCTGCAGATAAAGAGTTCACCTCGTCATCCGAGTAAAAGAGAATTATCTCCCTGTCTCTCATGTAATATGATGTTTCAGCTTTCTAAAGACATGCAGACATGGAAGGGATGGGTTTGGACTCTACACCTTTGGAAAGCTGCCCGTTTTAGAGCAACCATCTCACATGAATGGAAAACAGAAAGTTGCTTCCTGGGAGATCTCGTAAATCCATAATCTGTCAGATCCCCACACCCTGAAGCTGCAGACACTTTCTTTAATGGCACACTGCTAAATCCACAGCATAACTAAGGCAAGATCGGGCAAAACAAACTTGCTTTAGAGATCGCTGTAACAGATGTTTGAGTGTTTCTCTTGCCACCAAATCGGAGATAATAAAATAAAAGCCTTTGATGAATTCTAACAGCAGTGACATTGGGAAATAAAGGAAAAATATGCCTGTAGTTACAGGTAATCAAGCAGCTACCGAGGTATGTAGGATACATCTGTTTTGGAATAATAGAGAAATCAGTCAGAATGCACATGTACAGTCACCAATCACTAAAATAAAAGGCAAATATAATATTTTGGATTATACAAACGTCTCAAACATATGACAAAAACACATAGCCTATCAGTCTTAGTTTGTTTTTATCAAGCAGATCAGCAGTTTAAAACAATTCTTTAGCACAGAAAGATTCTTTGGAGGCACAATTCTAACATTCAGCGGCATGATAACATCAAAAACATAACATGTGAAACAGATTATCACTACTGCTAATTGTTTAAACAGCAAACATGAGGGTTTCTTGACTAAAACAGTTTTCATGGCACATGGATGTGTGGAAAAATAGGGAAAGGAGGAAGTAAGCTCTTAGTTCCTTTATAGATCCGATAAACTGGAACTGTTGAGACACTGTTGACAAACTCTTCATAGGGAAATTCCCAAACTGTTATCCTAAAAGTCGCTTGACATCTCTAGATGATGGTATCACCATCGTTAATATTTGATCAGGCTTTGATTGAGCCCAAAAGAAAGAGGCATATTAACACTGGCAAGATAGAATGTGATTTAAAAAACACTTTGAATATGTTTAAGACTAAAAATTAATTTGCTAAAATTACATTAAGTATTACTTAAATAAATACTCTTCCTGAACCCAAACAATATGTATAAATAATTGTATCATATAATCAAATTTAACCAAAAGATAAAGGATGAAGCTTTGTATGAATCCATTACAGGGAGAGATACATTTTAGTGCAACATTGCCAAATAGAACAAAGAAACAATGTACAATATTTACACAGCATTTACAAAAACTAATGTAAATTCTTTTTGCATCCAGCTAAATATAAAATAAATATATATATATATATATATATATATATATATATATTACATTAATATTAAAATTCCATGTTAGTTTCCTGTAAAAGTATTTCACTTTAATCTTTCTAGTATGCACAACTTTGAATCTCCCTTTGTTAACACTCCTTTATCGACCACCTATCCAAATAAAAAAAATAGGAATTTGACCTAAGGTTATTTAGTTTCACAAAATAATTATTTACAAATATTTCTTTTCTAGTTTCTAAAAAGTTCAACCTTCAAGTTTTTAACAATTCTTAATGTTTACAAGGATTTTATTCCCTAATCCAGAAAGGTGAGGATTTCAACATGCTCTGCAGTCAGGCAGCTTCAACATGAGGGAAAAATATAAGCAAATTATTTCCTTCCAGATATATTTCCCAGCTCTCCAGTTAGACATTAGCGTTAAATAAAAGTATCCCGTAATGCAGATTTACATTAATCCCAACCAAGGTCAGTAACGAATGATACACAAAAATAAGTCGAATATTAAACTTAAAATATATCTGTGCTTAACTTCTAATAAGTGACAAAAGCCAGTGGGTGTTTAAAAATTATATACCCCTAAGGTCAGGTTTTGCAGAAGCAACTGTATTTCTCTATATAGCCTTATTTTTAGCCTTATACTTACTTGGTCAGGTTTCTAGAGCACTAACATGCTGCAGAAATATAGACCCCTCTGAATACATTGGTGTACCTTATAAACAAGCCATGTTGGGATAAACCGAGAAACTAATTTACCACTAAATAACATTTCAAAAGTTAATTTTGTGTCAACAAAAGTGTAATTTCTCAAACTTTCTTTACTCTTTGTCCATTCCATCCATTGTGGTTTCAACCTAATAACTCATCATATACCATTGCTCAGCAGGCAAACAAAGATGGAAATCTCTGAGAGGTCCCTTAGTGAACCACAACAGATTAAAGATATTCAGTGATTAAAGGAATAGTACACCGAAAACATGATTAGCCTTCATTTTCTACTCACCCCCATGCTGAACAACACTCTGGAGTACTTTTTTGATATCTCAAATGCATCTGGAGATCTGGGAGGCTTCTTGCTGTCTGCTGACATTCAAATAATGGAGGTCCATGGTGCCCGAGACAGAAAGGTCCATAAAAGTCCACAAAAAACGTGTCAATATTCCTCCATACTGCTCGTCCAATGTATTCCAAGTATCCTGAGTGGGTAGCATCCAGAATTTACTCGAAACGAAGTCTTTTAGAATGTTTTTAGAGCATAAACAGTAGTGTATAGGATTTCCTGAAAGCGCGCGCCTGCAAGTTCACGCCATGACTGGTTTGGTCTGCCGGCTTCCGTAGCGTCGTGAACGTGCAGGCGCACGCTTTCAGGAAATCCTATACATTACTGTTTATGCTCTAAAAACATTCTAAATGACTTCGTTTCGAGTAAAGTCTGGATGCTACCCACTCAGGACACTTGGAATACATTGGACGAGCAGTATGGAGGAATATCGACACGTTTTTTGTGGACTTTTATGGACCTTTCTGTCTCGGGCACCATAGACCTCCATTATTTGAATGTCAGCAGACAGCAAGAAGCCTCCCAGATCTCCAGATGCATTTGAGTTATCAAAAAAGTACTCCAGAGTGTTGTATAGCATGGGGGTGAGTAGAAAATGAAGGCTAATCATGTTTTGGGTGTACTATTCCTTTAAGCAACATTTCTTACATTCTTTCAATCCACACTTTGGTACATGAAATAATGCAGACATGTTATGAACATCATCATTTAGCTCCCACAACTCCAGTAGGAGATGTGTTCTTTCAAACTCAACAACATGAGAACGCACATCAACAAAAGGTCACACCATACATGTTCTGGGGCTTCTGCAAACAGAACCTTTAAGGATTGAAGATGAATGTTTCTAAAATATTACAATTTTGTTTGCATGCCTGACATTGTGGATTACACAGGAAAATAGAAATCCAACAAAATGCTCATGTTTTTATCAACATCGTTAAACAGGGTCAGTGTTTTCTAGTGACAGGCGGAGTGGATGCACCACAGAGTGCTTTGCATAAAACGTCCTGGTTTGCTAGGTGTCCAAACTGCTGCACTACAGCAACATTTCTCCTGACTATTTGTTCTTTGGTGTAATATATTTTGCGCTATAAATGACATTGAAGTTTATCTTTGTCAGAGTTTCTTGGGTGGAAATGCATAATGCATTAATTACGCTACGTTACTGCTCCGTTTGGTTCTTTTACGATGAGTCAACATTTTCCTGGACTTCATTACTGACCACAATTGAAACAGAATACTTATTTGTTTTTCTTTGTTGCAATAATATATGCAGAGACAACTCATTAGACATAGCTGATAGCACTTTGGCAACTGCTTTCCTTTTGGAAATTTTTTTAATTATTTTGCAAGTTTTCTATAGTTAAAACTTACATTGATGATTAATATCTGCTGCTTTTCTCTAACTTTTGTTTAAGTGAAAATAAACATTTAGCAACTAATGCTTCTGGTTTCTTACTGTATGAAATGACTGTCCTGCTGTGACTCCGTTTACATCACGCATGGATGTAAACAGACTCATCCTGTGTTTATTTCCTTGATGTTTCCTAATGAGGATACAGCTGTGACACAAGATGCCACAGACAGACATTCAGAGGAGGGAGCAGGGCTGGTTCCATGCAGATAATGTGCTGTAATCACTATTGATGAGGATGGCCGTGGTTATTCTGTTTTGGGGATTAGGAGATTCACAGCAGCCGACAACTGAAAATAAAACAAACTAATGAGAGATCTGCTGACTGTCATATTAGGACTGCCTTGCTGTTTTGATACAAATCTGCTTATATTTCCTTTTTCTAAAGAAGAAGAAACTAATATGTTCGACATTTTACTTTTTTAGAACTTCATCAATACAAAGTTCATCCCCTTACGGCCATCAGTTGCTGGTGTGCATTTATAGCGGTCAATGAGTGGCAGGAGTATTCCACCCCGGATAGGGTTGCACACCAGTCCAATCATAAGTCCAACACGTGACATTTAATCCAGAAACATGCAAGCACACACTAACACTGAAAGGCAAGAATCTTTCATTAACCAATGTTTGGACTTAAGGGGCAAGTCAAAGAGTCCTGAGAGCATTTACTGGAAGGACGTGTAAGCTTTAGAAAGACCACGGGGGAAAGTACTAACAGCTGCAGCACAAAGTAGCACCTGCCTATCCTCCAGAGGTGTAGATACATTCTATAAAAAAAAGGCCCAGTAGAGCCCCCACCAGGTCAGGAAACGATAGACCGAGGTCTGCGGCCTCTTATATCCAAGGAGCCATTTTACCCTGAGTTGTTTCAAGCCACAAAATATTACAGGTCTTTTTAATAAAACACAACCTATTATTTTTGTTAATCATCTTCCATTAGAAATCTCTTGCAATCTTTCACAACCCAACGTTTTTTTGCAGGTGATTAAAAAATGCATCTAATTAATTACAGAATGTGTCATTAATTAATCTAATTAATTGCATTTTAATCTGCTAAAGAAGTCACCAGGAACAATTATCATCAAGGGCTCTAGTCCTTTAGGTTTTCCATGCAACCCTGCTCCCACAGAGCCTATGAAGTTCTGTATGGTAAGTTATTGATTGGAATCAGGTGAGTTGGAGGAGAGAAATTAGGTAATCTTACAGAATGAGGGTCAAGGTTCCACATCACTGTGTTAAAGGTTCCAGATATAAATGGTTTTTATTCTAGGACAGTACAATATTGTAGTGAATGGTTAATCCATCTTCCTGTTGGTGACTTTGCTCATAGCTACATAACTTTCCCAACATGTCGAGTGCTTAAATGATCAAGCTGAAGATTTGCTGATAAAAGAATTTGTTTTTACAATAATTATGAACCACCTTGGTGTGGTTGGCAGTCCCATCTTCATTCTCTTTGAATTCAAATTTTATATAGATCTCTTATTCTTCTGGTTTTGGCGGTTGGCACACAGCTATACGTGCATTACCGCCACCCATCCCCCGGTCATTCAGTGCACCAAATTTAAAAGGCTCATTCAATGAATTACCACTCTGAATTAATCATGATTATTTTTATAACGTATTAATTTGGGGTGTAATTAATGAATCTAATTAACATGATACCTGAGAGCCCTAATGTTTACCTTTAAAAAATGTAGTAAAACATATTTTCCAAGTTAAATAAAAGAAAAATGTCTCTAAAAACAGATTTCCTGTTCTTTTAATGGCATTCTGTTGTGATATTTCAATTCAAATATACTTTATTATTTGTTATTATAGCTATTATTATGTGTTTGTTTTTTTATCATTGTTAGCCAATATTAACATCCATTGTAGAGGATCCAAAGAGCCTTCACGCGGCTCCGGAGCCGCATGCTGTAGATCCCTGCTCCTGACATTTTACGTCCGCAAATGCGAGGTCTACAAATCCCTTATTGAATCCATTCACCTTAATAATTTCCTAACAAATTTCCTACAAAATTAGTTGTGTATTTAATCATTAAAATAACCCTCCCTACCAATTTATATCTTCCTTCAGCTACATAATTAGGTAGACATTTCACTGACATGGAAAAATATCTAAAATAACCCTAAACATGATCAAGTATTAGGTTACTTTCTTGCTTATGTTCATTCAAATGTTTTGTGGTGTTTTATAACATCTCATTAATCTTAAATGTTGAGCATCACAATGAAAGTTAGTATCATTATTTTGGACAGAGAATAAGGCCTTTTCAACCTTTCCTTCTATCTTCAGACTAATATCAGAATCAGAAATACTTTAATGATCCCAGGAGGAAATTATCTTTCTTACATGGTCCAGGTATACAAAAGAACATATTATAAATATTCATCATCTAAATAATAATGATAATAAAATACATAATAATAAATAATTAAAAAAAATCAAATAAAGGAAACTTACCGCTTATCCATTTAGCGTTTGGATCATGAACCTTGAATTCTTTTCTGAAGAGATCTCCAACCGTAACTTTGCCTTTCAGAGCCAGACGGTCATCTTCTCCTGCAAGGGAAACAACCTCCTTAGTACAGGTAGGTGTTAATATGCACAACAGAAGCACAGCTGAATTTGATACAGAAAGATTCAGACAGTAAAGGTAAACATTATGGAACTTCAAAACTTGAGTGAAGTTATGTGACTGAAAAGCAGAAATGCATTAAACTTTTTTTGGTTATCTGAATGCTTCTGCATGAGAACAGCTTAACATTGTTTTAGGTCACGCTGGAGTGTCCTCAATCACAGACCATGAAACAACCCTGGTATTGTTTAAACTGCTGGTCTGAGCGGGATTTATCCAGACCCCAGAGTGGTTTGTTTTCTCGTCTGTCCCAGTAAACCTAAAGCATGAAGAACATTAAGAGCAGCAGATTTAAGCAGCAAAAAAATGAAAACAAATTAAAAGTTCTAATTCAAAACAGTTTGTAAATGTCCCATGGGGCTATGTGGAGAAATTAAGAGGAGCATCACGCACCTAGAATTGGATGTAAAAGTAGCAAAAGAAATCCTATGAGACATACTTACTTCTCCATGCTTTTTTTTCTTAATCAGCACAATATTTGAGCAGTTTTGCAGCAAAATAGGTTAACTGCATGATGTTGTCTGACACAATCCTTGGACTGGACCATTACTGTTAAAGTGCCCCTACTATAAAAGATAATTCCTTTTTCTATTGACACTCAAAAGTCTGATGCTTTTGAAAGCTTGGGTTGCAATTCCTAAACATTTACCTGGGCGTTTTTGATTTCCTTGGGCTTTGGTTCCACTAAAGACCCAGTTCTTTCTAGCATGTTAAGGGGTGGGGTCGTGGACAGTTACAGAGCTCTTTTCCACCAGTGATGGAACATTTAGTTTGTCACAAAATAAGTTTTAATATGTTTTTAAGTGAGAAACATTGGAACTTTATCTGTTTAGTCTGTTTATCAAGAAAGATCCAACTTTTAAATCTGAGTCCAGTGTCACTGCAGACAGTTGTAGGCAGATCGACAGTCGTAACATCGGCCGGTTAGTCGGTTTATTATTATTTATTTCAACACACACAAAGTCTCTGACCTCAAACTTTTACCTGTTTTGCCTGAAAGCTTTGACATTTTAAGATAATGTAGATTTTGAGCACTTTGAGATGTTTAAGATATAAAGTGCAGTATAAATTAAATGTATTATTATTATTAATATTATTAATCATAAACTGTTAAAGGGAAATGATGGAGCAATAATCAGATGGAGCACTTTAACAGGTACTTTTCCCAACAAACAAGAAATATTCATTCTCATTAGACTGGCTTTTATGTAAACCTAATTTAATGGAGTGTAAACCCTTTTTGTATACATATACAAACACTTACATATGTATACATACACACACCTAGATTTTTTTCATGGATTTTATGATGACATAGGTGCAAGAGGAGATACAACAAGTTAAATGCTATCTGTTGGCTTGTGGAGATCCATTTGAAGTCATTACATCACTGACACTCCCCACATACTCTATGTATAGGATGTGATGACTTAGTTTTCTTATGATTATAAAGTCATAGTATAAATTCTTTGTACAGACTCTAATAAACAACATTTTCAGTAAAAACTGTTTCTTTATGTCCTACAGATATGAGGTTTGGTTATAATCGATATTAGAAATAAATGTGTTGATCAATTTTTAGTAGTTATTGCAAATCAATGATACAGTTTAACCAACAACTCTGACCAGATGCAGGCTGATATAAAATGTAATGTAAAATATGTAATGTTTTATATACTTATATAGCTCAGCTGTTTTAAACCGTAATGATGGTGTAAAAGACAGCATTTCAGAAACAGACCCTCAAACTGGGAGTCAAACACTTTAGTGGTGATCCAGGCCTACTTTGCTCATTAAGAACCTAGAAGAAATACAAGCCTTGGAGAAAATCCTAAAAGAGAATGCCAAGCATTCAGGCTGGGACTAAAACTTAAGCACACCTGGGTGATAAATGGTTTAGTAGAAGGCTATTTAAATTCTAAATCAACAATCTCATAACATGACATTAATTACAATATTTATGCTTAAAAAAAAAAGAAAGCACAGCGTGGCTAAATTAAAACAAAAATTAGTTGATCAAAACTTTTCCACATTAATGTAAGAGACTCATTACAAGTTGCTGCAAACATTTAATGGAAACAGTTGCCCCCTAGTGTGATACAACCAGTTATTAGTTTGTGGGACACATTTTTTTTTACCCTAATTAGTAAAAACAATATTTTCAAAACTGTAGTTTTTGTTTACTTCGGTTTTCGGTCTGAAATTAAAACATATTTGTGAATGAGAAACATTAAGGTTTTCAAAGGGCCATCTTTCTAACACAAAATTACTCTCCCCTCATTGCATCTACGAATAAATATTGATTTAATATCATAACATATATGAATCACTTGTAATAACAGCAATATTACTATGCTAATATTTTCATAAAAACAATCAAAATGTCAATTAGAAAACATATTTTATATATATATATATATATATATATATATATATATATATATATATATATATATATATATATATATATATCATTACTCAATAGAAATGAAACCACACAGCTATCTGACAATGCCTGCCCTCAGCATTAGAGATGAAAGCTTGGAAGCTACTTTTTTTATGCGTTAACGATTGCATACTTAAATCCAAGATAAATATTATGTGCTAGTTTTACTTTTAGCACTGCTGTACAATTGATTAACATTGTTTTAATGCATTAACACCAAAGAATGAGCAACATGAAGGATAAAAGTTAATGCCTTCTGATAAACTGGACTTTAATAAATGCTGGAATTGAACTCAAAGGTGCTTTTTGAAGGGTGCTTTTTTAAGGGTGCAAAAAAAAAAAAAAAAAAAAATGACCATAGTTTCAAATAATCCTGTTTTTCCATCCTGACAAAAAAAATCTAAGAATCTATAATGTCCTTTGTCAGAAGTATTACCTCAAACTGCATCTTAACATTTTTTTCCCCACAGGCTATTCAACTTCCAAAGAAGAAAAGCCGTATATGAGATGGGGGGAAAAAAGTCACAAGAGCAAAATAACAAAGGCATCACCATAACTCCCTCAGGCTTTTGATAAAACCAGGATGGGTTCTATTTGTCAGCAGAGATGAACATATTTACAGCAGATGCCTCCTGCAATTTATTTCAGCTTAATTTCATCCATCAATGCTCATCATATCATCCCCAGCTTCATAAAATCACTCATTGCAGGGCGGAGAGAAGGCAAAAAAAAAAAGAAAGCCATCACCACTTTGTTTTGCCTATAAACATATCCCTAAAAATTATTAATTTTATGTTTTATTAAGAACTCTAGAGCAGATTGAATCTCAGTAATTATTTTAAAAATTGTTGAATCTGTCTTCTTATAGTTTCTTAGCAAAGAAAGACTAAAACATACAGAAAAAAACTGAAACCAACAACATCTTCACCTCCCCTGATGTTTCACTTTCAAAAAAGGGAAATCTTTGTCTTTATTATTGACATGTCATGAATATCTCTAATATAAAGCATTTTTGCAAATTATTGTGATCTACAGCACTGATTTGGTCTTGGTGGAGCAATAAAATGTATCATTTAAATTATCTTTATTTCCCACAGGAAAATAAGTTGAAAAGCAAATTATCAATACCTAAACCCCTTCTTTTCTTGATATTAAGTCACATTATTTTGGGAGCCTATTTATAAAACAATCATTTTCAGCCCTAAAACCACATATAAAAAAATAAAATACCTTACATTTAATTTGCTGGCTCAAATAACAAGGTGATATTTTAAAGAAAGGCAACAAACATAAACTTACTTTCGACATTTAAACTTAGTGTAAACAAACAATGCCTCAAAGTTAATGTAGGGGATTATAAGGTATTAATTTTAGCTATCATTTTCATTTTATTATGTCTGTAAATTTAATTTTGAATTTCAAGGAATAATTTGTAATACTTTAAGTGCTACTGGTTCTCAAAAAAAAACTCTGAAATGATGACACAATATCTCTGAAACTGCTAAAACTGCAACTCTAAAGTCTCATACAGCAGCAAGATCATCAGTGTCATCATTCAAATTAAAGGATTTCCAGTGTTTAGTTTATGCATGCAAAGCAAGTCTTTGAACATGAGCCTCAAAATAGAAACTGGGTGCTTCTAAGCTGGCAGATAGGAGCACCAAACCTGTTAGATAAAATCATATCAATCAGAAAGTTCACTTTTATAAAAAAAAAAATATGTCTTTTTTTAAGGATTTGGCAATAATCATGAAAAACACAATAGTCCTGTATTTTTATAGCTGGTTAACAGAAAAAGTTACATTTCATAAGAAAATCAGTTCTACTTTTATGACGATCAGTTTCATGATGATTTTCTTAACTTTATAGCCCATTTCTTTTTATTTCATATTAGCCATAGGAGACAAAACTGGCACAGAATTTTAAGATTATAAAAATATCCAATAAAAACTTTTTAACATGAGATTTGCATGTCTACACTGGAAAACGTGACTAAATTGTCACTTGAAAATCAATGACTTTTTACGCATCTTTCTCTTCAAGAGAAAAAAATTATTTCATATATCTTGCCAATGTATAGATAAGGGAGTACAATGTCAGGATTAAAACATGTATTCCGGTTAACTGCCCTAACATGCATTCCTCAAGCCTGCTTTTTCCAACAGGAAAACATGGTGGTGGCAGCATCATGCATAGGGGTTTTTTCTATTCACATGGAACTGGGCCTTTTCACCTATGTAGATTAAATTCTAATGACTTTCAAATAAAAAGTTTGACACCAAACATTTTGGTGTCTGATAAACAGTAAAGATAACATTTGGGAATCTATGTGATTGAAAAACAAACCCAAATCAATAAAAAAGGGCTTCAGCAGAATCCATTAAAATCATTCAGATTTCAGAACTGGTGTGAAGATGGCTGAGGACAAGAGACGTCCACACAATCGGATAGATTTGGAGACATGTTGCAAGGTGGACTGGGTCAAACTGGATGGACTCCTACTAAAGAACAGTGAATGCTCAGAATCAGACTAAATGTGCTTTAATAGAGTGAACACGCTTACTGTAGGCAATCAGGGTGGCATCTTTCAATAGCTTTCTCTAAAAAATATTTTTTTTTTCTTTTCTAGTTGTATTATTAAACTTTCTATGCCACATTATGCTCCCTTTCCTGCTTCTTATGAGCACATCTCAAAGGATGTTTTATCTTCACTTTGCTCGCACGTCATCCTTTCACTCTTTCACTGAGCTGCAGCTGTCAGTCATAAAACCAGCACCAGCATATGACCTAGATGTGTTGGGAAGAGAGTACCCTCACAGGTATCAAAGTTGTAGATTGTCGGAGGAGGAGCTGGGTGTACAAAAGTCTAAATGTGTGTCCCAAGTCGGTCGGTGTGTGTGTGGGAGTGTGTGTGTGAAAGAGAACAAAGTGGCTGTCAGGTGCACTTAGAAACTGGTTGCCAACCTGTATAGGGAACATCCATCAACCCAACCCGTTAAGTGCGTGGAAACAACTCTTGAGGCAAGAAGCACCACCACAATTTGCTTCTCAGTGTCCCTTTGTTTGTAAAAGTTTCCTTTAACTATAATTTGAACCAAACAGGATTTCCTGAATAACCACTGGATTCAGCGTTTTTTTGAGTAAAAGACTCCTTAAAGTACTTTCAATATGAGGTGAGCCTAACTTGGGCCCCGCATAACAACCAATTGGATTTTTCCCTGCAATTTTAAACCTTTGAAGCATGTTTTCCTTTAAAAAAGAAAGACAATATCCTAATTTAAAAGGCTGCTTTGTTTTAATCTCTGCCTAGTTTTCTTACACCCAAACATAAAATCTGCTGTTATTGTTTAGAAATCTACAGTATTCTTTGCTTCAAAACGATGTCTACCCATTTCAAATGGTGTGTTTTAGAATAAAAATGCAAAATCAAGTCTATAAAGAAAGAATTTTCCAACACATTTCCAACATTTTCTGGAACAACCAGAAGCAGTCGAAGCATAAATTCAGAACGAAGGACATATGGGAGTCACAGACAATGTTCCCATATATGCAAAAATGGATTCTTTAAATTCAAACAGGTTATAGATAAACCACTTTTTTTTTTGTGAATACGCAATGACAAGAATAAAGGAATTTAATTACCGCCACACAGGTAGACACTTGTTTTAAGAGGCAGAGATAATTTCTTCACAGAGAGGAGCCAGAAAATGCTCCTTTGTCAAACAGAGGAATGCCAGTATTAGCTCGGAGCAAAGCATCCTTCTTAGGAGTGGTTTGAATAGCTCAGAACAAAACACCATTTCTTTCCACCTTGCATGTTTGTCTAGCTTTTCAAAATGTCACTAAAAATTCCTGAACCAGTGCAAATACTTACTAGGTGCATAGTGATTGAACACATTGGACCAGAAACTGAAAACGATAACTCTGAGTAGTTGTTTACTTTATGACTTTATCAATTTCTAAGTCATTGTCTAAGTCTCTCCACTATTTCTTACAAAAATACTTTAGTTCATTTACATTTGTAGACATTTATTTCTACAGCTTTTGAAATGGTTTGAGGCCTGGAATTTGGTTGGGCCATTAAAGTTCACTCTGCAGCCATTTACTTACAGATTAGGGGCTGTCACTGCATGAAAGGTGAGATTTTCGTCCCCGTAAACTCCCGCAGATCTGCCTGATTTTCGTCAGTTTCCGACAATTTGCAACCCGTGCTTGTCCGCGTTTGTCGTGCCACAAATTGTCGAAAACGTACCGTGACGTATGTGGAGAGCGATCAGCTGTACTAATGGCCCTAATTAGCATATGAATGCAGCAAACCCGCGCGGCTGGCCAGGTCTGGCTTGAATAACCTACTCAGTATTGGCTGAAACCACTATTCTCAAACAAATGAAATCGCTCGTGATTGGCAGCAAAACCACACGTGGCCACGCCAGGCTTTAATTTTCTTACTGAGTATTGGACGGAACCACTTCTTTGTAAACAAGTAAAGTCGCTCGTGATTGGTTGGCAAATATATATATATTTACATATATATTTATTCATATATATATATATATTTATTCATTCATATATATATATATTCATATATTTATTCATTCATATATTTATTCATTCATATTTTTATTCATTCATATGCTGTGTATTTATGTTATCCTACACTACTACACAATTATTATGCTACCATCAAGGACATGAATGAATTTATACAGAAATGAAGATTTGCCAGGAAGCTGTTTATGCAAAGAAAGAGCTTTATTAAAACACACACAACTATATACAACGCGTATCCAAACACATGCGTATCTAAAAATTACAACTCCATGAACGGTCCGTTTGCTTCCTCGGGGTTGGAGGTAACTGGCAGCATTCCCTCCGAGGCAGGTCCGATGTGCAGACGCCTACTGTGCGTGGCCCTGTACTTCGGCATCGCTTCTAACCGGGACTGCAGCTTAACACAGAGTTCAGCGAGATCCGGCCTACGAAATGGCGGCGACCGTACAATCCATCCAGAGACACCGCCGACGACGCCATCTTCTTCGTCGGACATGAGGTCGACGGTGGCGGACTTACAGAGTTCCACTTCCTCATCTGCTAGCACACTCTGCCTCGCCTTCAGCAGCTGAAAAAAAAAACAATGAATCAGCGCACTGCATATGGACACAACACATCAATGCACCTGAAAAATAGTCACCAAATAAAGTCTTACCCTCTTTGTTCTGGCCCGACTCCGAGCAGATAGCCTGGCAGCCTCCGCACGTAGCGTGCTGGCTAGCAGCGTGTATCTGAAGCTCCTGCATACCGTCTCATAATACGTCTTACAGGCAGCTGGAAAACAATTAAATGAGAGTGGTATGAATAAAAAAAAAAAATCAAACGCAAGTCACAGTAACAAGGAAGGAGAAAACATTAAAACGAGTCACTTACACACAATGTCGTCTTTATCAACATCGTGCAAATCCGAGCAAATAGGAGGTCACCGCCTCATTGTGAGGCGACTGTAGTCTGTGAAAAAAAAAAGTACAGCTATGGTCGGTATTTATCCGTATCCATGTCCTTTTACCGCAGAATGAAAGCATATTCTTTAAACCTTACCCCTGCTCCGGTTCATAGCGCCTGCAATTAGTCTCCGAGTTGTGAAGACGGTGTACTGCTTCCTGTGAATCACAAAAAATACACTTTAATAAAGCTTTAGGCTAGGCTGCTTTTAGCTTACCTAGCTAGGCTAGGTTGTCTTTAGCTTGCCTAGCTAAGCTAGGCTGCTTTTAGCATAGCTACCAGTAATCGAACATATATTTACCGCTAGCGTGGCATTGTGCACCCGTCTTCTCTTCCTCGAGTTCGTATATCCCGCAAAGTTGCTCGACTGGGTGGCCAGATGTCCGGCTTTAGGGCGGACAGTCCGGATTTTCATTGCACTGTCCGGCGTCCGGCGCTGCACCCAGCCGGACGTGTATTTGTCCTCCTTTACCCCCAGATTCCACATACTCCGTCAGCGCTCCGCGCCGCTCGCGTACGGAGTACTTGTCTGTCATGTAAATCAATGAGAGCTGTTCCACATCCTCCGCTCGTCACCGCCCACGTACGTCTTCTCCGTCCTTCACCGTCAAAATACGGAGCTGAGCTATTTTTTGCTCCCCTCCGGTCCGTCCAGATCAAGACCCGCTATTTCAATCGCACCAAACAGAAAAAAGAATGTAGAGAAGACCCGGTTTGTCAAATTAAATTATAGTAAAAACAGATCGGTATCTAGAAATTAGAGCATAGTTTGTATATATTCCCAAAAACTAAGAGCAATTAATTAAATAATTGGATGCAGACTATTGGTGCTTCAACAGACCAGGAAGAAGTTGTGAGATTCTAGAGTGAATCTCAAAACTTTAAAAGAAAATTCTTATTGCAGGAATGGATGAGATGATGAGTTTGGAAGCAGAGAATAAGCAGAGTTCATACAAACTATGTATGATCCTAGTTATCCCTGTTACAAAAATCCACAACAGAAAGAAAATATTTGGGCAGAAACTGAACATATGCTGGATGATGGTGGGATTTTTTTAATATGTCATATTAAATTAAGCGCTCACAGGGTTCATACAGGAATGAGTGACTCTAATTTAATGCTATTTTAATGCTATTTGAAATGATTTTAATGCCATCAACAAGAACCATGTACACAAGTTATTAGTGTACATGAAATATGAAGGAGCTGTAAGCAGAGTTCCATGACTCCTGTATGTATGTAAACACACACACACACACACACATATACGTATATACACTATATTGCCAAAAGTATTTGCTCACCTGCCTTGACTCACATATGAGCTTAAGTGACATCCCGTTCCTAATCCATAGGGTTCAATATGACGTCGGTCCACCCTTTGCAGCTAGAACAGCTTCAACTCTTCTGGGAAGGCTGTCCACAAGGTTTAGGAGTGTGTTTATGGGAATTTTTGACCATTCTTCCAGAAGCGCATTTGTGAGGTCGCACACTGATGTTGGACGAGAAGGCCTGGCTCTCAGTCTCCGCTCTAATTCATCCCAAAGGTGTTCTATCGGGTTGAGGTCAGGACTCTGTGCAGGCCAGTCAAGTTCATCCACACCAGACTCTGTCATCCATGTCTTTATGGACCTTGCTTTGTGCACTGGTGCACAGTCATGTTGGAAGAGGAAGGGGCCAGCTCCAAACTGTTCCCACAAAGTTGGGAGCATGGAATTGTCCAAAATGTCTTGGTATGCTGAAGCATTCAGAGTTCCTTTCACTGGAACTAAGGGGCCAAGCCCAGCTCCTGAAAAACAACCTCACACCATAATCCCCCCTCCACCAAACTTTACACTTGGCACAATGCAGTCAGACAAGTACCGTTCTCCTGGCAACCGCCAAACCCAGACCCGTCCATCAGATTGCCAGATGGAGAAGCGCGATTCGTCACTCCAGAGAACGCGTCTCCACTGCTCTAGAGTCCAGTGGCGGCGTGCTTTACACCACCGCATCCGACGCTTTGCATTGCACTTGGTGATGTATGGCTTGGATGCAGCTGCTCGACCATGGAAACCCATTCCATGAAGCTCTCTGCGCACTGTTCTTGAGCTAATCTGAAGGCCACATGAAGTTTGGAGGTCTGTAGTGATTGACTCTGCAGAAAGTTGGCGACCTCTTCGCACTATGCGCGTCAGCATCCGCTGACCCCGCTCCGTCAGTTTACGTGGCCTACCACTTCGTGGCTGAGTTGCTGTCGTTCCCAAACACTTCCATTTTCTTATAATACAGCTGACAGTTGACTGTGGAATATTTAGGAGCGAGGAAATTTCACGACTGGATTTGTTGCACAGGTGGCATCCTATCACAGTTCCACGCTGGAATTCACTGAGCTCCTGAGAGCGACCCATTCTTTCACAAATGTTTGTAAAAACAGTCTGCATGCCTAGGTGCTTGAATTTATACACCTGTGGCCATGGAAGTGATTGGAACACCTGATTCCAATAATTTGGATGGGTGAGCAAATACTTTTGGCAATATAGTGTATATATATATATATATAGATATGGATAGATAGAGAACATGGTGAAATCATCTTTACTCTCGACAGGCTGCAGCCATGTCATGAATTCCTCTTTTCCAGCCACTTTTTGCAGCTTGCATCGTCCTATTCTCTAGCTCTTTCTCGAGCTTCCTTTCCAAACAACTGCTTTATGATCAATTGCAGCAGTTCTGCACAAATTAATCGTGTTAAAAAATGGTCACTTTTTAAACACCACAATGTATTAAATAAATACAAATGCTGGGAACCAATTCTTTTTTACATTTCTTTAATATTTTGTTCTATTCAGCTACATAAGCATCCTCTTTAAACTACTAAGAATTGTGCTATAAATGTGACTTTACCCGATTCTTATGTACACCTTAGTAATTTATTGATATGCCGCACAATGTCCTCCTTTTTGGTGCTATAGAAATGGCCACCCCCCGCCATCTTGTCCTCTATGGACTGCAACCTGGAGTGCATCGAATTCTCCAGCTGAGTGAGGCGCTCATTCATGTCGGCAGTATGTTGGGCAAGCTGACGAGACAGTCCGCTGATAGCAATCAGCAGTTTCTTCTCGTCAGTCTGCGGGCTGGCCGAAAGTTGTGGACTAAGAGCAGTTGGAGGCGAGTTGAACGCGAGACGTCGTGCAGCCATTGTTCACGTAACAACAAAATACAAACACGGTAACTGGAGATTAAGTTCTTCTGAGTATAGTAACAGAAACATGTCTGCTAATATGCTGGTCTCGCGAGAAGTCGTAGTGCACAAAAGCTCACACGTGATTGGACGATGGGGCCGAAGGCTCATCAGGCTCCTCCAATCACATATGACGTCATTGTTATACGGAAGGAATCGCGAGAAGAGCTCGCGTCGCTCCATTCTGGAAGGTGGCGGTAATGCACCTATAAATTGTTTGCAATTGCAATTGTTTGTCTCCATAAGATTGAATTTGAGCAGGTGGACATTAGAGATAATAAATGCAACAACAAGTTTTTGAATCAATATTCTATAAATAATATGTACCCAGGAAGAACAAAAAGCACAGCTCTCTTACAAAATTTTAAGAAATCTATGATAGTCAAAATTAGGACAAATTATTTGAAATTCCCAATTCCTCCTAAATATAAAGAATTACAATTTAAAATAATAAATAACATATATCCTTCAAATGAGTTTTTAAGAGAGAGATTTAAGTTTAATGTTGAGAATTGTGGCTTTTGTACAACTCAGTTGGAAACAACTAAACATCTTTTTTATGAATGTAAAGAAGTATTAAACTTATGGGATCAACTTCGAACCTTTCTGTCTTCTAAAACAATAAATTTAGATTTTATTTCCTGGCAAAACATTCAATTCGGTTTATCCATTAAAGAAAAAAAATTTGGAATTTTTAATCAATATTCTAATAATTGTAACAAAGTATTATATCCATAAATGTCGCTATGCAAAATGCTCCCTCTCAATCTCTGCTCTCAAAAATGAACTTTCCCTTTTCAAAAGATGTCTGAGAAAGATGCAGAATTTAAATGCAATTAAATTGTTTGAGTTAATAGAAGAATTTCAGTTGGTAGTCCCCACTGATTAATTTACTTTAACTACTATTATTATTTTATTTCTTTTTATTTTATTTTATACTTTGTTCCAGCCTGTGCATTTAATTTTTTTTTTCAAAAGCAGGAGTTGTGATATTTCTTCTTGTATTGAAATATTTGTTATTGACTTGTTATTTGAGATTGTTATTGTTTTCTTATATATTCAATAACAAAAAAAAAAAAGTGGAAATCTAAAAAAAAAAATTAACCATTACAGCCAACTGATTCTGATTAAAACTAATTTTTGAAGTAAATTATTTTGTGTATTTCTTTTTACATAACATTTGCATACACAGTAATCTAGCGTACTTTAATTAAATAAATCAATTCAAGCTAAAATGTAAGAGTCTATAATTAGGCTTTACTGAGCCTGATCTATTTCTACCATCTATTTGGGGGATATTTATTGCCACACTTTGGGCCACTTAAAACCAATTTAGCATGCTGACCTATGTCCTTATGACCACAGTGTACCAATCTTCTGATGGCTACTTCCAACAGGATAATGCGCCATGTTATAAAGTGAATCATCTCAGAATCATTTCTTGAAACTTTTCCACTTAAGTAATTGTGAATTGAGCATATTGACAGACAACATTTTATTTTTTATCTTAAATGCAAATTTAAAAAAAAATAATTACTGCTCTAAATGTATTGCTCTGTCAGCTAAAGATCTGTTTTGCTCTCTATACTTTAATTAAATAAATCAATTCAAGCTAAAATGTAAGAGGCTATACCTGATCTCTTTGTATCAGAGATTTTCTTACCCAGGGTTGCAGGGGGGGTTTTACCCCCCCTGCAACCCTGGTTTGCATTTGTATAGCTCACAGCATGTTCATTTACATGTTAAAGCCTCCTCTAGAATTCCATGGGGGGGAGGCATGGGGGGAACACTGCCTAAGAAATTCCACGTCAATTTCTGACAATTTACGGGAGTTTTCGGCGAAGGCTGCAAATTGCCGTAAACTGCCGCTAACCTGAAGTTCCACGACAATCTACAGTGCCGTATATTGACGAAAATCCCACTTTTCATGCAGTGTGTGTTTGGGATATGTCTCCTGTTGATGACCAAGTTTGGGTTAAGCTTTGGTTGTCTAATACAGTGGTCTCCAACCCTGGTCCTCAAGATCTACTGTCCTACAGATTTTAGATGCATCCCTGCTTCAACACAGCTGAATCAAATGAACGGCTTGAAAAAGTAATCAATCATTTGATTCAGCTGTGTTGAAGCAGGGATGCATCTAAAATCTGTAGGACAGTAGATCTTGAAGACCAGGGTTGGAGACCACTGGTCTAATAGATACTCTATACTCTAAAATTGGGCTCTTAAACACTTTAGTTTAAAGAGTAAACACCCAACTCAATGATGACCAGGTGTCAAGATTCTGTGGCAGTAAAATCACCTAATTCATAATACCCCTACCGATGTAGATGTCAGTTGGTATGAGGCCTAATTTTATTAGCTTAATGCTCAAACATCTCCCTATAGGTCTCACCTGTCCAAACAAAATTGTTAAGAGATTCTTTTAATATACAAAATGAAGTCTCTATGGCATTTTATCTCTGCAAAGCCAGCTTCTACAAATATGAGGATGATTTGGAGTAAAGACAGTGGACATTGACCTTTGTAGACCAGTCTCTTATATAACATAAAAAACAAAAGAGTTGGTGGTGGAATTCCTGCAGGCGTACCACAATGACACTGGAAAACATTCGAAGAAAGGATGTTGAGATGGAGGTATAGGGCTATAACTGTCACTGCATGGTTTTCTTGTCCTCTCAATAACAGTCTGTGTGATAAGCATAATGGGAAAACTACCAACTGCAAAAAGCTTGGCTCAAAACTCTGCATTCATGCCATTAGGGTTTTGTCAATCACACAGAAGCTTAAAGCATTTCAATTAAATGAGTCCTTAATGTATTTGGACTATTAGATGGATCTCTTTGGCACTTGGCATTCTACTGTATATGTGATATACTGTGTATATGTGCTTTGTGTCCTCCATCTTCAAAGTGTTGCCATTAAATAATTGAGAACATTGCACCTTGTTTGGCTGAGGACATGATTCCCATAAACAAATGGGAGTTAGACGAGAGGGCTTTGTCATACTAATGAAGAAAATGGACAAGAGATAAAACATCCAATCACAGAATTATTTAGGTCATAATGTCACCATTCCACAGGTGTAAAACACAACTATGATGTATTTGTTGTTTTTTGCTAGAACTTGAAAAATAAGGACATTAACACTGCATACTTCTAGAGCATCTATTAAGTATTCACATTGCTTCACTTTTTCACAGTTAATGTTGCAGGTCTATTCCAATCAGTATCAGTCTTCTCTAGGGCTGAACAATTATGCCCAAAAAATAAAAAGAGATTTTTTTTCCCACCAAAATTGCAATTGTGATTTTATTTTGGACTAACCGCAAGCATGTAGATGAATCACTTATTGTTTTCAAAGCTTGGTTCGCCAGAGTCCCTTGGTGCAGGCCTTTACTGTTACTGATGTATGCAAAAGTACTTCTACTTGCATGCATGGATCTACTCGCTGCAACTCTCTCTTCTTTCTGTGTGGCAGCAACCCAACTTGAAACCCATTACTGGCACCTGAAGGGCTGGGGTGAGTGTTTGTCTTGTTAAATGTAATGTGACAGAAATTGAGTGCTTTTGCAGCTTAAAAATAGTATTTTGCTAAATTTCAATTATTTTGCAGATGCAGATAATTGCCCAGCCATCATCTCTGCAGTCTAAGCACAAATAGGTTGTTTACAACCCTGCTGTTAATTGCAGTGCCTTAAATATTTCAAATAAACTATTACTGTGTCTTAATAACAATTATAATTGCACATTTGTGTATATATTTGTATTTTTTTATTCATTCTATTCTATTATTTTTGTAAAACGAGACTTTCTTATTGAAACACTTTAAAGGGTTAATGACTTGTTCTTGACTATTCTTTCTTTTTAACTATCTATGTAGAATTAGAGAATTTTAAGCAATAGTTCCTTCTCCAAGGTCCCTGTTGGTGTATTTTCTTTTTAACATTGTGCTGGTCAAAAGCTTTTATGTCCAAGTTCAGCAAAACTACCAAACACTGATTTGGTGTTGGGCCATAAACCATAATAATAATTTTGGAATTTCTTGAGCAATGTCTATATTTAATCTTATCATATTCACTGGTTAAGGGTGTATAGTTGTTCTCCACAGTGCTGCCACCCTCTCAAAGCTTCTACAAACCTTCCACCAACTCTACAATACACTCTACAATAAACCTTCCATAGATATGTACCCCCGCCGTGTTGAGGACAAAAACATCACAACAGACAGGATTTCTTTCTCTTTCCATGAAGCTGCCATGGGGCTTCAGATTGGAAGATGAAAGCCAGGCCCAAGGTCCAGATCTCCAGAATGACCAAGGCTAAGTCGTGATGGTTGACTTGTCAGAACTGAACTGCTGAAAAACAGAATGTTCTCACACAGACACAGTTTTTGAGTTTCAGGAACTCTTAAGATGTCTGAAGAAATGAAGAGATCGGAGAAGGAGAGCTCCCCTGATGTGTGGCTGGAACCAAGGAACTCTCATTTCTGTGTGCCTGCCATGCTAAGCTGCTAACTGCTTGAGAAATCTCAACTTTTCAAAAACTGACTTGGGTAGAGGTATAAGGTCTGGCACAGTTAGAGACAGATTCTAGTTAAACAATATGTTTTTTTGACAATTTTGATATTTCATGTGTTTACCAATGAGTAAAGGTAAAGTTAACAGGATGGATAGCATTGTATGCTATGCAACAATAATGTGTTTTGAGTTGTTGCTGCAAAGCTAGAAAAGCTTTATTTCACTTTTTTTTCATATGCAAATTACATTTTGATGACCAAATTATTACCAAAAGTCATTTTAAGGAATATCTGCTTGCTGCTAGCTCTTTCAAAGAGGGTAATGAATCAATTAAATAAAGGTTATTGGTTCCTGAATAAGTAAATCATTTAATAAAACATTATTTAGCCATATACTGTTTCATTCACCTCATGGGTTTGTATTGTGAATTGGTTTGAAAACATTCCAATTGCTCTACATTATCCAAAAACGAATCTGATCACATCCTAAATTATACAAGATAAAATTTGGTTCTCAAATATAAAATTCATGCTAAAATGTGATAATATTGCATCATCGGATTGATTATGGTTTCCAACCATTTGTTTCCTCATTTTTACATAGTAGCTTAGTTTAGTTGTTTGACAAGTTTTTAGTCAAGAGTTTTTCACCTAAATATGTTTAAGTAGAAGCTGAATGATTTTTGTTGATAAACTATTTTGAATGGAAGTTTTGAATAATTCATTCCATATAAGTGCATCATTTTCAGTTTCACCATGATTTGAGCTCGATTCACACTTTCATTTGTTGTCCTAATACACAGCCAGTAGGGTGTGTGTTCATAAACAATATATGGCAGTCCAAATAATATCTAATAAGATAACATATTTACCACCCCTACTGGACTCACAATGCATATTACAGTTATTCAACATTTTATGGCATCCATACCGGGGTGAGCAATACATATATATGAGAGTTGCACAACATATGTGTTTAAACACACTGATGATCAGTTATTAACTCTTTAATTTAAAGACCTCAAAGATCTATTTGACAGAAAATAGCTAAATGTACCTTAACACTAAAACTAACAGTTGATTGAAGAAAAAATATCACTGAGTGCCAATTAAAGAAGATACAAAATAAACAGCATAAACTTGTGATAAAGGGATGTTTTCATTATTCGGTAATTCTGATATTTTAGAGAACAGACTAAAGAATAAAATGTGGATAGTAAACATTTTATCCTTTTATATATTTACCATACTTAACCAAGAAATTATAAAAGAAAAAAATTGCCCATTTTCACTGGACTGCTTGAGAACCATGTAGAAAACAGACTCTACAATGTGGTCAGACATCTCAATCGATAGTGTTTATACCCTTGTCATTGTGAGGATCAGGTCACATTTTGAGTCTGACTTGATGCTCTGCTAGCAAAATATTTTAGGAAGAAGCAACCATGCATTCAGAAATTGCGTCAACTGGACTGAAGAATCATATTTAGTCTCTGATAAACCATTTTGGAGCGGGATGAGATCTCAATTCACAGTTTCTAATTTCAAATGCATTAAGCATTTTGAAACTATTCAAGAAAATAAAAACTAGCGACTGCAGTTTGAAGGGTAACAATCTGCAATGAAGCCTGATAACTCTAAAAGTTATGAAGGTTTTTAAGAGAATGTATTAGTAAGCCTGTGAGCAGCAAATATGACAACACATTCAACTTAACAGAATTCAGGAATCCAATTAACAACTACAATAACATCCCGGAGGAGTAAAATAAACCATTTGTGCAAAAGTAAGCTCTGTCCTTGAGAAAGGGTTTGTGGAGCTCCAATGTCTTACGGCCCCACTCCAATGCACCAAAACACTAATTAAATCACAGCAACTTTTAAAACCAAATTTGACAAGGGCAGCACTAACATTAATACGCAAAATACCATTAAAGTTCCCCAGTATTAGCTCATTTAGCAGGCTGTCTGCTTATGGCCTTTAAGCATAAATATTGGAGAATGTGGAAAAATATGTATTGGAGCCATGCTTCTGTTTGAGAACAAAAATGCTAGAAACAGAGCAGTCAGACTGAGGCATTTGTAAAGCTAGTAAAACACCGCCCGCCTGTCCTAAAGTTTTTTTCTTGCTCTACTCGTGCTGCCTTGGTCTGCTCTGTCAATAGCAAACATGCCATAACTGCCAAGGGGGGCAATGGAAGGAAGTTGGAATAAAATTTTGAGACTGGAAGAATCAGTGGGCCTCAGTTACCTCATCAACTCAGACTCATCAAATTGATTATTATTATATTGACTGATTCTCTGCAAAAGACAGTTTCCCTATACCCAGAATTAAAACCCAACACGGAAAAGCAGAATTCAGTTCCTATGCTGCACTTATCAAGAACAAACTTACATAAAGCTGGACAAATGCTGACAGCCTGAGTTCTTTTAAGTAAAAGTTAAATACCCATTTGTTTAGAGCTGCCTTTGACTGTTCAAGTTAAAATGTTAACTGATGTATGTTTAAGGTTGTAGTCCAAAAATTTTATTTATTTTAATCTTTACTTTTTTCTCTATTGTATTGTCAAATTAATTTAAAGCACTTTCAATTGTCCATGTACTGAATAGTGCTATAAAAATAACTTGCCTTGCCTTGCTTGTACGAAATAATTTGCCTGACATTACTCATAGGATTGAGCAATATTTTTTAACTTCTTAAGAACCAGGGGAAGTTCTAAGGAGAATTTTAAATAATTAAGGAAGTCTTTAAAGGCATCCTCAATAACAGTAGACTCAAAAAGTTGTTGCTATAACAACATGATATCAATACAAAGTATTAAGGATTGGCTACTTTTCCAAAATCTAGAAGAAAAACTGTCTCCCTCAGATGAAAGGAAGATGGTTTGGGTCTTCTGTTCTGCTGTTTGGGTGTAAGACCCAGCCACCACTGGGGTCAAGCATGAACTGGAAACATAAAGAACACCAGAGTAACTGTCACAGCTTGGGGAAAAATTGAAACTAAAAAAAAGAAGCCCTGTTTCAAAACCAACCATGCTATGTTCTATTAGTCTTGCTGTTCCATAACTAAAGATTATTATTAAATTACAATTTTCTACCTCCTAGGGTGGTCATTAACAGACTCCAAGGATAAAACCAGAACATTAAGTCACATCCTCAGGTACCAGAGGTCATGGCAACACATTTTCCAACTGGTAGATGCTTGTATTCTTTACTTTTCATATATTGCAACTGTGGTCACAATTAGTTAAAAGCCTTCAGGTGATCCAAAATGCTGCAACCAGAGTTTTGATGAAAACTAAAAAGGGATATAATATTTCTCCTATAGCTTCTCCTTATTGGCTTCCAGTTAAATCCAGAAAAGAATATAAAATCCTCCTCACATATAAAGCCTTAAATGGCTAAGCTCCATCTTATATCAGAGATCTGATCGATCTGATTGTTCCTTATGTTCCTAACTGAGCACTTTGCGCTCAATCTGCAGGTTTTCTTCTGGTTCTTTGAATTTCTGAAAGTAAAATGGGAAGTAGACCTTTTAGTTATCTGGCTCCTCCCTTATGAAACAAACTACCTGTTTTATTATGTGAGGCAGATAACCTGCCTACTTTTAAGGCAAGGCTTAAAACTTTCCTATTTGATAAGGCTTACAGTATAGTCAGAGTGGCTCAGTTTATCCTGGCTTTCTCAATAGTTGTCCTGCTATAGGCTTAGACTGCTGGAGGACATAGGGACCACTCTTCATCATTTTGCTTCATTCTATCCTTATTCTTCCATTCTGCAGTATTTGTAAATTTAATCTCCAACGCTATGCTCTCTGCTTTTTGTCATCATAGTAGCTTAATCTGGTCTGTTCCTGTTTGGCTGTGACATCATCATTGAGAGAAAAATATCACCTGTACTGCTGGCATCAACACTTTTGTTTGTAGATGTTGGAGGATGGCCCGATTTTCAGTGTAGTCCTCTTTTTCTGACTGTAAGTAACTGTACGTGCTCTCTTTCATCTTTTGACAAGGGAGCTGACTTGGAGATGGTCTGCCTGGCTGTGTGTTTATAGGACATGGCCACCTGTGCAGCTGGTTGACAGTTGCCTTTGTATCTTTGCTTCTTTTTGACCACTCACACTGAACATGGTTCTGCTGGAGGTTTCTTCCTGTTAAAGAGAGTTTTCCTCTCCACTGTTGTGTGAGGGATTAATGTCAAGTTGATTTTTTTCTTAGAAAAACTGAACCAATCTGACTGTATTGTCTCTGTAAAATGCCTTGAGATGATGTGTGTTGTGAATTGGAGTTATATAACTAGACTAAACTGAATTGAATAAAATTTTCAGACCCATACTACCAACTTTTGGGGGCATCAAAGTTAAGAATTTCTACTTAGATGAGGAAAAAATACAATACCTACAAAAATAAAATGCAATAACATTTGTAAAATGTTTAAGTAGCTAACATGAAGACAATAGATTTTAACCAAGGAAAACTTTTTTGGTCAGGGGAAAGACAGAACTTGCATTGAATTGAAATAAACTTCTGCAAAGAAAGTGCCCAAATTATATCAAAGGATTGTTGAGAGTTGCAAAAGTTGTGTCCAACTATCTGATTCTAGTATGGGCGTATGTATTTGGGGTATTTCTAGGATTTACAACATTTGTTGATTACTCAAAAACGGGAATGAACTACCTTTTCGGCATTGGTAGAAACACAAAATGGCATTTTCAATGAGGGGAAACTGTGAACAAGGACACTTTGCTTATTGTCATAAATTAATTCCAGTGAGCACACAATGAAGGCTACATTAACCTGATTTGACTCCTGCAGTGCATAAAACCGTATCAAGGAACTTTATGGGACTGAATGCAAACAGATGGTCGTCTGATTAAAGTAAAAAAAGAAAAAAACCGAGCGTACTTCAAGGTCAGTCACAAATGAAACTCAGGGGCTGTAAAACAACTAAGTAAATAAACAGACATCCAAATTATGTAACTAAGTCAAAATAGGCACATAGGGAGGTGATTGTTTGTGAAGAAGGTAATGTTGCACAAGCTCAATTTAATGAAGTTTCCTGACCTTGACTAAATCTCTTAAAGCAAAAGTGTCCATGTGGACACTGAGGGGAGAAATTAGTGCCAACACTTGCCAAAGCCTGGGCCGTCCAAGGACAGAGACAGCAAACCACTAGCACTTTGTCCGTTGCATTGTTTGCGAGGAGATTGATTGTGAACTTTAATAGGCATGCCTGTGCATAACAATGTGTGTAAACAGAGTGCTGAGGAGCGCATAGTGTGGAGCCCCCCCACCCCTCCCACTCCTGTCCTGCACTGCTGTACCTGGTGTCAACAGGATGACGGAGGTGACGATCAGCGAGCAGATGACCAGAATGACAAGAAGGGCGATCGCTATTCCCTTCCAGTTCCTCTGCGGAGGGTTGCTGCCCACCAGCTCCTACAGAAGACAAAAGAGGGGAAGAAAAACTATTTATTCAAAGAATATATAAAAAAATAACAACATTTCCATGAAGGCAATTAGAGTAAAAATTAACTAGAAAAACCAAAAGAGTGAGGAAAAGAGTTATCAAAACAGTGGATGAAACGAGGTGTAAATGGCGAGCTCCTGGGAAGACAAGACGGGGGTGTGAGTCAAGGACGAACATGAGTCAGAGTCTTAGCTTCTCAAGGAGACGTGGCAGTGGCGACGGTGGCGAGAGAAGGAGGGGGAGAGAATCCCTAATGAGCCGAGCATCAGCAGCCATCACACGCAAACGAATGTGACAGATAAAAATGGAGCTCATGACACGTCGGTGAATTGCAACACTTGGCGACGGTGCAGAGAGGAAGCTTTGGGGCTCACAAAACGGCTCTGAGTAATGAGCAACCTTGAGGCATATTTTATCTGCCTGACCTATGAATTCAAAGAGAAATTAGCTGATTGGGGTTTGATATTGTTCCATATACAATATAGCTCTTTAAAAGGTAACAGTAAAAGATGCAAAGCTCTTGTAACGGGGGGAGCAACTTAAGGGGGTATATTTTTACCCAGAGCAAAACAGCATTAAATGGATGTGACACATGGTGATCTGCAGCAGGTGGTTCAGGGAAATTACCAAGCAAGCAGCAAATTTGCTCAATTTATTACAGAAAATCCCTTAACAGTCCAGTCAGCATCTATGGATCATTATGGCTGTACTTTATATTTCCAGTCGGACGCTGGTATGGCGGACGCTTTATCTTCATAAATTATGGTGTCAAACTTTATCTCACGGTAAACAAAAGCCATCGGTCAGTACACTAGTGACTTCAATATATCATCTTACCCACTTTTACACCTACAAGTACTTTTCAAAATGTTTTCCACAAGCAAATTCAAGATTAGAATTAATTAAAGGATAAAAAAGTCAACCAAATACCTCCTTTGACTTTTTTTCTAACATTATTTTATGACAGAAAAAAATGTTGAGAGTTGAGATCTTAAAAGTTTTCTATTTTCTATTGTCTTTGTTTCTCCAAAACACCTAAATAAAATCATATTGTTTTCAGAAATCAATTAATTTGGAACTAATTACTAACACCTGATAGAAATCCTTAATGAGTGAGAGCATATAGTCTCCAACTTACCATGGACATACTTCAAGCTATTTTGACATTTCGTAATCGACTACTTTACATTTACATATATTTACATTTATATTGATAAATACTTTCATTTCCAACTCTACCATGGTGCCATCAGACAAGTTTGCCTTCTGGCTAAATAAAAGCAAAACAAAGTAAGTCAAATTGGGTCCCTTGCACCATCTTCTCTAGCAGGGCATCCACCACACACCTCTCATTTCAGACAGTGGGTGACATGCTGTTGGTTCCTTGTGACCTGCTTCACTAGGAAGAGACTAGCTGCCAGCTAGCACCTGAGGACCCATGTCAGCTTGGTTTGACATTTAAAGGTGTTCAATATAAATACTCAAGCATGATGAGGTCTTTCAAAAGGAATGTATACTAACACTGTGTGAGCGTACGCAGTTGTCCAGCTTTGTTTGTACCTGTCAGAGTTGAGTCCATGTAGATGATAAATAATGCGATAGCAAAAGATTCCTTAAAGAAGATTTTTTTACAGAATGAAATCAGGTGAAACTAAAACTTTTACACTTGAGAAGTTTGGGTATAATTGCTGCTCTATATGGGTCTATATACTCCAGTTAACGATAAATCGATTACTAAATTAGTTGAAAATTATTTAAATAATAGATTAATCTTGATTAATATGATTTATCATTTAACCACAGTTCGTTTCCGTCCATTGTATAATAGTTATATTGCTATATAATATATATAGCTATATAATAGCTATATTTCTATGAAGTGATATCCAGTTAGAAATACCTTAAAGCAGACATATTTGATATCCTTGATCATAACCCCTTGTGAGATTTCCAGGGTTGTCCAGGGGAAGGGAGGTCATGAGATTTTGCCTGTACCCCAACTCCACCCAAATATTCAAAGACCCCTTAATACCTGAGGGCCCACCAGCTTAGGCCAGGCTTAGAAAATATCAAAAATTTACTTTTATACTTTCATTACAAATAAATAAGCCATTGCAACATCAGCAATATTTCTTTTTCAACAAGTCTATATGTATATATAAACTATGATCTTTATCAGCACCACAACCTCCTGATGGATGATAATACCTCTCCAACTTTTAAGACCTCTTCCTTAAAGTTTATAGTCAAAACCTGGCAAAATAAAATAGTGAAGGGGCTATAAACACTTTATATGCCCCCAATGTGTTTTTTCTCATAATTAAGCAGCCCTAAACATCTCCCCGACATCCCTAACCAACAATCATTAAGCACAGGAAATTTGCAAAAAAGGCTCATCAAGTATAAACTGTTAGAGCAGGATTAATATGTTTTTTAATCTATTTGTAAAGGAGAAAATGTCGAAGCAGAGCACGCACTTCAGGGACCTATGACTGCGGTGTTAATGAATACACACAGAGGCTTTAATGAAGCTGAATGGCTGAGCTAAGAAACAAACCTTTTAGTGACCTCTTTCCCAACATAATTGAAAAGAGCCCAGGAAATCATTGGTCTGCAGATAAGGGCAATCAGGCCCAGACTGTCCATTACCTACGTTCATTAAAACCAAGAAGCAGTTCGTTAGTGCTGAAGTTATTTGATGACCAAGAAGGACACATCAAACAGGAACAAGAAGTAAAAGGTTATTAAAACTTAGATTTTGTCAGGGAGGTTTTACATATAATATGTCTGCTTGCTTTACAATACAGACAGCATTTAATCCGATTTGGATTCATGAGCTCATAACTAGAGCCGTGTTTCTTTTTAGATCACACAGTTTGGCTTTATCATTAATGTCATGCCTCTTTGCAGCATTCTTTATGTATTTAACTTTGTTAATAAAAATATTGAATATGAAAGGCAACAATTGCTTCTAGGCTAGTATAACATGCTAAGAAACACAGTTACAAAAGTAAACAGTGCAGAAAAGAGGACAAATAATTGCGCCGCAACAGCAAAGAAACAACAATTAGTAGGTGTATAATCCACAATAATACAACAACTTCTAAAACATAGATTCTAAAACAGAACCACAGCACTGAAGACCAGAAGTGTCAGTATAAGAGCATTATGATGGAGCTGCTGAAGGAGGCAGATTCAAACATATCCACTCTGGGAACTGGTTTCAAATGTAGTCCGTTTTGAGGCCTCTGCCATGATGGGACCCCTAAACGACCATCTTCATCTGGACAGGATCTAAAACTTTTTGTGTTTGCTTGATCTGGTCTAAATATATCTGTGTGAAAGCAGACTGGACCAACTAATAGTGTTAATCTTCTTGCTTTTACGGATCCCTGCATCCACCACCAGTGTGAAAGAGCCTTAAGAATAACATGAAGGTTAAAGAAATGGTACCAGAGACAAAAGTTCACATGGGTTAAGCTCTTTCCAGAAGTTAAATGTAAAACTCACTATCCATGCACAACCATCCATTGCAAACTTCCCCCATTTTCCTTCTGCTTCTCTTTCGCCGTAGTTTTCGCTACTCGTATTCAGGGGGGGATTTATCATTTGGAAATAATAGGCCCCCTATTTCCTGGGGGAACCATAAAACTCTATTTATATAGATGGTTAATACAACTATTCCTTATTTGTGCACATTAATCATGTTTTTTATAAAAATCCTTTCACTGAAATGCCATAAGAACGCTTATAAGCTTAAGTGTGTCTTGAATAAGTATCTGAAAATGGAAAACAGAAAACAGATCATGGTTTTTCTACAATGAAAAGAAGGAATGTGTTATTATCTTTTGCCGTCACCTTTTTAACCTTCTCAGGGCACAAGCGCACTGCTCTAACCTCTAAACCAACACCCCCCCATTTCAGGGTTTCAGCAAATAAAAGACCAAACTTAAGAAACATTTAGACCGATTCTGACTGCTCTGGATTATTCTCTGGATTGGATTTGTAGGACAGAAAAGAGTATAGCGGAGAACATTTTATCATTAATAGATTTTAATCAGCTCCAAATACTACACTATATTGCCAAAAGTATTTGCTCACCCATCCAAATTATTGGAATCAGGTGTTCCAATCACTTCAATGGCCACAGGTGTATAAATTCAAGCACCTAGGCATGCAGACTGTTTTTACAAACATTTGTGAAAGAATGGGTCGCTCTCAGGAGCTCAGTGAATTCCAGCGTGGAACTGTGATAGGATGCCACCTGTGCAACAAATCCAGTCGTGAAATTTCCTCGCTCCTAAATATTCCACAGTCAACTGTCAGCTGTATTATAAGAAAATGGAAGTGTTTGGGAACGACAGCAACTCAGCCACGAAGTGGTAGGCCACGTAAACTGACGGAGCGGGGTCAGCGGATGCTGACGCGCATAGTGCGAAGAGGTCGCCAACTTTCTGCAGAGTCAACCACTACAGACCTCCAAACTTCATGTGGCCTTCAGATTAGCTCAAGAACAGTGCGCAGAGAGCTTCATGGAATGGGTTTCCATGGTCGAGCAGCTGCATCCAAGCCATACATCACCAAGTGCAATGCAAAGCGTCGGATGCAGTGGTGTAAAGCACGCCGCCACTGGACTCTAGAGCAGTGGAGACGCGTTCTCTGGAGTGACGAATCGCGCTTCTCCATCTGGCAATCTGATGGACGGGTCTGGGTTTGGCGGTTGCCAGGAGAACGGTACTTGTCTGACTGCATTGTGCCAAGTGTAAAGTTTGGTGGAGGGGGGATTATGGTGTGGGGTTGTTTTTCAGGAGCTGGGCTTGGCCCCTTAGTTCCAGTGAAAGGAACTCTGAATGCTTCAGCATACCAAGACATTTTGGACAATTCCATGCTCCCAACTTTGTGGGAACAGTTTGGAGCTGGCCCCTTCCTCTTCCAACATGACTGTGCACCAGTGCACAAAGCAAGGTCCATAAAGACATGGATGACAGAGTCTGGTGTGGATGAACTTGACTGGCCTGCACAGAGTCCTGACCTCAACCCGATAGAACACCTTTGGGATGAATTAGAGCGGAGACTGAGAGCCAGGCCTTCTCGTCCAACATCAGTGTGCGACCTCACAAATGCGCTTCTGGAAAAATGGTCCAAAATTCCCATAAACACACTCCTAAACCTTGTGGACAGCCTTCCCAGAAGAGTTGAAGCTGTTCTAGCTGCAAAGGGTGGACCGACGTCATATTGAACCCTATGGATTAGGAACGGGATGTCACTTAAGCTCATATGTGAGTCAAGGCAGGTGAGCAAATACTTTTGGCAATATAGTGTATGAGTATTATTTTATCAAGACTGTGCAAAATAAATAAATACCTTATTAAAAAAAAAGAGCATAGGTGGTTTATTTTAAAGTCAAAGCACCAAAATATAAGCAGTTAATCTGTATTTCATCTCATTAAATCAGTTTTTTTTAACATCTGTGATGAGACGCTATATGTCTACAACTTACATCCAGATTAAAGAATTCACTGTCCGTCACTGTTTTCTTCAGAGGATTTTAAGGTAAACAGTCTTAAATACAAAAATAAAAACAACAATGCCCTTTTGGTCTCTTAAGCTGGAGAGAGACAGTCCATGTTTGCAGCTACGCTAATTAGAAACAAGTTCAGCCGACAGCCAGTTAAGAGTAAACAAGCTACTGAATCTGCAAAATGGCAAAAAAATGCTTTTATTTGCCACTAATGAACCAAACAGCTTTTGGGAATGGCTTGGGTTACATGTAGAGGTAAACAGGGGAAATGCTTAAAAAGAGAAACACTTGTTTTAAGCCTAAAAGAAGCACAAATGGAAAAAATGCCCTAAATTTCTCTGTTAATCCTGAGCTCCAAGGGCTAATCACTGAACTCAGGAAAACAGACAGGCTGAAAACCTTGCCTAACCTTCCCAAATCCGCCTCTATGATCTATAATTATAATAACAAATGGACTAATTAGCCTGACCTGATGTGCTGAAGTAATGCAGACGCGATTACAAGCGACCGCCAGGAAAGAGAAAGAAAAGAAACAGATGAGACTTGGGGGAAAAAAAAGGGCTGGTGGCATCAGGGGCAACGAATAAATAAAATGTAGGAGACTGAAGGGGGGATTCGCTGACAGGAAGGGTGAAGCGTGACCAAAACATGACAGAGAGGGTGCAAAAGTCTGAGGATACAGCTCTAAACTTGAATAAAAACAAGATCCCAGTCTGTTTCAGTTCTCGCTAACTGTCAAGTGAATCTACAAAGTGAGCACGGACATTACTGCTGTTTATTCAACCCATAGAGTGTGAAACATGACACTAGGCCAGGGGTGTTTTAGTCACAAGACTGTGGATCTGCTGCATGCTTAAAAAGGGAAAATACAGATGTGTTTCCATCTGTGGGCGGGTTTATATTTGCAGTTATACCACAGGTCACGAACGTATAATCTTCATGTTCTATTCTCAAAATGTATTCCTTTATAAAAACATTGTTTTACGTATATAAAATCAGGTCATTGTTAGTGAATTGTTAACTTAATCAGGCTATTCCACAGATAATAACCTTTCCTTCCAGTTAGTTAAAAGGAATTGAATAAAAAATAAGCTTATCAAGGTCACTTTTCTTTCAATGAACAACAGACAGCAGATCATTTCAAATCGCAGTAACATAATAACCTGCATAACTAAGCACCCTAAAGATTTGCATTAGTGGACATGTTCCAACTCAACATAATGCACAGAAATGATCCACTGTGACACCAAATCACCAAGAAAAGAGCAATGAAAAGAGATCTGGATAAGCAGAACCAGAACTGCTCTGGAGCCTGGAGAAATGTTGTCTACCGGAAAGAAAAAAAATGCAAATCTATGTAATCTCTTTATTCGAAAAGAAACTTCAAAAAAGTAAAAAATACAGGCCAACAGACAGCTCCAATCTCTTTAGAGTTATATTGCTAAAATGATTAGCTTAGGATCAAGGTTTTTCTAGCTTCCTTCAGTAATAGCTCAAATACAGTTTAATGTTCAATTTAAAAGAGAAATCTTTAAGGCTTTTCATTTTACTTGTACACAAGGATACATCATCTTTACTGCCATTAAAGTGCATATTGTTAAAAAGTCTTCACTGAAATGAATACTAGGTGTCTGGTTTTTCTTTCTGCTGTTCACATTATAAGCAGGCTCTTTGACAATGCCTGTAAAGTCAACGAGTGGAACAGAAGTAGTTGCACTCACAATGTGTGAGAGAACAGCCATTCAAGAAGACTGCAGCAAACAAAGAGAGGTGCATTCCTCTGCAGGAAAATCTCAGCGCAGCAGCAGTGTGCACGGAGTCGGTCTGCAGAGACTCAGGCCATTCTGACAGACACAGCGTGGCACCTGCTGTTAGCACACATTCTGCCAACAGAACGGATCAAATTTGCAACAAGGCACCGGGTATGCAGAAAGAGATCCAGCTCATGAAATAATAAGACCAATGTCTCATGGCTCTGATGTAGACTGAAACATGCAGCTTGGAGATATGGAGAAGGATAAAAGTATTTTACTCTGCAAATTTAATGGGAACTAAGGATGCCTGAGGGTTGACGAAAGGCTTTTTTGGGGGTAAAGAAGTAAAGAGCTAAACTTCCTTTTGGTAGACATCTGGCTTTAGAGAGTGAGGCGTTCTGCTTAGTCTGACAAAAACAGAATGATGGATTAAACTATACAGAGACAGGCATCAGAATATTTTGCAATATTAAAACGCACCAATATTTCTGGTATTCTTTGAGGCACCACCTTACACTGCGACTGCAGCTGTGGGACTTCTGGGGTATTTCTCCATCAACTTTGCACATCTAGAGTCTGCAGTTCAAGGCTACTTTGTCTGTGATTAATATCTGCAGCTCAGCCAGAATGAACAGAGATCATCAATTGACATTATTCCCAGACAGATCTAACACTGAGTCTTGGTTAGTTTCAGGTAAGGATTTTACCTGGACCATTTTAACATACCAATATGCTGTGCTCCTAACTGTCCTGCAGGATATTGGGCTTCTCTGGTCCAGTCTTTAACTGGCCCCTAATAGACATGGGTCCACATGAGATAATCATGATGAGATACCTGGGAATAACTTAGGCACGTTTAACACAGCAGCTGATGATGTTTTCCATCTTTCTCTGAAATCAGTTTTTCTTAATTATGGTACAGAGTACTAATTACACAAGTGAAGGACTATGTAGCCACAACAGCGTTAATTGGGAAAAAACAGATGTTGGCATCTGTTTGATATTATATGCTATTGAACAATGTGGGCCAACAATGTCATGACTACATCATGACAACGTGAAAAATACGGCAGAACTCTTTCTAATTTGAAATATTATCACTGACCAGTCAAAGCCTGGACAATGATATGAAGGTTTAGTTAAATGTGACATGAGTGTTCAGAAGGCAGAGGCTTTAAAAATGTCAGATGCATATCTAATTTTGTTCCCTATATGAAGTGGCACAATTTAGTTTTTTTTTTGAAGGTGAAAAAACTGGAATTTCCTTTTTGGCTGTCATGAAAACTTCAAATATAAGATTTTTGACATATTTGTATGCAGCTTAAGGTGTTAGTGTATGGTTATGAAAATATGAAACAGTTTGTCCAAAACAGAAGGCAATGAATATAATAATTTAATTACTGTACATACATACAATGTACAATACATCTTCAGTAGCAATGGTGCCACCAGCCATTCAAAAGAAAATGCAAAAAAACAAAAGGTTATCTGCAGATCTGAAACAGTGCTAAACAAGCATTGTGAAGACACACCTAAACTGTGATGAAAAATTCTATTTTCCCAGGACCTAGGTGAGTCCTGGGAAAAGTGAGTCTAAGTCAAACAGAAGAGTTATTCTGTGATAGAACATCAAAGACCAGAGTCTAACAGCCAAGCCTTGTAAACGGGCTGCAGAGGATATGAAAATAATGCTCCCCTTTCTAAATAATCTAACTGGATGTTACTCCTGGAATGGAAAAAAGCTTGTGGTGATGGACAGGCTCTCCCTGCGCCTAACAATTCCTTAAGGAGTTGTTCATACTACTGATGTCTGTGGAGAGAATCCTAAAGCAGATATTATGAGAAGTTTTCTGCCAATAGATATAATAAGAGGAATTAGACTTCAAATTAAAGCAATTTGCAATGGTGTCCATGTTCCCCAAAAGTTTTAGAACCCCTACCCTAACCAATCCAATGTCTGTTTATGAGGCTACTGGAAAAAAACAATCTAAACAATTCCAACACTTATTTTGGTCAAGTCCAAAAAGTCACAGATTAGGTCATTCTAACCTTGATGACTGCAATCTCACAAAAACTGGTCACATAACCATTTTAATTCTGGAAACACATAAGTACTCAGGAGAAACAACATCTAATTAATCATTATACTAATCTCCAAATGCTCGATTCTTCTTCTAGCAAAGTTTTCCTTTTTTGTCATTACCTAAAGAAAAAAAATTAAATTAAGGATTAAAATATGATATCGGAATACAACTACTTCCACATGTTTTCCCTGTTCTCCTCATTGTTGTGACAAACTCCTAAAAGGACTGATGGCTTGCCATAGAGACATAAAGGCAACAGCTGTTTGTTACCTGACTTTGTGAAAAGGTAAAGGGGTGTAAATACTTTTTCAAGATGCTGTAAACATCTATTTCTGATATAACTAGAATAATGCTGTATTGAAAATCTGTTTTCCCTTGAGGCAACCTTTCAGTTTTGTACCACTAGGACCCCGTAAGAAGAAGCTTTGAAGAAGTTTTTGTTTTGCCTTGAAAGGGTTAGAGTTATGTGACTTATGTGATCTTTTTTGTTTCTTTATTTAAGGCCTAAGTTTTTGAGTTAAACTCTTAATTTCCTTCTGTGTAGAGATATGGTCCAGATCCAAAATTGAGGGATTTAGGATCTCCGCCTCTTTAATCCTCCTCAAACTGACTTGATTTCTGCAAAACCATGAACACATTCATCTCAAACCGTCTCTCTTTTCTTGTGTTAATCATGCACAGGTACATTCCCTTTATGCTTCCTTCACCCTGATTTATTTTTGTTTGAATTAAAGATTTAAAAAATCCAACTTGCCGGGATCGGTTTGTGTATTATACAGGTCAGATACCATCAGTGCTATGAGACGCTACCCAGATTCCTTTAGGCAGGCTTGTCATTCTCATCTACCCGAGGTGCGACGGAGGGGCTGTAAATAGACAAGCTGTCCTGTTTGTTTTTCAAGATAGGAGAACTAATTTATAACTGGACAGCCTGTGCCTAAATGCATCAGTTATTGTTTTGTACATTTTTCGACCTGATATGTTTTGTTTGAGTATGAATCTTTTCCAGCCCATTAGAGAAAGACTATGAGAGGGCAGCGCTGCTGGCTGACCTCTCTCTCTGCAGCTTGTCAAACAAATCACATCTGGGAAACGTGACACAATCACAGCAGCTTGCGGAAAAGTTAGTTTAAGCAGAAAAGAGCAAAATTAACAAAGTAACAAGAAACGACAAAAACCAATCATATATTAACAATAAATGTGATCTTTATAGCCCAATAAAGTCAATGCTCCATTATATGCCAGTCCACATCCTGCAGAGGCAATTAATCATATTTAGTCTGTTTTATCATCACTATGGAAACAGAAGAAATGAAATGGGTATTTATCCTTATGGCTATAGCTCTTCTGCATGGTAAACAATTAATGACATGACTAAGCGAGCGATGAGGCACACGCGTATGGAGAACGCGTCCCCTGTTCGCACCTCATGCATAAGGCAAAAGGGCACATTTCAATGTTGTTCTCTCACAAAGATTCCTCTAAGGAAAACAAAAACAATTGAATGCAGCCAGAGTTTCTCCTCATTTCGTCACTTACCCACGCAGTAGTGAGTGTCTACCAGTCTGATTAACTGTCTAAAGTTTCTGAGGCTCTGCTCGATAAAACATATACATTTTATTTCTCTAGAGTGGGAAAGAATCTAAGCTAGTTCAAAGTTTAACCACAAGTGTTTGGATGTTTCTGTTAATTTCTTACTGCACTGAGTTTAATGAAAGCCCATTAAAACTTGCTGCTCTATGCTTTGTGCAACTACTGAAGAAGTTTAAATCCATGAATAATGAAAACATTGCCTTTTTAAGTGAATTTCTTTTTCTCAACCTCCATATGGAAAATCTTCAGTCTAAACATGCAAAATCTCAGTCACTGTAAAGAATTGTCAAATAGACCAATTTGAGTCTTTTACAAAAATCGAAAATTGCAGTTGCACTAAAAAAATTTTTGCTTGTGTTACAGCCAATTTCAATTCAGCATTACAGCAACATTCATAATATGTACTTTAGTTAAGAAGAAGTTAAGGGCCAAATCCTCACACAATTAATTCAGTTGTAAGGAAATTTCATATACATTTTGCAGTTATTTTGTTTGTGTTAAAGCTAGTGATTCTAAATAACACATTAAAAAATAGTTGAACTATAATGCTCTGCTTTAGCTATTGGGTTTTAGAAAAACATAATACAACTTTTAACACTCATAAAACACATGACTAGCTGATTTCCATAAATATTCAAAGCTTTGTTGAAAATGTATTAGAATATCAACACCAACATGTTGAAGAGTCAAAAGGTAAAAACAATGAGGTTAAATTGAACATATTTTAAATTACTTATTTCTTTCTCATATGACCATTTATTAGCATTATAAAACAAAGCGTTTTTATCTCAAGAAGAGCGAATGAATGACAAAATTACTGCAAGGATTGTGTGTGAGTATAAGGTTTAACAGTTAAAACAGTTTTTTAATTTCTGTTTGTTCTATATAGGGCTGCGACAAATGATTATTATGCAAATCGATAAATTGGTTGATTATATTTTCTATTAATTAATCAAAAATTGGATAGCCAAAGTTTCCTTAAAGACTTCTTTACGAAATTAAAACTAGATGACACTAAAACTATTCGACTTCAGGAGCTCTAGATAGATCATATTGACAGACGAAAAGTTTTAAAATTTTTATTTT